>NC_073254.2:18715000-19020000 GCF_029289425.2 Pan paniscus
GGTCTTGATCTCCTGACCTCATGATATGCCCGCCTCGGCCTCCCAAAGTGCTGGGATTACAGGCGTGAGCCACCACACACGGCCAGGCCCGACTCTCTTCTTTAGGCAAAGCTTACCTGTGGGAATATGGAAAGGGTACTGAGAGGGAAATGCCGCTAAATTTACAATTTAAGCTTTATATTTGATTTTAAGATGAGTGAGAGAACTTCCAAGTGGAAAGTCAGGTTTTGAACTTTGTTCCTTTGCTCTGTTTCCTATGATTCCTTCCTCCTATGGCCATGATTGCACCAGGAAGAAGCTGGATATTTTCTTTCCTCCTGGCGATTATAAGCAACCTGTACTGTTTGCAGTATGGAGTGGCCTGACACTCCTGAAATTCTGTCAGGGTCAATGATAATAGGGCCGATTTGCAGCATTGGGTGGAGTCTGCCTCCTGAATTGTTCCTGCTTAAGTGGAGGACAAAGATAGAGGCAGCCACCTGTGCTCATGAACTTAGAAAACAAAATAGCAGCCGCCACAGAGATTAAGATGCAATTCCGAAGCCAGGCGCGGTGGGCTCACGCCTGTAATCCCAGCACTTTGGGAGGCCAAGACGGGTGGATCACCTGAAGTCAGGAGTTCAAGACCAGCCTGACCAACATGGTGAAACCCCATGTTTACAAAAAGTAGCTGGGCATGATGGCGGGTGCCTGTAATTTCAGCTATTCAGGAGGTTGAGGCGGGAGAATCCTTTGAACCCAGGAGGTGGAGGTTGCACTGAGCCGAGATCGCACCACTGTACTCCAGCCTGGCAACAGAGTGAGACTCTGTCTCCAAAAAAAAAAAAAAAAAAAAAAAAAAAAAGGGCAGACTGTCTCCTGGGGGTGTTTGTGTGGGTTCTTTGGCTATTTCCCAGGCTGACAGTTTTCACAGCCTCCTGCTGAGATTTCTTCTCTTCAGGTGCCTTAGTCTGTTTGGGCTGCTATAACAAAATACCGTAGACTGAGGCCGGGCACAGTGGCTCGCGCCTGTAATCCCAGCACTTTGGGAGGCTGAAGCGGGTGGATCTGAGGTCAGGAGTTCGAGACCAGCCTGGCCAACATGGTGAAACCCCATCTCTACTATAAATACAAAAATCAGCCGGGCGTGGTGATGGGTGCCCGTAATCCCAGCTACTTGGGAGGCTGAGGCAGGAGAATCGCTTGAACCTGGGAAGTGGAGGTTGCAGTGAGCCAAGATTGTGCCATTACACTCCAGCCTGGGCAACAAGAGTGAGACTCCATCTCAAAAAAACAAAAACAACAAATACTATAGACTGGGTAGCTTATAAACAGAAAAATTTATTTCTCATAGTTCTGGAGGCTGGGAAGTCTAAAATCAAGGTAGATACCATGTCTGGAGAAAACTTTCTGGTTCATAGATGGCACCTTCTTGCTGTGTCCTCACATAGTGGAAGTGAGAGGTGACAGCATGCTGGTAGCCCTTGCAGCCCTCACTCGCTCTGGGCGCCTCCTCGGCCTTGGCGCCCACTCTGGCCACGCTTGACGAGCCCTTCAGCCTGCCGCTGCACTGTGGGAGCCCCTTTCTGGGCTGGCCAAGGCTGGAGCTGCTTCCCTCAGCTTGCAGGAAGGTGTTGGGGGAGAGGCGCGGGCGGGAACCCGGGCTGCCCGCGGCACTTGTGGGCCAGCGCCAGTTCCGGGTGGGCCTGGGCTCGGCAGGTCCCGCACTGGGAGCTGCAGGCCGGCCCCGCCGCCCCGGGCAGTGAAGGGCTTAGCACCTGGGCCAGCAGCTGCTGTGCTCGATTTCTCCCGGGACTTTAGCTGCCTCCCTGCAGGGCAGGGCTCGGTACCTGCAGCCTGCTGTGCCTGAGCCTCCCCTCGGGCTCCTGTGCAGCCAGAGACTCTCCAACCAGCGCCGCCCCCTGCTCCACGGCACCCAGTCCCATCGATCACCCAAGGGCTGAGGAGTGCGGGCACATGGCTTGGGACTGGCAGGCAGCACCACCTGCGGCCCCGGTGTGGGATCCACTGGGTGAAGCCAGCTGGGCTTCTGAGTCTGGTGGGGACTTGGAGAATATGTTTAGCTAAGGGATTGTAAATACACCAATCAGCACTCTGTATCTAGCTTAAGGTTTGTAAACACACCAATCAGCACCCTGTGTCTAGCTCAGGGTTTGTGAATGCACCAATCGGCACTCTGTGTCTAGTTAATCTGGTGGGGACTTGGAGAACCTTTATGTCTAGCTAAGGGATTGTGAATGCATCAATTGGCACTCTGTATCTAGCTCAAGGTTTGTAAATGCACCAATCAGCACTGCTCAGGGTTTGTAAATACACCAATCGACACTCTGTATCTAGTTAATCTAGTGGGGAGATGGAGAACTTTTGTGTCTCGCTCAGGGATTGTAAACGCACCAATCAGCACCTTGTCAAAACGGACCAATCAGTTCTCTGTAAAACAGACCAATCGGCTCTCTGTAAAATGGACCAATTAGCAGGATGTGGGTGGGGCCAGATAACAGAATAAAAGCAGGCTGCCTGAGGCAGCTGTGGCAACTTGCTGGGGTCCTTTTGCACGCTGTGGAAGCTTCGTTCTTTCACTCTTTGCAGTAAATCTTGCTGCTGCTTACTTTTTGGGTTTGCAGTCCCTTTATGAGCTGTAACACTGGCCGCGAGGGTCTGCAGCTGCGTTCTGGAGGCCACTGAGGCCACAAACCCACCGGAGGAACAAACAACTCTAGATATGCCACCTTAAGAGCTTAGAACACTCACCGTGAAGATCTACAGTTTCACTCCTGAGTCAGCGAGACCGTGAATCCCCCAGAAGGAAGAAAGTACGAACACATCCGAACGTCAGAAGACACAAACTCTGGAGGCTGCGCTGCCTTTAAGAACTGTAACACTGACTGTGAGAGTCCGTAGCTTCATTCTTGAAGTCAGTGAGACCAAGAACCTACCAGTTCTGAACACAGAAAGGGGGGGTGGGGGGCATCTCTCCCACGCCTAGTTTATAAGGCACTGCTCCCGTGACCTGATCACTTCTAAAAGGCACACCCCACCATGCAATGCCATCACCTTGGGGGCTAGGATTTAACATGAATTTTGAGAGACATAAACATTCAGACCATAGCACCACCCTACCCAGCTTTTGTAAGGTTCACTTCCATCCGATTTCAATAGAAATTGCATAATCTTTTGACGGAAATGCTCCTGAGATCCTCCTATATTCAAGCAGACTCCAAATGACTACAGCTGACTCTTGAACAACTTACTTGAACTGTGCAGGTCCACTTGTAGTGTGGCAGAAAATTAAAGAAAAATAAAACCAATTAAAGAAATAAGCTTTCCTGGATTAGGCTGACTTGTCCCAGAGGCAGCGACAGCCACAGCCCAGACACAGAAAAAGTCTTAATAATACTATCTACTGTGCTCTGGAAACACTCCCAGCACTCCCTCAACATAGCGAGAAGAAAAACCAATTTTCCTTTGTTTTATGGAATAAGTTTATAGATTTCTGTTCTCTGTAACTGGTAACTTTAAAGTATTCTGTTTTATCTAAGCAGTAGAGTGAAGGTCATGAGCCTCTGAACAGGCCTGAGTTATGGCCACCTGGGCGCCGTAATGAAGGTTATAGGATAAGCCCGTACCTGGGCAAAGTCTAGATAACAGACATCTGGGTTGCTTAGCGATGGTCATGTGTAATCCTGAGTTATGAACCTGTTACAACTTAATTAACTGTCTTTATCCTGCCTCTGTATCCCTGCTTTCACGCCAGTATACGCTTGCTTCAAGCTAGCCTACCCCCTTTTATGAAGTTTGTATAAAAGGCAAGTACTGTCTTTGTTCTGCGCCCAGTCTTTGGACGTTAAATCTGCTGGGTCTAAGTGCACTCAATAATAAAGATATCCTGTATACACCCCAAGGTCTCTCTCTGGTCCTCCTGATCCGGCAACAATGGGTGGATTTTTTTCAGTAAATATATTGGAAATTTTTTTGAAGATGTGCCACAATTTGAAAAAATTTGTAGACCAATCGTATAGTCCAGAAATAACAAAAAATTAAGAAAAAGTTAGGGTAGTGGGCGTGGTGGCTCATGCCTGTAATTCCAGCACTTTGGGAGGCTGAGGCAGGCGGATGATTTGAGGTAAGGCGTTCCAGACCTGTCTGACCAACATGGTGAAACCCTGTCTTTACTGAAAATACAAAATTAGGCAGTGTGGTGGTACATGCCTGTAATCCCAGCTACTTGGGAGACTGAGGCAGGAGAATTGCTTGAACCTGGGAGTTGGAGGTTGCAGCGAGCTGAGATTGTGCCACTGCACTCCAGCCTGGGTGACAAAGTGGGACTCAAGAAAAATTAAAAGAGATGTTGTGAATGCATAGAATATATGTAGATACTAGTCTACTTTATCATTTAGTACCATAAAATGTACACAAACCTATTAGGAAAAGTTAAAATTTATAAAAACTTACACACAGAAACACTTACAGACTGTACTTGGTGCCATTCACAGTCAAGGGAAATGTAAATGAGAATAAAGATGCAGTATTAGGCCGAGAGTGGTGGCTCACACCTGTAATCCCAGCACTTTGGGAGTACGAGGAGGTAGATCACCTGAGGTCAGGAGTTCAAGACCAGCCTGGCCAACATGTTGAAACCCCGTCTCTACTAAAAATACAAAAGGTAGCCAGACGTGGTGGCCGGCACCTGTAATCCCAGCTACTCAGTAGGCTGAGGCAGGAGAATCTTTTGAACACGGGAGTCAGAGACTGCAGTGAACTGAGATCATGCCATTGCACTCCAGCTTGGGCAACAAAAGCAAAACTCCACCTCAAAAAAAAAAAAAAGATGCAGTATTCAATCATAACTGTAGAAAATTAACTGTAGTAATACTGTAGTGCTGTAGTAATTTCATAGCCACCTCCCGTTGCTCTTGCTGTGAGCTCAAGTGGTGTGAATATCCACTTAAAATGCCATGTGATGCTAATCATCTCTGTGGGAGCAGCTCATCTCTCTAGTAAATTGCATATCACAGTAAAGTGATTTCACAGTTCTCAGGTATTTTTTGTGTTTAGTGCAATACCATAAAACTTGAATAACACCATGGGACCCACAAAAAGTGCCGTTAGTGATGCTAGAAGTACTCCCAAGAAGCAGAGAAAAGTCATGATGTTACAAGAAAAAGTTGAGTTGCTTGATATGTACTGTACATTGAATAGTTGCCTGCCACTTCAGACAGACGATTTTTCTTGTAAACAGATGGTGTAAACTTATAGTGTTGATAAATACAGTGCTGTCAATGTATTTCTCTTCCTTATGATTTTCTTTTTATTTTTTTGAGACAGAGTCTCACTCTGTCTTCCAGGCTGGAGTGCAGTGGTGCTATCTCAGCTCGCTGCAACCTGCACCTCCCAGTTTCAAGTGATTCTCCATCTCAGCCTCCCGAGTAGTTGGGATTACAGGCACCCGCTACCACACCCGGCTAATTTTTGTAATTTTAGCAGAGATGGGGTTTCACCATGTTGGTCAGCTATTCTTGAACTCCTGACCTCAAGCAATCCACCTGCCTTGGCCTCCCAAAGTGCTGGGATTACAGGCATGAGCCATCGCGCCCGGCCATGATTTTCTTAATAACATTTTTTTGCTTACTTTACTCTAAGGATGTGATATATAATACAGATAACATATACAATATGTGTTAACCGTTTATGTTAGCAGTAAGGCTTCTGGCCAACAGTAGGCTATTAGTAAAAGTTTTGAGGGAATCAAAAGTCAAAAAAGTAGCTGGGTGTAGTGGCATGGTACAGGTGCTAGACTACCACGCTCAACTACTCGGAAGGCTGTGGCAGGAGGATTGCTTGAGCCCAGGAGTTCGAGACCAGCCTGGGCAACATAGCAAGACTTTTTTTTTTTTTTTTGCGACAGAGTTTTGCACTTGTTGCCCAGGCTGGAGTGCAATGGCGTGATCTCAGCTCACTGCAACCTCCACTCCCACGTTCAAGCGATTCTCCTGTCTCAGACTCCCAAATAGCTGGGATTATAGGCATGCTCCACCACGCTCAGCTTTTTGTATTTTTAGTAGAGACAGGGTTTCATCATGTTGGCCAGAATGGTCTCGATCTCTTGACCTTGTGATCCACCTGCCTTGGCCTCCCAAAGTGCTGGGATTACAGGCATGAGCCACCGAGCCTGGCCAAGACTCTTTAACAAAAGAAACTTATGTGTTTATTTTCAACTGAGCAGGGGTCAGTGCCCCTAACTTCCATGTTATTCAAGGGTCAGTTGTATTTTCCAAGGGGTTTACATATTTATTTATTTACTTATTTATTTATTTTTGAGACAGAGTCTCACTCTGTCGCCCAGGCTGGAGTGCAGTGGTGCGATCTCGGCTCACTGCAACCTCCACCTCCCGGGTTCAAGTGATTCTCCTGCGTCAGCCTCCCGAGTAGCTGGGATTACAGGCACGCGCCACCACACCTGGCTAATTTTTGTATTGTAGTAGAGACAGGGTTTTGCCATTTTGGCCAGGCTGGTATCAAACTCCTGACCTCAAGTGGTCCACCCACCTCGGCTTCCCAAAGTGCTGGGATTACAGGCATGAACCGCCAAGTCCGGCTGGGGTTTACATTTAGCTCATAGAAAATCTGTGCCCTTGCTCCCCATACCTTCACCCCGTTGATAAAAGCACAGTTGGCTTCCAACACTGCCCTCTTTTCTCTGTGGCCACAGGCAGCTGTGATCCCAGCCACTCACCATTGTGTTTCAAGGTGTTACAGGCTCAACAAAATATATGGCTATATATTGGTGATTTTGCCTCAACAACATATATTGTCCCTCAACAAGATATATTGAAGTCCTAACTCCCAGCACCCCAGAATGTGACTAGATTTGGAAATAGGATCGTTACATGGTGCAGATGTAATTAATTAAACTTAGGTGAACATAATATGTGTAGAGAGGGTTCTTCATCCAGTATGACTGGTGACCTTATAAGAAGAAAGAGACACGCAGGAGACGATGGCCTTGTGACAGTAGAGACAGAGATGGGAGTGATGCATCCATAGGCAAGGAATACCAAGGATTGCAGGCAAACACCAGAAAGTAGGAAGAGACAAAGAAAGATTCTCCCCTCAAGGTTTCAGCGTGGCCTTGCCGACACCTTGATATCTGACTTCCAGCCTCCTGAATCGTGAGACAATAAATTTGTTGTTTTAAGTGACCCACTTTGTGGTACTGTTAGGACAGCCCTAGGAGACTGACGCACCAGTGTTAGGAGACATAGTCCCATTCCGCAGGTACTTCTCTAAAGTCCCCTTAAAGCCAAGGGTGGGAAGGGGAATGACATAGTACACAGCACTGCCCTGACTCTGTGCCTAAAGAAATCCTCAAGTGCCTTAAGGAATCCTGAATGAATCCTCCGTTTTTTCACATATTGATAGGGATGCTGTGCACGCATAGGTGTCTGGCACCTACTCGAGTTTTCTCAGACTTGCGGCCTTGGACAAAACAAGACAACAGAAAAATGTATATTTTCACATCCTGTTACTTGTATATGTCCTTCAACTTAGCAATTCCACTTCTAGTTATTATCCTACAGAAACAACTTGTACCTGAGCCCAAAGATGGATAAATATGGCCGTGCACTGAAGCATTGTTTATAATAGTCAAAAATTTAAACAACCTATGACATTCAGTAGCAGAAGAATTAAACGAAGGCATATATCCACATAGTGGAATACTATCAAAAAGAAGGTTGACATTAACATGTCTACAATACAGATTATAGAGTTTTAATAAGCTGCAAAGGAAGATACACAATATGGATCCATGTATGCCAAAAGAAAACTATACATTTGTACATATATATGTGTATATAAATGCATAGAAAAGAGTTTTGAAGGAGACTTAGGAAATTCAGGACAGTGGCTACCTCTGGAGAAAGGATAGAGCTTGAAGAGGGAAAATGAAGCAAAACTTTCCCTTTTTGCTATGTAGATTTCGCTGAGTTGTTTCATTTTAATTATTCCAATGGAAACCTTTTACTTTTGTAATTAAAATGCAACATTAACACTGAAAATGCAGTAATTATGTGAAGTTGGAGAAATGAGTTTTGATTTTCTAGAGACATTCTCATTCTGTGTTGATTTAGATTTTCTCTCCGTAGCCTTCCAGTGTAGACGGTGATAGACGTCGGTACACGTTTAGCAGCCGGTAATTCCTGCCATGTACAACTGCCAAGCAGCAGTGGGGTGCCTTTGTTTCAGAGGGATTTGGGTGCAGTGATTCTTTGCTATGGTTGGAAGCCAGTTTAAGGAGGTTCATGCAGCTGAGGTGAACAGCATTAAGGGGTAAGAAATGACTCCTCAGAGTTCTGAGTTTGTGCCTTCAGGGAACTGGCCTCAGGATGAGTCCAGTCACTGGGAGCACATTGGCCTTTGAGGTCTTAAATTCATCACTAAAAATGTGCTCCGTTGCCAAGATGCCATTTCCAAACATATAGTGATTTCCTTGCATATGCATCCTGAAGACATGACCCTATTGCTCTGACTTTCATCCATCAGACCAAGAATTTAAGAATAGATACTGCTGTCTTGCTGCTGCTGGGTCTAAAGCCTTCCTTCTAGAAGAAATTTCTTTTGACCTTAAAAATAGGTTTTGTTCCTTTTCCTGTCAATCCCCTCTTCACCTGCAAGATGCTTTGCCTGTATTACACTATATTGGTTACCCAGAAATGATTACATGAAGAAAGAAAGAAAAAGAACTAAACATCCATATTTTTTTTTAAAAAAACCCAGGTTTTTATTTTATATTTTAAATATAAAGTTAACTTTGGGAGGCTGAGGCAGGAGGATCACTTGAGGCTATGAATGAGATCAGCCTAGGCAACAAAGACGCTCATCTCTGCAAAAAATAACAAAAATTAGCCGGGTCTAGTGGTGCATGCCTGTAGTCCCAGCTGCTGAGGAGGCTGAGGTCAGAGGATCACTTGAGCCCAGGAGGTCGAGGCTGGAGTGAGCTATGATTGCACCACTGCACTCCATCCTGGAGCTCTCATGGAGGTGCTGGCTGACCAGGGAGGGATGCCATTCCATTTCTGATAACATAGGATCTAAGCCCCTCTGGTATTGACTTCATCTTCTCCAAGTGGCTCTACCATGCAGTTGTAACTGTACCGCTGGCCATCCAGAGCTCCTACAGTAGGCCGCAACAGTCCAAACCTCAAGTCTCAGTTATTGGAACACCCAAAAGAAGGAAGGCATTTCCCACCGGCATTGCTGAAAATAGACATGCTTATAACAGAGCGAGAAAAAACAGTTCATTTCTGGCCAGAAATGAATTTTGTGGAATCAAAAAGAACGGTAAGTGACACTCCCACATTCTAACTGACAAAGCATGCTGGAAGTTCAGTCCTATGTTGTAATCCTTGCTCAGACAAAATCACCAATAAAACGGGGCTCCAAGTTATGCGGCCTGACAATAATGTTAACATTCACCCTATTTCTTCTGGGAAGTTTCAAAATGTGCATCTCCAATTAAGTATGCAATTAAAGGGAAAATGAGAATCACAATAATAATAATTGTAAGGTAACTTGCCATTAGTTTGAGAATCATGCACACATAACCAACTCTATTTGTGTGGTCCCAGCATGCCTGCTTGTTTGCTCATTCTTTTTTTTTTTTTTTGAGACAGAGTCTCACTGTCGCCCAGGCTGGAGTGCAGTGGCGCGATCTCGGCTCACTGCAAGCTCCACCTCCTGGGTTCACGCCATTCTCCTGCCTCAGCCTCCCGAGTAGCTGGGACTACAGGCCCCCGCCACCATGCCCGGCTAATTTATTGTATTTTTAGTAGAGACGGGGTTTCACCGTGTTAGCCAGGACGGTCTTGATCTCCTGACCTCATGATCCGCCCACCTTGGCCTCCCAAATGCTGGGAGGTGTGAGCCACCGCATCCGGCCTTGTTCATTCTTTTATTTACTTACAATGTATCTGCTAGATGTCTAGGACCAGGCTAAGATCTGAATGATGCTCAGTAATATTGTTGGAATAAAGGAATGACAAAGCTAAATAGGAATTATTATTATTATTATTTTGAGATGGAGTCTCGCACTGTCACCCAGGTTGGAGTGCAATGGCATGATCTTGGCTCACTGCAGGCTCTCCCTCTCGGGTTCACACCATTCTCCTGCCTCAGCCTCCTGAGTAGCTGGGACTACAGGTGCCCGCCACCATGCCTGGCTAATTTTTTGTATTTTTAGTAGAGACGGGGTTTCACCGTGTTAGCCAGGATGGTCTCGATCTCCTGACCTTGTGATCCTCCCGCCTCAGCCTCCCAAAGTGCTGGGATTACAGGCGTGAGCCACCGCACCCGGCCCAATAGGAATTATTAAGCTGCATATATATGTTTTCTCAAATCAGTGCTTTGTTACTCTTGCTATGCAAAGATGGAGAGGAACATTGAATGTATTAATGCTTATTCTATTACCAGGTGAGAATCCTGAGCTCTCTGGCTTAGAAAGAATCTTAGCAAGACATCAGTTGCCAAAAGAGATTAATCTGACCCCAAAGCCGAACAGAATGCCCCCGTGGAAAAGAAAAATCATCAACAATGTAACTGACAGGTGGAAGAAATGTCACTTGTTGAAGAGAAACACGAAAGAGCCTCCAATGTCCACCATAGTTGTCAGGTAGACTCTAATTTCTGCCTTATGTGGATATATTTAGAGATACACAGGGTGATCACAAAATCTCTATATGCCTTAGCTAAAAAATGATAAGCACTGTTCTATATAAAAGCACATGGGCCCCATTTTTACCCACCCCCAAGCTGCTAGAGGAGCCCTCATTGGGAGTAAACTCATGGAAATGGGAGCAGGAGTGTGGATCCTCCATGGCCCATTGCAGTCTACAATAGAGAGCAGAAATCTAGCAAGAACAGAGTGGGATTCTTGGAGAGAAACCCAACCACTGAGCTGTGGGGCTTTTTGGCTGCGTAAGTTGGGAAGCAGCTTGGTTTTTCACACCCACCATTGGCATGACCAGGGGCTAGGATACCATAGCAGGACATGGTGGACCTTTGGCTTTATCCCTGGTCTGCCAGACTGTACATGGAGAGAACTGGAGCACCATTGGACAGTCTTAACAAGAGGAGTGACATCATCTGACCCAAATCCTCTCTAGCCTCCCAAAGAATGCATGGGTGGAGGAGAGCTGTTGGGAGATTTTACAGCTCTGCAGGTAAGGGATGGTGGCCCAGGTGGTAACAGTGGGGATGTGGAATTGGTTGGATTCCGGTGCTCAAAGTCATAAGCTTTGGTTCCTTGGCAAATTATCTTTTTTGGTGCACTTCTTTCCCTGCTTATGCCAGATAGATGGTGTTTCTATATTTGTTTCTTTTCTTTTCTTTTCTTTTCTTTTGAGACAGAGTCTCACACTGTCACCCAGGCTGGAGTGCCGTGGCGCGATCTCAGCTCACTGCAACCTCCGACTCCTGGGTTCCAGTGATTCTCCTGCCTCAGCCTCCCGAGTAGCTGGGATTACAGGCATGTGCCACAACACCTGGCTAATTTTTTTTGGTATTTTTAGTGGAAACGGGGTTTTGCCATGTTGGCCAGGCTAATCTCAAACTCCTGACCTCAGGTGATACAACTGCTTGGCCTCCCAAAGTGCTGGGATTACAGGCGTGAGCCACCGTGCCTGGTCTATATTTGTTTCTTTCGTATTGCTGCATGTATGGCAATGATGCCTACACTTTGTACATAGTAAGTATTCAAGCAATTTTGCCGGGCTGTCAGGATAAATGTAGATGTTGCTACAAAGACAGGATCATTTCTGATTTGAAGGTAACATAACCGGGAGAGAGTTCCAGCTCATGAATTTGCCTGAACTGGAAGCTTCCCCTGGGATCATTGCCCTGGTGAAACAGAGTCCTTGTCTACATTTTTTTCAGTGTCCCCAGTGGCATAATTTGCCAATTTGATTTAAATATTGGTAGCCAAAGAAGGCAAAGGTATTATTATAAAAGAAGGTGGTCAATGGATCCATGGTGTTTTCTGGACAAAGCAAAGACACTACATTTTTGTCCAGAAGTAGGTAAAGGTTATATTAAGTGATGATATCTGATTACTCAAGTGAAGATTATTTGACCATGCTTTGGAAGCCTGATATGATTTGGCTCTGTCCCCACCCAAATCCCATTTTGAATCGTAATCCCCACATGTTGGAGGAGGGGCCTGGTGGGAGGTGATTGGATCATGGGAACAGATTTCCTTCTTGCTGTTCTCATGATAGTGAGTGAGTTCTCAAGAGATCTGTTGGTTTTAAGGTGTTGCACTTCCCCCCTCGCTCTCCCTCTCTCTCCTGCTCCACCACGATAAGATGTGCCTGGCTTCCCCTTTGCTTTCTGCCCTGATTGTAAGTTTCCTGAGGCTTCCCAATCATGCTTCCTGTTAAGCCTGTGGATCTATGATTCAGTTAAACCTCTTTTCTTCGTAAATTACCCAGTCTCATGTAGTTCTTTATAGCAATGTGAAGACAGAATAACACAAGACCTATTTTTAAAAATTCAAGTTTCACAACCATAGAAAGTTTGTACACCTCAATTTTAGGTCCTGATGTCTTCATATGAAGTTATAGATCTTTATATCCTAGTTTGCTTTCTGAAAATATAGCTAGAGTATCAGAACATAGGAAATGATACTTTTTTTTAAACATTTTATTTTACAAACATTTATTTGCTTTCCTTAAAAGCAGGGACTATCAGCCTATCTTATTTATTTTTGTATTCCTAGTGTTACAGGTTGGAGTCTCAAGTGCTGAGATAGCAATAAGAATGCAAAAGGTTTCCTGGGAGTCGTGTTGCATCAAAGTGGAAGCGGGAAAACAGTGTTGGGCAGGGATTCAAGAGGTGGAGAAACAGGCTTCGCCTCAGTGGAAGGAGCTGCAAAGTCATGTTGCAGGGGGCTTGGGTACAGGACAGGTGGGAGGATTAGGCCCATTTTGCAGTCAATCAATCATGAACCTTGTCTTGGTTGCTGTGACTCCAGATTCCTGAAGGATCTGCTGAATTAACTGTTCTAGTTCTGATGATGCCTCCTGGCATTAATGATTCTTCTCCTATTACCTGGTAACATGGTAAATATTGTCATTTGATAACTGTATCATTCTTAATTCTTTGTGACTTAACTGACACCCTTGAGAGAATTCATTCTTTAGCCAAAGCAAGCCTGACTATTATTAAGAATCATCTATAATAGCTTTGTCCTTAAAACTAGAACTACCATATGACCCAGCAATCCCACTACTAGGTGTGAACCCAAAGGAAAGTAAATCAGTATGTCAAAGAGCTCTCTGCCCTCCCATGTGCATTGCAGCACTATTCACAACAGCCAAGATATGCAATCAACCTAGGTTTCCATCAACAGATGAATGAATTAAAAATGTGGTGTGTATACACAAGAGAATACTTTTTAGCATAAAAAAGAAGGAAATCCTGTCATACGAGGCTGCATGGATGAGCCTAGAGGACATTATATTAAGTGAAATAAGGCCCAGAAAGACAAACTTCAAAAGGTTCTCACTCATTTGTGGGCGCTAAAAATTAAAACAGTTGTATTCATGGAGGTAGAGAGTAGAAAAATGGTTTCTAGAGGCTGGGAAGGGTAGTGGGGGTAGTGAGAGGAAGTGGGGAAGAATACTGCATGCTCTCATTCATATGTGGAAGCTAAAAACGCTGATCTCACAGAAGTAGAGAGTTGAATAGTGGTTGCCAGAGGTTGGGAAGGGTAACGGGAAGGGGTGGATAGCCAGAGGTTGGTTACCCGATACAAAAGTACAGCTAGACAGGAGGAATAAGTTCTGGTGTTCTATAACACTGTAGGGTGGTTATAGCCAACAATAATTTTTTGTTTATTTTCAAATAGCTAGAAGAGGGCATCTTGAATGTTCCCAACACAAAGAAATGAAGATTGTTTGAGCTGATGACATGCTCATTACCTTTATTTGATCATTACACATTGTAAACATGCATCAAAACATCCCACTGTATCCCATAAATATGTGCAGTTATTATGTCAATTTAATCGAAGAATAGCTTTGTTTTTGTCTAAGAGCTATTGAACACTACTGATTCGTGTGCCCTTGACCACCTGTAAAATGGTGTTGCTAATACCTCATGTTGTATCAGAAAGAGTTGTGACACTGATAGAAAAATGACTGTGAAATTGAGTTTTGACAAGTATGAAGTACTATTTGAATGCATTGTACAGTATTTTCACATGTTAGATTGAGGCAACTGTAGGTCCTAACCTTGAACCTGCCCTGGCAAACATTTGCTCAGTTTATGCTGTGTATCCCCGCTAGCACAGAGAGGATAAGGCCCCTCTCTCACATGGCAATAGCAGTTTTAGGGCCACAAAACAGGCAGATCATACATGAGGCCTGCTGGCTTTGACAAAGTTCCTTCAGTGCTGTGCTATGTAAACAGATCAGCAGGCACAAAAGCCAGGAGTCCTGGGACCATGCTGGTAAACAGATTTTCTAAGTCTAGAGCTGCAGATGGTGGTGTCTTATCCCTGTTGGTGAACCAGGCAGGATTCCAACCCCCAGCTCAATAATACTATAAATCCCTACTGGATACTGCATGTAAATTATAATTACTTGTAAACTGTGTTTACTGGCTCAATATGCCATATTTATATGGACTCTAGGGCTTAATTTTTTTTCTCTTGATAAGTGTGACAAAAGCAGTACTTGAACAGAAGAGAGCTGTGTGTTCCATGTGAGAACTTTAGTTTAGATTCCATAATGTTTTTGTTGCATCGATGTGGTAGCAACTGAAGACGGGGCCTGGTAGTTGATGGGTTTTATTTTGCCCACCTCTCTGCCATAGACATTTGCAATTTATCCTGACTTGGGGCCACTCCTCCTCTATACTGAAATTCATCTTTTATTGTACTTACCATGTTATAGTGTCTGTGTTGATTTGCTACTCCACTTGTGTGCTGTGTAAGCATTTAAGAAAAACGTTTAATGTTTTCTTTTTCTTTTTCTTTTCTTTTCTTTTTCTTTTTTTTTTTTTTTGAGATGGAGTCTCACTCTTGTTGCCCAGGCTGGAGTGCAATGGCTCAATCTTGGCTCACTGCAACCTCTGGCTCCCAGGTTCAAGCGATTCTCCTGCCTCGGCCTCCCGAGTAGCTGGGATTACAGGCATGCACCACCACACCCAGCTACTTTTTGTATTTTTGGTAGAGACGGGGTTTCACCATGTTAGCCAGGCTGGTCTCGAACTCCTGACCTTGGATGATCCTCCCGCCTCAGCCTCACAAAGTGTTGGGATTACTGGCGTGAGACACCGTGCCTGGCCATTTTTCTTTTCTTTTCTTTTCTTTTTTTTTTTTTTTGAGATGGAGTCTTGCTCTGTCACCTGGGCTAGAGTGATCCCCCCAAAAGTGGGGTCAGAAATCCTGAAGCAGTAGCCGCAAGCCAATCTACATGGAAAGGCAGGAAAACAATGCTTGAGTGCCTGGGTACAAGGGAACCGAGGCAGGTTTGGAGAAAAAGACCTGGCACGTGGTGTGGAGGCTCCTTTTGGAGACTTGGCACTGGATTTTATGTGGGAATGAAGGTGACTGGGCTGGTCAGGGCGTGTGTTATCCCTCTGGAATTTAGAGGCAGGTCTTGGCAAATACTTGCTGACACTTCCTACACCTGCTGACTTTCACGTACCCCTGCTGATTTCAATGGAAGGGACACGTGTATGTTCTGATCTTGGGGAGCATCATTCCATGCCCCTACTAGAAAAGATGTCTCAAACACTTTCTGTGACGTGACTGGTTCACATCTTCTGCTTGCTTTAAATTTTCTTTGCCTTATTAAGTTGTGAGAGTTCTTTTCATATTTTCAATACAAAATTCTTTGATAAAAGCATTGCAAATATTTTCTCCCAGATGGTAGCTTGCCTTTCATTATTTCATGATAACACAGAAGAACAAAGGTTTTACCTTCCCAATGCATCAATTTTTTTCTTTCACAGTTTTTGCATTTTATATTCTCAGAATCCTTTGACAAGTCCAAAGTTGCAAAGACTTGCTCCTATATTTCCTTACTGAAGTTTTGTAGTTTTAAGCTTCAAATTTAGGTTGGTAGGCCGGGCACGGTGGCTCACGCCTGTAATCCCAGCACTTTGGGAGGCTGAGGCGGGCGGATCACAAGGTCAGGAGTTCGAGACCATCCTGGCTAACACGGTGAAACCCCATCTCTACTAAAAATACAAAAATTTAGCTGGGCGTGGTGGCGGGTGCCTGTAGTCCCAGCTGCTCGGGAGGCTGAGGCAGGAGAATAGTGTGAACCCGGGAGGTGGAGCTTGCAGTGAGCCGAGATTGCCCCACCGCACTCCAACCTGGGCGACAGAGCAAGACTCTGTCTCAAAAAAAAAAAAAAAAAAAGTTTAGGTTGGTAGGCCATTTTACTTTATTTTTGTATAGGGTTTGATATTCATTGGTTTGATGTTAATTTCTTTTTTCTATTTGGCTATCTAGTTGACCCATTGGCATGAGTTAAAAAGATTTTCCTTTCCGTATTGAATTGTTTTGGCACTTTTTTTTTTTTTTTTTTGAGATGGAGTCTTGCTCTGTCATCCAGACTGGAGTGCAGTGGTGCGATCTTGACTCACTGCAACCTCTGCCTCCCAGGTTCAAGCAATTCTTCTGCTTCAGCCTCCAGAGTAGCTGGGTTTACAGGTGCCTACCACCACACCCAACTAATTTTTGTATTTTTAGTAAAGACGGTTTCACCGTGTTGGCCGGGCTGGTCTCAAACTCCTGACCTCAAGTGATCCACCCACCTTGGCCTCTCAAAGTGCTGGGATTACAGGCATGAGCCACTGTACCCGGCCTGTTTTGGCACATTCATAAAAAATGAATTTCCACATATATTTGAGTGTATTTCTGAATCCTATTTTGCTCCATTTATCTACATGTCTTTGCCCAAACAAGACTTTCTTATTGTGGCCAGGTCCTGAAATAAGGTAGTGTTAGGCATCTGACTTTGATCTTCTGCTTTAAAAATTGCTTTGATTATTTTAGGTTCTTTGTATTGCCATAAAAATTTAGAACCAATTTGTTAGTTTCTACAAAAGGACTACTAGAATTTGTTTGGGATTGAGTTGAATCAAGATCAATAGGGGAGAACTTCCATCTTAATAACACTGAGACTTTCAACGTGGACAGGATATATTTGCCCTTTGGTTAGGTCTTCTTTAATGTCTCCTAACAATGTTTTGTAGTTTTCAGTGAAGAAGTCGTGGATATTTTTTGTTATATTTATTACTAGCACAGGGGTAAAAGGAGCTTTCCTTTTTCCCTCTGAAGGTTGATGAAAGGCATCTGCTAAACTTGACAACAGACAGATTAACAGGAGCAAAGGCATACAGATTTATTAAGGTGCAAGTGCTGAGAGGCACACAAGGTATGAAAATTCAAAGAAGGGCCAGGTGGTTGACGATTAAATGCCTGCTTCATAGGGGAGAGGAAGGTGAGGGATGTAAGGAATTTTAGAGGAAAAGTAAATTATATTTAGGGAAGATGACTGGGCCTAAACAAGAGACAATAGCCTGGGACAAAGTCCCTCTGAACTCTGGGAGAGATGGCAACAAGTTATGGGAAGGTGAGGGGAGGAACTGCACCATGAACAAAGTTTGCCTTATGCAGATAAAGTCCCTCAGAATAGCCCTCAGAAGAGTACATGAAAAGTCTGTCTAGGGGGGTGTGGTGACAACCTTTATTTTATCTTTGGTGATTAATCTTTCCTGGTTAATGAGAGTTCAGACAGAATATTAAAGGCAATTGTTTTTCTCGGAGAGTAACTTCCCTCAGTCAGATATGGGAACTTCAGAGACAGCCCCTCCCTGCACTTGTGGGAAGAAACAAGGGAAGGTTAGAGAGACCTTGGTTTGGAGGCAGAGTCTAAGGGCTTTCATTTAATTCAAAGCATTCAGCGTGCCAAAGTGCCATACTCTAGAGTATCGTTTTCTGAGCCTCAAAACTAGGTATTTTATAGTTTATAGCACCACTGTAAATGAAAAATATTAAATATAAGGATACAATTGATTTTTGTTATTGTGGTATACTACAAACTTTTACATTAATTTATTAGTTCTAGTAGCTATTTTTTAGATTCCCTGGGATTTCTCTTTTATTGTGATAAGAACACTTTACATGAGGTCTTAACAAACCTCTCAACAATTTTTAAGCGTGCAATACATTATTGTGAACAGTGTTGTAAGCAGGTATTTAGAGCTGATTCATCCTGATTGCCTGAAACTTTAAGCCTGTTGATCATTAATTCCCATTTCCCCCTCCCACAACGCCCTGGGATGTAACCATCATTACGCTCTTTGATTCTATGAATTTGACTGTTTTAGATGCCTCATATAAATGGAATCATGCATTATTTCTGTGACTGGCTTATTTCACTTAGCGTGTCCTCAAGGTGCGTCTACGTTGTCACATATTACAGAATTTCTGTCTTTTAAAAGGCTGACTAGTACTTCATTGTACGTATATACCACATTTTCTTTATCCGCTTCTCTGTCAATGAAGATTTACATTTTTCCCATACTTTGGCTATTGTGAATGGTGCTGCAATGAATATAGAGGTGTTAATGTCTCTTCAAGATTTTGATTTCAATTCTTTTGGATAAATACCCAGAAGTGGCATTGCTGGATCATATAATTCCTTGGGATTTTTTTTTAATGTAAATAGTCATATTATCTGCAAATAGAGAAACATTTTTACATCTTGTTTTCCATTCTTTGTCTTTTATTTCCTTTCTTTGCCTTATTGCAATGACTAAGATTTTCAGCACAATGTTGAACAGATGTGGTAAAAGCAGACATCTTTCATTTTTTTTCTCAATCTCAGAGAAAAAACAATTCAGTGTTTTATTTACTCTAGGTTTCTGCAGATTCCTTTTATAAGTTTGAGAAGTTCCCTACTGTTTCTAGTTTGTTTTTATCACACATGAATGTAGAATTTTGTCAAATGCTTTCTCTGTATCTATTAATAATATGTTTATTCTATTAATATGGTGAATTGCATTGCTTTTTAAAAATATTTCTTATAGTAAAATGTGCATAACATAAGATTTACCATTTTAAGTGCTTAAGTGTAATTAAGTTAGTGGCATTAAGCACATTCCCATTGTTATGCAACCATCGTCACTATCCTTCTCCAGAACATTTTCATCATCCTATAATGAAACTGTCTCTCCTTTAAACATTAATTTTCTACCCCTTTTTCTTCTCAGCACCTGGTAACCATTATTCTATTTTCTGACTCTATGAATTTGCCTATTGAATCATACAATATTTGTCCTTTTGTGTCTGGCTTATTTCACTTGGCATAATGTCTTCAAGGTTCATCCATGTTGTAGCATGTATCAGAATTTTATTCTTTTTTAAGGCTGATAATATTTCATTCTATGTATAGACTACATTTTGTTGATCCATTCATCTGTTGATGGACACTTGGGTTGTTTTTACTTTTCTATCTTGTGAATAATGCTTTGTATGCAAATATCTGTTCAAGTCTCTGCTAGTCAATTATTTGCGGTATATACTCTGCTATGGTTTAAAGTTCTTCTCCAAAACTCATGTTGAAATTTAATTGCCATGTCACTTTACTGTTTGAGTAACGTTGGTGTGAAGCTTAATTGATGCCTTTTGCTTTATGTCCTGCTTAAGTCTGTGTGAAGGATTTGTGTTTTTCTGCCTTACAAACATAATTTAATTTATTGGACAGGAATTCATGGATAGTAATGCTGTCTGCCCCTTTACTTCAGAAAACACAGTGACTCTAGTGGATTTGAATAAGTGAAACTGCTCTGAAATGCTATGGAAAGCCGACTCCCCAAAGAGTGGTTTCTTCTAGAAGTTTGAATTTGTAGCTACAGTTTCCAGGAAGAAAAATAGTAGTTGGATAACTTGGTAAAATAATAACATCATTTTCATTTTCTTCCCTTTTCTTAACTTTGGTTTCCTAAAGGAAGAAAATAAGTGCGTAGCACATAATCTATTTAAATAGATTTAAAGAGAGTTGCAAAATAAATCACCCGGTCTAGCTCTTAAGTGAATAAAACAGATTTTGTTTGTGAATAAAATCTGTTGATTGCCAACACTACCACTACAGTATCCCACCAAGGGCTTCATGTGTCAGCTCAGTGCCACCTCCTTTAACTCTGCAGCACCGCTGCAGCTGCCGATGTAGCCTTGGTAGGTGGCTATTAGAGCTCTACCATATACAGTGGTGCATCTTCAGATTTATGCATCAAACTAAAGACGTGTCCAAGTCCATTTTAATTTCCTCAGTGTTTTTATGAGAAGTTTTATGGACCTCCCCCAGTTGTCTTTTTATTTGGGGTTATGACGATCATGTTTGATAATTACAGTGATAATGTTTCCACGTGATGCTTTTGTTTGAACCTGATAAAATTTAGTGAAACTTTGTAATGATCTATGTGCACTTTTACTTGTAAAATGGAATTTATGTATGTTTATACTTGTAAATATATTGTTGTTAGTGCTCCTGTTGCTCATGGTGTCCTGCCTCGCATTTGTGATTCTGTTAACGACTTGTATCTTAACTAAGTTCTTAGTGGTGTTGTAATAGGGAGATGGGGCAGGTGGGGGGTTATTTGTACCACTGAATCTTCATTAATTTGGTTCTTTACTGTTTTGAGGGGAGAAATAATGTGAAATGGTTTGTGTATTATTGAATTTTAAGCAATATTTTAGAAGCTGTGTGACTGCTTTAATAACTTTTTCCCAGTGTTATTTGAATCATACTACCAGTTTTACTAAAGCCGAATGACAATTGTGTGAAAGTTACTGCCTTCATAAGATCAAGTCACCACTGTTACACAGCTGACATATATTGTATTACCTTTGCAGCTACAGGGTTATTTATATAATGTGACGTTATTCAGTACTGACAGACTACATGAAGTAGTTTTAAAATCTAGTGCTATTTTTATTTTAAAGGTTAGCAATGAGGAGGAAATGTGATCTGGCTGTGTTTGTCTTCTGTACAAAGCCTGAAATGCTTATGGTTTTTTGGTTAACAGCCACAGAGGGCAAAGTTTAAGACTTTCTTGTAAGGACTAACTGTTCTTTTCAAGCCACTGTTTGTTTTTCTAAAAGCAGGATTTGCTTCTGTAGCAGGCAAGTTCCTTGACGTGGAATAGTGCAACCTGTATATGGGCTATTATAATAGGAAAGACATCAGTATTTGCACAGTTTAAATCATTCTTAAATTTTAAACATGTGAAATGTCCCCAAAAATCTTTAATTTTTTGGTAATTTTTACTCTTTTTGTGCACATGTTGATTTCTTAATGGTAAATCCTTCATTTAAAGGTAGTGTTTTCTGTTGAGAATATTTTCATGGAATAAAACAATCTTTTCGTGGCAAAAAAAGAAAAGAAATTTAATTGCTATGTGATGTATTGAAAGGTGAGACCTTTAAGGTGTGATTAGGTCATGAGGGTTCTGCTCTCCTGAGTGGATTAATGCCATTATTGTGGGAGTGGGTTAGTATGTCAGAAGGTCAATCTCCTTTTTCTCTCTGTTTCACGTCTGTGGTTCCTTGACATGCTATGCCTTTGCCGTGATATGATGCAGCAAGAAGACCCTTACCACATGTGGCCCCTCAATCTTGGATTCCCAGGCTCCAGAACCATGAGCCAAATAAATATATTTTCTTTATAAATTACTCAGTTTATGGTATTCTATCATAGCAAGAAAAATGGACTAAGACATACCCAGAAGTGGAACTGTGGGATTGTATGGTAATTATGCCTATCTGGGGTCCCTTAAGGTTCCATATGCATTTTAGAATACATTTTACATATCTGCAAACACATTGTTGGGACCTTGATAGAATTACATTAAATCTGCAAATCACCTTGGATAGTATTAATATCTCAATAATACTAAGTCTTTTAATCCGTGAACATGTAAAGTCTTCCCATTTATTTATATGTCTTCTGTAATTTATTTCAGTAATGTTTTGTAGTTTTCACTAAGTATTATGCCTCATTGGATAAACTCATTCCTAAATTTGGTTATTTTTGATGTTATTATAATTTGAATGGTTTTTCTCAATTTCGTTTTTGGAATTTTCATTGCTAGTATTTATTTATCTTTAATCTTTATTTTTTCCTTCTTTCTGCTAGTTTTGGATTTAGTTTGTTCTTTTTCTAGTTTCTTATGGTGTAAATCTAGGCTGTTTATTCAAAATCTTTCTTTTTTCTTAATGTGTTTGCAGCTGCAAATTTACATTTTAGCACTGCTTTCAGATCCTCCCGTAAGTTTTGGTTTGTCGTGTTTTCATTTGTGTCAAGATATTTTAAATTTTTTCTTTGTGATTTTTCTTGACCCATTGGTTATTTAAAAGTGTGTTAATTTCTACATACTTGTGAATTGTCCAGGTTTTTGCTGTTAACTTCTAGTTTCATTTCATTGTGATGAGAAATGATATTTTGTATTTCAATTTTTAAATCTATTAAGATGTCCTATGGCTTAACATATGGAAAATGCTCCATGTGTACTTAAAAAATACATATTCTGTTGTCGTTAAGTGCAGTGTACTGTATGTGTCTGTTGGGTCCAGTGGGTCTATAGTCTTTTTTAAGTCCTATATTCCCCTATGATCTTCTACCTGGTTCTCTATCCACTGAAGAAAGTGGAGGTATTGAAGTTTTCTACTATTATTGTAGAGCCATTTATTCTTCAATTCTGTCAATGTTTGCTTCATATATTTTGGAGCTCTAATATTTAGTGCATATGTTTATAATTGTCATATCTTCTTGGTAAATTGAGACTTTTAGCATTATATTATGTCTGTCTTTGTCTCTTTTAACAGTTTTTGACTTAAAGTCTATTTTGTCAATTAGTATAGCCATTTCTGCTCTCTTTTTATTACTATTGGCATGGAATATCTTTTTAATCCTTCCACTTTCACCCTACTCATATCCTTAGATCTAAAGTGAGACTCTTTTAGACAGTATATAGTTGATCCTGGTTTTATATCCACTCTGCCAACTTATGATTTTTGATATGTTTTCAATCCAATTACATTTAAATTGCTGAAAAGAAAGCAATTAGTTTTGCCATTTTGTTGTTTTCTCTGTCCCTTACAGGTTTTTTTCTCCCTCATTTCCTTGATTACTGCCTTCCTTCATGTTTAAAGTTGTTGTAATGGCATATTTTGATTCCTTTCTCACTTCTGCTTGCGTATATTTTCTTGGTGTTTACCATGGGCATTACATATAACATCCTAGAGTTATGATGATCTATCTTAATTGATACCAACTTAACTTCAATTGCATATAAAAACTCTACTTCCTTAAAGCTTTTCTCCCTTTATGTTATTGATGTCACAAATTATACCGTTTAATATTATATATCCATTAACATAGATTCATAATTATTTTATGCAATTGTCTCTTAAATCCTGTAGAAAATCAAAAGTGGAGTTATAAACCAAAATTACATTAATACTGTTTTTACATTTGTTCATATATTTACCTTTACTGGAGAACTTTATATTTTCATCTGTCTTCCAGTTACTATCTAGCATTATTTCATTTCAAACTGAAGGACTTCCTTTAACATTTCTTGTAGGGCAAGTGTAGTAATAATAAATTCCCTCAGCTTTTGTTTTTATGGGAATGTCTTAATTTCTCCCTCATTTTTGAAGAAACATTTTACCAGGTATAGAACTCTCAGTTGACAGTTTTTTTTTTTTAATTTTCAGCACTTTAAATATATCACCCCACTGCCTCTAGTCTCCAAGGTTCTTGCTGAAATAATACTCTGATAGTCTTATCGCAGATCTCTTGTACATAGTCACTTTTCTCTTGATGCCTTCCAAGATTCTCTTTATCTTGCACTTTTGTCAGCTTTGATTATGTGTCTTCGTATGGGTCTCTTCAGGTTTGTCCTACTTGGAGACCATTGAGCTTGGATTTGTATATCCATGTCTTTCCTCATATTTGGCAGGTTTTCAGCTATTATTTATTCAAATAGTCTCTCTTCTCATTTTTCTCACCTCCTTCTGGGACTCCCATTATGCATATATTGGTCAGTGTGATGGCATCTCATAAGTCCCTAAGCCTCTGTTCACTTTATTTTTTCTTCTGTATGCTTCTCAAATTCAATAATTTCAAATGAGCTGTTTTCAAATTTGCTTATTCTTTCTTCTACTTATTTGAGTTTGCTGTTGAACTCCTCTAATAAAATTTTCAAATCAGTTATTGTACTTTTCAGCTCAATTTTTTTTTATAATTTCTTTGTTGATATTCTCATTTTGTTCATATGTTTTCTTGACTTTCCTTTGTTCTTTGTTCATGTTTTTCTACAGTTCTGGGAGTATATTTGACAGTTGTGGGTTTTTTTGTTGTTGTTTTGAGACAGACTCTCACTCTGTTGCCCAGGCTGAAGCACAGTCATGTGATCTTGGCTCACTGCAACCTCTGCCTCCTGGGTTCCAGTGATTCTCATGCCTCAGCCTCCTGAGTAGCTGGGATTACAGGTGTGCAGCGCCATGCTCTGCTAATTTTTTTGTATTTTTAGTAGAGATGGGGTTTCACTATGTTGGCCAGGCTAGTCTCAAACTCCTGGCCTCAAGTGATCTGACTGCCTTGGCCTCCCAAAGTGCTGGGATTATAGGCATAAGCCATCGCACCTGGCTGACAGTTGTTTTAAAGTCTAGTAAGCCTGATGCCTGTGTTTCTTCCAGAACTGTTTCTGGAGATGCGTTTTGTTTATTTGAATGGGCCATCTTTCCCTGGTTCTTTGCATGCCTTATCATCTTTTTTTGAAAATTGGGTATTTAAAAAAAATATGGCCACTCTCCCAGTCTTTGCAGACTGGCATGTAAGACCTCACTAATTTGTAAGTCCATGAGGTCTTCACTAATCTGAGATTAGTCCAGGTCTTCTCAGGTCTTTTCTAGGCATGCTTCCTTCCTGTGAATGTGTGTGTGCTCCCTGTCCCCATCACAGGTGATTTTAAAGGTCTTCATTTCCTAAACAGTCTCACTGCAGCTTTTTCTTAGGGCCTTAGATATTCTATTGTATTCCTCTGTAATCTCCTGCCCTCAGAAGTCCACAGGGCAGCAATCCCTGTGTAGTTTTCATGTGCTGCCTTGCTCACCACTGCCTTCTGTGGCTTCCAGCCTGAAATCAAAACTATTTGCTGTCTCCAGTCTGATATCTGAGTCGGACATTACAGACACCATTTCTGTAGGCAGCCCACAGACAGGCCAGGATGTTGCAACAAGTTTCACTCTGCTCCTTCTGTCCAAGTGTTCACATTTCCATGTTTCTTTTTATGTCACATCATTTTGTAAATATTATGTCATATGGATCCTGGATCCATATGACAGCTTCTTCTCAGGGCCTTAGATATTCTATTGTATGGATGGATCCAATATTATGTCATATGGATCCTGGATCCATATGATAGCTTCTTCTCAGGGCCTTAGATATTCTATTGTATGGATGGATCCAATATTATGTCATATGGATCCTGGATATTTACTATATTTACTATATTGTGGCATTGGATGGAAGTTATGTTTTTGTGGATCATGTTACAATCATCTGGAAAATGCCGTTTTTGTTTTAGCAAGAATCAATCTGGTTAGGTTCAGACTACAAGCTGTCTTGATCTTCTGTGGGTGGTGGTGAAAATCCCAGTACACTTCCCAAAGCCTTTGCTATGCTGGTTTGAGTCTGTCTCACTTATGAATCAGACTTATCTAGGTTCATACACAGAATTAGAGCTTCTTTCTCTTGGCTCTGGGATTCTCTCCTTGCTTTCACTCTTTAGCCCCCAGAGGGCCCTTTTCCTTTTCAAAGTGTTTTTGTTTTCCTCAACTTCTATTTGGCTGGCCACTCCACGGTCACCGCAGCACCACCCCACAATAGGGGTGTGCCTCTGAGGCAAAAGTATTAGGTTGGTGCAAAAGTAATTGCAGTTTTGCCTTACTTCTAATACCATGCTCAGGAGTTAGATTCCAGCAATTGTGTTTATTTCTCGTAATCTGGGAAACTTATCCTTGTGCAGTTGCTTCTCTGTATTTTGACACCCTTTCACAATCCACCTGCTTTTGATTAATTTCAGCATGCTCAAGTAGTTCTTTTTCGTATTTCTTCTAGAGATTTTAGTTGTAATTTGTGGGAGGAATGGGCAGTAGTTGGCTTGTGCTGCCATTGTGGAATGAGAACTCTGCCTAGATTTTTATCTTCATTTTGACATTTACTGGGAGTTTGACTCTGGAGAAGCTCGTTTAATCTCCATGCCTCCTCAGGATGCCTACTTGAAAATGGGTAGTAGCAACAGACCTACCTCATTTTTAATTTTTGGCATTGTTTTTGGTGGATAAAATATGATAATGGGCATTAAGCACTAGTAACTGCTCAATTGAAACTAATGCTTATTTCTATTCTTATATTTTCTATAAAACTGAACATCTTGGATTACAATTACTGGAATAAAAAATTTAGAACTAAAAAGTTAAGCGATTTGGTGAGTTAGCTAACTTTGACCTTGAAGGAAAGGTCAAAAGGAAGACTAAGAAAAGCAAAATATCCCATCCTTTTCTGTAGCCCTTGGAATTACACCCTCAGTCCTTGTCAAGTGATAGCTATGAAATCAAAACAGGGTGTTACAAGGACAATCAAGGCAGCTTGCAGGGATGCCTTTCATAAAGTACCACATTAAACAAGAATGGGACTCTAACAAATAAGAAAACAATTACTCATACAGAGCATTGCTTTCCTATGAAATGACCCAGTTTTCCCTTCATGCCTCTTTATTAAATTGTGCAAAAAAACCCAACTAAGATTCTTATTTGGGTTCTTATTCTTATTCTTGATTCTTATTTGTTTTCTAGTAATACTATTCCTTCCATTTTGCTCCCTTGCTAGATGGCTGAAAAAGAACATGCAACCCACTGAAGACCTCAAGTCAGTGATCTGTAGGCTGTCAGCATTTGGCCCAATTCAGTCAGTCACTGTTTGTGGACATCAAAGTGCTATAGTGGCATTCAAAGACATGACTTCAGCCTGTAATGCTGTGAGTGCTTTTCAAAGCAGGACCCCAGGCACCATGTTCCAGTGTTCCTGGCAACAACAATTCATGTCAAAAGACGTAAGTCTCTCTACTACCAAACACCTGTGTGAATTCTTAAGCTTCTTTTACAAAACTTTTTATTCATCAGGGCTGTAGTGAAATATCATCATTGTAATTGATATTCTAGCACTACAAAAGGCACAATGAAGCTTATTTAGTTCCAGTACTGGAAATCAGAGGTAACAGCACATCCTTCCTTGGACATGCTTTACTCTGCTGTAGTGGTCATCACAGTTTTGATTTTCTGGATAAGAAGTTCACCACAGCATTTGTGCATTCATCTGATAGCCATCTTCCCTGAAGGACATTGCATTCTTCAGCATTAACAGTGTGTAGTTTTTCTCTCTCTCTCTTCCTGATTACCTCTTTTGAAATTCTCACGGCCTGGAAAAACAAAACCAACAGTAAGGTTAAGAGTTGACCTAGGCTGGACGTGGGCTCATGCCTGTAATCCCAGCACTTGGGGAGGCCGAGGCGGGCAGATCAGTTGAGGTCAGGAGTTCATGACCAGCCTGGCCAACATGGTGAAACCCCATCTCTACTAAAAATACAAAAATTAGCTGGTTGTGGTGGTGCATGCCTGTGATCCCAGCTACTCAGGAGGCTGAGTCAAGAGAATTGCTTGAACCCGGGAGGCGGAGGTTGCAGTGAGCTGAGATCGCACCATTGCATTCCAGCCTGGGTGACAAGTGAGACTCTGTCTCAAAAAGAAAAAAAAAAGAGTTAATCTAATAGGAGTGAGATTATTCTATGATTCTGGTTCTTGTTTCTCCCATGTTCATTTAATAAATCCTGTTAAATCTTTTTTTTTTTTCTGAGACACAGTCTCACTCTGTCGCCCAGGCTGGAGTGCAGTGGTGCAATCTTGGCTCATTGCAACCTCTGCCTCCCGGGTTCAAGCAATTCTCCCTGCCTCAGCATCCAGAGTAGCTGGGATTACAGGCGCCCACGACCACGCCTGGCTAATTTTTGTATTTTTTAAATAGAGATGTGGTTTTGCCATGTTGGCCAGGCTGTTCTTGAACTCCTCACCTCAGGTGATCTGCCCTTCTTGGCCTCCCAAAGTACTGAGACTACAGGCGTGAGCCACCGTTCTCGGCCCTAATGCTGTTAAATCTTAAGCTGCATGTGTAATATAAGACAGTGCTTCTCAAAATTCAGTGTGCATATAAATCGCTTCAGTAGGTGTGGGGCAGGCCTGTGATAATACATTTCCAAAAAGCCTCAGGTAGCTGCTCAAGCTTCTGGCTCCAGGACTACATTTTGAATAGCAAGAATATAAAAGCTATCACTCACTACCACATACAAAAACAAAAGTGCTATACAATAAGACTCTCAAAGTAGCTAATCCACGCTTCTCACCTGGATTCCAAAGTAAAAGTGCTCAGCAAATACTGCCTAGCATCCTGCTCAAGTAATCCCCATACAGAATTGCCCCTCTGTCCCCACACAGAAATGGAAGGTCTATTTGATAAGTTTTGTAAAAATCAGTACTGTATTTCCAACATTACTACAGTTATTTTTTAATTCCAAATTTAGATGTGCTTAGAGGTAACTAAGATGTGTCTTGTGCTTTTTATGACTTATTCTCTGAAGGCAAATAAATTTTTCCCTTAGGAAATCATTTTCAAGGTTCTTAGAAGTAAAAGATGAATACTAACATTTGGGGGAAGCTTTGCAAATGCCTTCAGCCTGGTCCAGACTTCTTTCTGAAAAGTGCTATCAGGGAAAACTTCAGTAACAAGTCCTTGAGCACATGCCTCTCCCGCTGTTAACTTCTTTCCAAAAATAAGCATCTCTGTTGCCTGAAATGAAAAGCAAGAAGCAAGGTTAAGATACTAACTTAATAAAACAAAGCTTCAGTTAACTGCTTTCAGGAGGCTTAGAGAGATTTACTCATGGTCTTTTGAGGTTGCTGGTATTTCTCAGTAAGGGAGAAGCTGATGACCTCAATAGGCAATGGTTTGCAAACTGTGTGCTGAGACAGGCTCCTGGGAAGGTCTATAAGGGCTGCTGCTTCTGTGTGTCATTGTTGGAGGGGCAAGATCAGGGGGTCCAGGGCAGAAATGATCTGAAGCAGATGCTTGATTCTATAACCCACAGCAGCTATGATTTTCCATTTTATACACTATAAACTATTATTTTAAAGAGGAAAAAAGGAGAGAAAAATCACGGTCATTGGGTCAACCTTTAGAAACTTTCAAAATTCCATTCTCTGGAAACTACCCAGTGATCTGGCTCTGAGAGTTTTCTTTACCTGCATTGGTACTCAAATTAGTTCTATTTGACTAAAGGAAAGCAAAGACTTATAGTTAGCTTCCAAAAAAACTGAGGACATTAAGTGGATATCCTCTCTCCATTTGCAATTTCTTTTCCAGAAAAGGAATGCTCTTCTTTTTTTTGAGACAGAGTCTCACTGTGTTGCCCAGGCTGGAGTGCAGAGGCACGATCTTGGCTCACTGTAACCTCCACCTCCTGGGTTCAAATGATTCTCCTGCCTCGGCCTCTTGAGTAGCTGGGATTACAGGTGCCCGTCACCATGCCCCAGCTAATTTTTGTATTTTTAGTAGAGACAGGATTTCACTATGTTGGCCCGGCTGGTCTTGAACTCCTGATCTCAAGTGATCCACCAGCCTTGGCCTCCCAAAGTGCTGGGAATACAGGTGTGAGCCACTGCACCCAGCCAAGGAATGCTCTAATAGCCAAATGCTCTAAGACTTGTAGAGTCAGTTCTGCCCCCTTCCCAAGTTCAATTCAGGGTATGTGATAGCCTAATGAGAGTAAAAACATACATATATAAGTTTTTAACAAAATCCTAATAGGCAATGAAAACAGGCTCAATTCCCACTGCCCCACTTTGAGATCTTGCAGCAATATTTGCTAAGCCTTTTCCTATAACTCAGCTTCTAGTCTTGTCACAATCCCCTTCGAGTCATGCCACAGGGCGTGGGCAACTAGGAAACACAGTGAAAGACCTGAGCAGCCATTTAACCAGCCTGGGAGAGAATACACCCATGAGCAGGCTGCTGGAAGGGCTGCTGTGATTGGGGGTGGCTCTGGCAGCCGTAAGCCCCCACAAAACCTCCCATCTGTTGGTACTTACTGTAACTCTGAAAGTGAAGACGTCATCATGTCTCTCCTTAGGAGATACTGGTCATCCATAAAGGAACCGAGTGGCCTCCAAACTCAGGGGACCAAGGGAGGCTGGCACAGCCCTGGTCCTTCAAGTGACTAATGCCACACAGCTGCAAGGCTGAGGTGCTGTGCTGCTTGCAGTGCAGCTAGCACTAAGCAGCCAGCTGAAGAGGAGGATCCTAGTTCTGGGAACTGCAGAGAGAATTTCTAATTTTCCTGCATAGCAGATACTTCCCATAGCCTGATTCCTCCATTGGTAAAACTCTTAGAGTTGAAAAGCAAATCATTAGCTTCTCTTTTGTCCATATTACCAAGGGAAAGAAGGGAGAGTATATGAGATTACTCTTCCTTCTCTCTTGAGATGACTCATAAAATTTTATATTTAAACATTCCAAAAGTTACCTTGGCTGGGCTCATTATCTTCGGAAAAGTATAAGAGGAGCATCCTTCCGGACTTTGGCCTAGGTGACTAAATGGTGTATGAAATGTTGCCTGCAGGGGCAGGAAAGAAAAGAAAACCATCTTTTCATGTGTGATTTTTGTTTTTTTTTTTTTTTTTTCAGACAAAGAGTTTCGCTCTTTTGCCCAGGCTGCAGTGAAGTGGCGCGATCTCGGCTCACTGCAACCTCCACCCCTTGGGTTCAAGCGATTCTCCTGCCTCAGCCTCCCCAGCAGCTACGATTACAGGCATGCGCTGCCATGCCTGGCTAATTTTTGTATTTTTAGTAGAGACGGGGTTTCGCCCTGTTGGCCAGGTTGGTTTCAAACTTCTTACCTCAGGTGATCCACCTGCCTCGGCCTCCCAAAGTGCTAGGATCACAGGCGTGAGCCACCATGCCTGGCTTCATGTGTTATTTTTAAAAATCACGATTTGCTTATAACTTCACAATACTTAATAATATTTATTTAAAAATTAAGATTATGTGGTTAATATGCACACACAATTCACCCTTTAAAAGTGTATAGTTGGATGAGTTTGAACAAATAGAGAGTTACATAGCCACCACCACTACTGACATGCGGAACATTTCCGCCACCCTGAAAGGTTCCGGGGGCCCTTCTATAGTCAGTCCCTCCTTCCCACCCCCAAGCAACTGCTAATCTGTTTTCTGTCCCTACAGTTTTGACTTTTATAGAATGTTGTATAAGTGGAATCCTACATTCTGTAGCCTTTTGAGTCTGACTTCTGAGAGTCACCATGCTGTTGTATGTATTAGTAGTTTGTTCCTCGCTATTTCTGAGTAGTATTCCTTTGTATGGATGCACAATAATATGTTTATCATTCACCAGTTAATGCCATTGGTGTTGTTTCTAGCATTCAAATGGTTGTACCATTTGACACTGCCACTAGCAACGTATGAAAGGCTACTATGAAGAAGGCTGCTATGAAAAACAAGTTGAACACCTTAAATATATATAGTCGTGTGTTGCTTAACAATGGGGATATGTTCTGAGAAATGCATAATTAGGCAATTTTGTCATTGTGCCAATATCATGGAGTATACTTACATATACTTGGATGCCACAGCCTACTGCACACCTAGCTATGTGGTATTGCCTACTGCTTCCAGGCTACCAATTTGGACAGCATGTTACTATACTTAATACTCTAGGCAGTTATAACAAATGGCATTTGTGTATCTAAATATATCAAACATAGAAAAGGTAGGCCGGGTGTGGTGGCTCATGCCTGTAATCCCAACACTTTGGGAGGCAGAGGTGGGCAAATCACCTGAGGTCAGCAGTTCAAGACCAGCCTGGCCAACGTAGTGAGACCCCATCTCTACTAAAAATACAAAAATTAGCCTGGTGTGGTGGTGTGCACCTGGAGTCCCAGCTACTCGGGAGGCTGAGGCACAAGAATTGCTTGAACCCGGGAGGAGGAGGCTGCAGTGAGCCGAGATCATGCCACTGTACTCCAGCCTGGATGACAGAGTGAAAAAAAAAAAAAAGAAAAGGTATAGTAAGATATGGTGTTATAATCTTAGGAGACCAGCGTTTTACATGCAGTCTGCCATTGACTAAAATGTTGTTATGCAGCACCTGACTGTACAATTCTTATTTGTCAAGTATACCTCAATGAAACTGAAAAAAAAATTTAAAAATAAAAATGTTCAGATAATGTTAACAAAAAGGCAGTTAGGAACACTTGTGTACAGGTCACTGGGTGAATCTGTTTTCAATTATCATAGGTAAATACCTAAGTGGTATGGCTGGTCTGTGTGGTAAATGTATATTTAGCTTAGAAGCTGCTAGACTGTTTTCTAGAGTGGTTGTACCATTTGACATTCCCACCAGCAATGTATGAAAGTTCCAATTGCTCCACATCCTCACTAAACCTAGCTATTAAAAGTCTTTTTCATTTTAACCATGCTAGTATGTATGTAGTGGGGTCTCACTGTGGTTTTAATTTACATGTCCCTAACCATTAATGGTATTAAGTCTCTTACCATGTACTTATTAGACATACGTATATTTTCTTTGGTGAAGCAACTGTTAAGATATTTTCTCCACTATTTTTTTAAGTTAGGCTGTTTACCTTCCTATTATATAGTTGTAAGATACACATTCAGATTGCAAGTCTTTTATTAGAGCGTCAGGCAAATCTTTTCTCCTGGTCTGTGGCTTATCTTTTCATTTTCTCAGTGGTTTCTCTCATATGGTTTTAATAGCCCTTTATATTTCATTTTGTCTGACCTACTCATTCCTCACCATTGCCCATTTTTATTTTAGCTTGTTGATCTATCGCTTTATAGACAAACTTTAAAAAATATCGTGGAGAGATCAGCTTTTGTTACATGAGTTGAAAAATTGTTTCCTCAATCTGTCATTTGTCTTGATTTTGCCCCAGTGGTTTTTTTGGTTGGCTTTAACTACTGGAATTAATTCAATATTGGTTATTTAGTATATAGTCATTTTTAGTTTTTTTTTTTACATTTAAGACATATTTTTGTGTTTCTTAATGAATAAATTATGAAAGAATGTTAATTTAAAATTCATAATATGTAAAAGAATATTTAGATTTCATTTCCTATAATCAGACACGCTGTTGTTTTCACTACATAACTGTTAGAAGATGTAAATCTATAACATATGCAGCATATACATGAAAATAATCACAATATTTTTTAAAGTTTCTGTTAATGTCATGTATCTTCTTTTTTTATCCAAAAGAAAACTTATTCAAAAAAATGTACCCAGAAGACACAGCCTAAGGAATACAAGCAGGAAACTGAGAAAACTGCCAACAACAGCTAAAGGGACACAAACAGGTACATGCAAAGTTGCCAGTAAGCAGCATTTAAAATGCTGATTTTCAGAAAGAGAGCAGCAGGTGGAGTTAAGGGTTTAGGCTCTGGAGTCAGACTACTTAGGGACGTTGGGAAAGTTTCTTACCCTCTCTGTACCACAGTTTTCTCATTTGTAAAATGGGAACCAATCCTTCTTTCCTTTTTTTTTTTTTTTTTTTGAGATGGAGTCTTACTTGGTTGCCCAGCCTTGAGTGCAGTGGCGCAATCTCAACTCGCTGCAACCTCCGCCTCCCGGGTTCAAGCGATTCTCCTGCCTCAGCCTCCCGAGCAGTTGGGATTATAGGCGTGCACCACCACACCCAGCTCATTTTTGTATTTTTAGTAGAGACGGGGCTTCACCATGTTGGCCAGGCTGGTCTCGAATTCCTGACCTCAAGTGATCCACCTGCCTTGGCCTCCCAAAGTGCTGAGATTACAGGCATGAGCCACCATGCCCAGCCTAGATTGTAAAACTTATTTTTGCCACATTGGAGGAGAATGTTTGTTTTTATAGACAGGGTCTCACTCTGTTGCCCAGCCTTACTCTTGCCTCAGCCTACCAAGTAGCTGGGACTACAGGCGCCTGCCACCACACCGGGCTAATTTTTGTATTTTTAGTAGAGAAGGGGTTTCACCACATTGGCCAGGCTGGTCTTGAACTCCCGACCTCAGGTGATCCACTTGCCCTGGCCTCCCAAAGTGCCAGGATTAGAGGCGTGAGCCACTGTGCCTGGCCAAGTCCTTCTTTCATCGGGCTACTCTGTACATTACGTGAATATGTGTGTGTGTATGCGTATATTTATAATATACATAATGCATGTGAATAGAGTGCCTAAACAGTGACCACTCAAAGATTTATTATTGTTATGATTTCTACCTTTTTCTTAACTCATACAGGAAATGTATCATTTGCTGACAGAGCTAACAGGCATTATTAACCATTGCCCACAGTATAAAATAGATTAAATGTACTGATTAATATTTTGGTTATATGGGTTAAATATTAACCCATCATTTAATATGATATTTATTCTTGAAGCCAATAATGGTAAATCTTATAAAACAATTTTTTCTACAGCCTTTTCCTTTAGCATATTTCCTTTATTTTATTTATTTTTTACTTATATATTTTTTTGAGACAGAGTCTCGCTCTGTCACCTAGGCTGGAGTGCAGTGGTACAATCTCGGCTCACTGCAACCTCTACCTCCTGGGTTCAAGCAATTCTCCTGCCTCAGCCTCCAATGTAGCTGGGATTACAGACACCCGCCACCAAGCCCGGCTAATTTTTATATTTTTAGTAGAGATGGTGTTTCACCATGTTGGCCAGGCTGGTCTTGAACTCCTGAACTCAGGTGATCTGCCCACCTCAATTTCCTTTATTTTAAATGATGCTTGATTTGTTTGGTTGGGTAAACTTTTATCAGAAGACACTATTTGACAAATAAATTTTACTTTTGGCCAAATTTTTTAGCATTTAATATATATATGCAATATACATATATTTTAATATATATAGAATAGATATGTTTTATATATATTATGTATATATGTTCTCTGATTTCAACATTTATTACAATTTATATCATAAGACGGAAGTCATCAAAATTTTTAAAAGGTTGATGCAGGCCAGGCTCAGTGGCTCACACCTGTACTCCCAGCACTTCAGGAGGCCAACGCAGGTGAATCACTTGAGGTCAGGAGTTCGAGACCAGCCTGGCCAACACAGTGAAACCCTGTCTCTACTAAAAATACAAAAAAATTAGCTCGATGTGGTGGCACGCACCTGTAATCCCAGCTACTCAGGAGGCTGAGTGGGAGAATCACTTGAACCCGGGAGGTGGTGGTTGCAGTGAGCCAAGATCGTGCCACTGCATTCCAGCTTGGGTGACAGAGTGAGACTCCCATCTCTTAAAAAAAAAATAAGGATGATGTATATTGAAAGTAATTTTCAATTCAGTGGGAGAATCAGAACAAGATTCAAATACAATAGTTGCCCTCCAAGTATTAAAGAATGAGATCCCCAATTTTAGGTCAGGAACCATTGACCCAGTCCCTGTTAAAAGCAGGTCAATGACTAATCAGTCATCTAATACACAGACTGTGAACAAAGACATTGATTTCTGCCTTTGAACAGAAACCTCTGCCTACAAAGGCCGGGCAGCCTGGCACCTAGAATCTCATTTGCTAATTTTGCGGGAAAATTATTCATAAGAATTAGGTCTGTCAATACATCCAATCTGGTTCAATGGAATCCAGCAAAAGAAAATTCGAAGAATTAAGGATGCTATTATATGGTCCTGTCTATCAGTGGGGAAAATACCTCTGAACAAAACCAGAAATCTCTTCAGTGGTAAAAACCATATGTTTCCTAGAAGGCTGCAATCATCAGCACAGTTTACCATCACATAAGCATAAGTCACTTGACAATCTGATACCCTTAAGGTGGTTATTAGGTGCTTGTAATGATAAAAATTGGAAACAGCCTAGGGTTCCAGCAGTCAGGGACTGGTTAAACAAGATAAGTTAATAACCCAAACGTTAGGACTGGTTATCTCTAGGTGGCAAGATAAGGAGTGATTTTTACCTTGTAGCTTTTCTTGGTACTTTTTCATATCTTTCAAAATTGTATTTTCCACTATGACATATATATTACTACTGTAGTAAAAATAAAAACTAAAATCTGTATAATGCAATGGTGAACACAAGGCTGAATTGTGTTCTGGGCAAGGAACTTCTCAGAGCTTCAGTTTTCTTATCTGCAAAGGAGGGAGTGACAGTAGATAATGCTCACAGTTCCTTCTCGTTCTAAAATTCTAAATCCATTTACTCAGTAAAAAGGATCAACTAATCCCTTGCACAACCTGCAAAGATGCTATTCCTCCCTCCCATAACAAATTTTCAAGTGTCTCCTGAATATTTCAGAATAACATGAAAGCTGTACACCTATTGTGGAATTTGATTAGAATCCGGAACAGTCAGAGTTGGAACAATGTTCACAACAAAATGCAAGTTAATAATGAAGGAAAAATAAAATCAGTCAAATTAGCCTAATGCTTTGGGAAAAATCTAAATTCAGTTAATTCTACCACAAACAACATGTAACCTGCTTATGACTGGCAACGCTGAAGGAGGATTCAAAGGCTCTCGTCTCGCGCTGCTTGCCTGACCTCTTGCTTTCTAGGAGCTGACTTACCCTGTCAGATGCATACACGGCATCGAATAGCCCAAGGAGGGTGACGGAGATGCCCACAGCTGGACCATTGACCACTGCAATCAGAGGCTTAGGAAAATCTATAAAACAGCCCACAAATTCCCTACAGAAATGGAAACACAAAATCATTAAATGTGCCAAAGCAGCATGACTGAAGCATGGGCAAGACAGTCTGACTCTGAGATAAAGCCTTCTGTCAGGCTGGGTATTTCCACAGCCACCACCAGCAGTGCCTCCCTGTCCTGCCACTCCCCTGGTCTTCCGCACCAGATTCATCCAGGGCATCCGTCTGAATGGCAGTGGATGGAAGACCAACCAGTGAGACCTATGGGTCAACCCTGGTTTGAATCTTGTATTCTGGACAGTGAGTTCAGGGCTGTAAACCAGCCGCAGTCTTGGAGATTAGGTTGGGTGAGTGAGCACATGCTGCAATATCACAGCAAGTGGGAATTACAGATTTGGCAGGAATGAAGAGGAAAGCCTTCATGACCTCCTCCTGTGTTTACAAGACTCCTCCGAGTCTCCTACTTTCAGCGTTCATGGAAGTCTCCCATTCCTCTGGCTGGATGAGAATTTGCTAAATTCCTCTGCCTCAATGCAAGATAATTTTGTTTACAACTATAGCTCACTTTTATGTTTTCCAGTCAAATCTCATGAGACCGGCAGGATGAACAGGTAACAGAGGTCAAAGAGAAAGAATGAATGCCCACCTATGGATGGAGGCAGTTTAGAGAAATATGCTTATCCAAAGTCACAATTAACTGCACTGACACAGAGAAGCAGATATTGCACTTTTGATCAACTAAATACCACTTTGATGACTAAGAACGGGCCCTCTGGGATCAGACAAAGGTCAGTTACTCTTACCTCAGTAAAACAGCACTATTTTCAGCTTTCTCCTCTACTCCACCAGGGGGAATATCAGTGAAGTTAGTCAGATCATTCCCACTACTGTAATAGTCACCATTTCCTATAAGTAAGAAAATCAACAGAGCCCTCATTCAACCATCCTATAATTCTTGAGTATCTACTGCATGCCAAACTCTATGGTTAGGCACGGGAAATACATTGGAGAACGAGCGATGGTTCCGAGTACGCTGGACACTGATCTATAAAAACACACCGATAAATGTAGCTAATGCTACTGTTGAAATAGAGGAGCGGTGCGTCATGAAATGAGGGTATGTACCAGGAGGGTTGGTCTCATCAGGGAGTTCAGGAAAGAACCTTCCTAAGGAAGGGACAACTGAATTGAGATCTGAAGGAGAGGCCAGGTGGGCTAGAAAAAGAGGGCTGGGAAGAACAGTTTACACAGAGGAACAGCCTGTGCAAAGGCTCTTTGGAGAGGTTATCCCCACTGTAGATGAAATAAGAGCCAGTGTAGCTGACTCAGAAAAAGCCAGGGGGAAGTCGGTGCAGGTTGAGGACTGGCAGAATAGACCTGACGGTGCTTTGTAGATCCCATGAGGAAGTTTTTCCTTTATTCTAAGAGCCACTGAAAGTATGTTTCTGAGTGTGTGTGTTTAATTAAAGTACAATTTATATACAATAAAACAACCAGTTTTTAAATGTTCATTTAGATGAGTTTTAATAATTTTAAATACCCACAAGATCACCATCCAAAACAAGATACAGAACATCTCCATCACCCCAGAAGTTTCCCGTAGGCTCCTTCCTAGCTATCCCATCCCACCTGCTCCAAGGCAATCACTTGCTGACTTCAATTTCCATAGAGAACTTTTGTCTACTGTAGAACTTTCTACAAATGGACTCATACAGTATGTACACTCCTGTCTTTATTTTGCTGAACTGTGTTTTAAAGATGCATCCACATTCTTGTGTATATCATTTATTCCATTTTATAGCTGAGTATTCCATTGTACAAATAGTCAACAATTTGTTTATTCATCCATGTGTTTTTGAACATTTGTTTTCTGGTTTTGGCCGTTATAAATCAGGTTACCATGTCTGCTCCTGTAAAAGTCTTTTTGTGGACGTATGTGTCTTAATTGATGTTGGGTAATTGCGAAGGAGTGGGTATCTGTGTTTTTTAAAACATTTTTTGTATATTTATAAATCAGAGTATGACAGTACTGGAAAAGATCTTAGAGCCTTTTTTTATTTGAGACAGAGTCTCACTCTGTCACCCAAGCTGGAGTGCAGTGGCGCGACCTCGGCTCACTGCAACCTTTGCCTTCCAGGTTCAAGTGATTCTCCTGCCTCAGCCTCCTGAGTAGCTGGGATTACAGGTGTGTGCCACCATGCCCGGCTAATTTTTATATTTTTAGCAGAGATGGGGTCTCACCATGTTAATCAGGCTCATCTCGAACTCCTGACCTCGGGAGCCACCTGCCTTGGCCTCCAGGTCTTAGAGCTTTTTAACTCAATTTCCTATCTATTAAGAGGCCCCTCAAAATAGAAATTTAATTAGGATGCCTGAGAAAATGTCTTACCTGTTAAAACAGTGATGATTGAGTCATCCTTGCTGGCAGCTTTAAGTGCACGCATAATTTCATGATACATCTGTGTAATGGGAAGACAAGGAAAAGAAAAGAACTCTGAACACAGGAATCATCAATCAATGGACTCACCAAATGTCAGGCTGAAAGCTTGCTCTCAGCAAAGTGCCTAACATTTATTTTGGTTGTATTTTATAACCAAAAAGGTGGACCAATATAATTGAAGGGATTTTTATTCCTTTCACAATTACTTGGTGCATATTATGTACCTGGTGCTATGGCAGGAGCTGCAGGCTATAAACCACTTTTTTTCCAAAAGGGACCAAGAAAGAAATAGTCCTTGAGCTTTTGGAATTAACACAGGACTTAACATGTTCAATTTGGAATTAACATGTTCAAATGAGGAGGGGGTTGGAAAGTACAAAGTAGCAGGAAACTCAGAGGAGGTGCTGAGGCTTATCTAGTGTGGGCAGAGTGGGAGGTGGTCACAGAAAACTTTCTACAAAGCAACGTCTCTGTTGTGACCTCAAGGAAGCCCCTGGCAGTCTGGGAAGTGTTAGTGACTACCAAAAGGCTGGAATTTTCAAGACACTGTAATGGTATTCAAGGAAGGTGCCTCAAAATTTTAAATCAGCAACATTTCTGAAAATCTTGGACATGCAGCTATATAGCTTTTAATGCATTTAAAACAGGTGCAATTTCAACCTTAGATGAGATTTCAGTGTGGGAAAGAAATGATGAAGAGGGCTGATACTTATAGATACAAATATACTGGAAAAGACACATGGACTTGACATAAAACAGCTGGCCCTCCGTATCCACGGGTTCCACATCCATGGATTCAACCAATCACAGATCAAAAATACCTGGAAAAGAATTCTGTATCTATACTGAACATGTACAGGCTTTTTCTCTTATCATTAGTCCCTAAACAATACAGTATAACAACAATTTAATATAGCATTTACATTGTATTCAGTATTATAATAACTCTAGAGATGATTTAAAGTATATGGGAGTGTATATAGAGGTTATATGCAAATATTATGCCTTTTTATGGGGGACTTCAGGTTCCGCGGATTTTGGTGTCCATACGGAGGTCCTGGAACCAATCCCCATCGGATACCAAGGGATGACTGTACATGAATAAGCGTTTAAGCATTTCTCCTGAGGGAAGTGATAAGGAACTCATTCTATCATTATTATAGTTATGATAACACCACACAGCAGGGCGACTGGTGAGACCAGGATTAGGAGATGGATTATCAGGGTTCCTTCCTTCCAACTGGTGAGACCAGGATTAGGAGATGGATTATCAGGGTTTCTCCCTCCCTCCCTCCCTTCCTCCCTTCCTTCTTTTTTGAGATGGAGTCTCATTGCGAGGCCCTAGCAGTGCAATAGCATGATCTTGGCTCAACCTCCACCTCCCCGGTTCAAAAGATTCTCCTGCCCCAGCCTCCTGAGTAGCTGAGACTATAGGTGCACACCACCATGCCCAGCTAATTTTTTGTATCTTTAGTAGAGATGGAGTTTCACCACGTTGGCCAGGCTGGTCTTGAACTCCTGACCTCAAGTGATCTGCCCACCTTGGCCTCCCAAAGTGCTGGGATTACAGGGGTGAGCCACCACAACTGGGTATCAGGGTTTCAATTTAGGTTTTGCTGCTTATTTGTTATGTGAACTTGAGCAAGTTACTTCTTAATCTAATTATTTTATTGTTAAGTAATGATAACAGTAGGCTCCCTGTGAGAATTAAATAAACTTCTGTGTGGAGAGTGCTGGCACTCATTAGACACTCTGTACAGAGTAGCTATTATTATTATAGTTGTAGAGAAATGAGTCAGGGGAAAGTGGAAATAAAGTTTGAGCATTAAATGCTTTATTAGTTGAATGACACATATCCTACTTCATGAAATTCTGAAGATGATTTTAAAGTGAGTATGCTCTTTCTGCCACAATGGAGATTATTGACCCAATGGTCATAGTCCTCTCAAATTTTAGTCCCAGTTGAGCACCAAGCATCCAATTAATTCCCTATAATTTTTTTCAAGAAGAAGGGGCTAAGGTAGTTATTTTATTATCCTTCTAGTTCAGTGAGAGATTCAAAGACTAACGTTACCGAGTGAAGCAGCTACTTTAAAGCGGAGCTGGGTGATAATTTGTTTAAGATGAAGTCCTTCTCTCCTTTCTCCCTATACTTATAAAAAATGAAGCCCCCGTGCAAGCAGAAAGACTTACTTTCATGTCTAAGTGACATGAAGATACTTCTGGGAGCAGTCTACACCAACCTTAGATGGCTTCTATGCAAATTCTCTCATAGCAACATGTTTCATTTATATTCATTTATTTCTGCTTCCATTATTAGGAAAATCACAGTGCCTTCTGGGTATATCAGAACCTACCTGAAATTCACAAACTCTAAACAATGAATGCTCAACTCTGTTGTATGAAGTAGCCACAATTACCAACCTTCCTGCACAAATCAAACAAGAGATACCTTAAAATAGGAATGATGCTGAAACTCTACAGCTTTTGTGTGAAACACATAGAAGAAGAAAGTAAAACAGGACAAACTCCGTGGGCAGGTAACATTACCTCAGTGTTTATGGCATTTTTCTTTTTGGGCCGGTTGAACATGATCTTTGTGATGCCATCTTCGGAGGTCACCACCAGAGTTTCAAACCCAGTTGATTTCCTGTCTGTTCCAGGCTCCACCTGACTAGAGGATTCCAATGAAGGACTCAAACTGGACACCAAATCCACATAGTTCTGCCTGGCAGCTTCCTGAACGGACGATGACAAACAACCTCAGCCCATGGTCAATGAATAAGCACTTTGAGAAAGTTACTATACTAATAACTAACACCTTGCAATGAAGAAAGAATAGAAGCACATCAAGATCTTGAAGACTCCATTTATAATGGCTTAATGAGAAGCACAAACTTCTTTAGAAGTACAGCAAATAAAAGCACAGTAACTAGTAAACTCACCTTGGGCAGGCTGCCAAGGGCATTCCATGCGTCCCATTTGGCCTTGTTGATCAAGTCAAATACACCTGGTTTGGGCATGTTACAAGGTCCTTCAGTGGCCTGTGAAAAGGAGAGGGGCAATATGTTCAAATGTCCATGTAAACTAGACCCCTAAATATTTAAGATCCATAAAATCTGTAAGTGCATGAATGCCTCCCCCAAATCCTTTCACAGGGTATGTAAATTGATCTGAATTTTCCCCTCCAGTCTCTTTGATGTTGTTGCCGAAAATGCACAAACAACAGAAAAAAGACTGGAAATAAATTATAACTGCCTGTCTATGAAAATAATGCAGGATAAAGGTTTTGGGGAAGTATTTTCTAAAACAATCTAATGGTTCATTAGTTTTATATTGGTAATCACATTTTCCACAAACAATCAAAATATTCAAACAAACAATCTTTACAAGGAACTAGTCAACAAATACTTGAAAACCCACAGCATATTCCAAAAGCCCATCTAAAGGTACAAAAAAAACACCACTAATTCAGTGGTGGACTTTTGGTACCTGGGTAACAAAACTGTAGCTGAGGGGCTAGGGTGGGGCTATCAGAGCTACTGGTTCTTAGGAAACCTAACTGAAGAACATGTAAGTAAAAAGCAAAAAGGAATTAAATTTTATTTTTGAGGCTAGGTGGAGTGGGTGTTTTGAGATGAATAAAATATCCCACTCAGCTACTTTTCAGAAATAGCAATTTAAAATTCCAGTTAAAATTTTTAAAATTTTATAATACAGTTAGAGAGGAAAGAAGAAAGAGTCTTTGAAAAACAAGCCAGGTGTGGTGGCTCACACCTGTAATCTCAGCACTTTGGGAGGCTGAGGTGGGTGGATCACCTGAGGTCAGGAGTTCGAGACCAGCCTGACCAATATGGTGAAACCCCATCTCTACTAAAAATACAAAAATTAGCCAGGCATGGTGGCGGGTTCCTGTAATTCCAGCTACTTCGGAGGCTGAGGCAGAAGGATTGCCTGAACCCGGGAGGCAGAGGTTGCAGTGAGCTGAGATGGTGCCGCTGCACTCTACCCTGCGTGACAGAGCAAAACTCTGTCTCAAAAAAACAAAATAAAAACAAAAAAAAAAAAAAAGAAAAAAGAAAAAGGCAGTAAAGGAGGTTATGAATTTCTTTAGACAGAGATAGTGTCATCTGGCAAGAGGTGGCCAACCTAGAAGTTAGAGGGAACACAGTCCACAGGATAAGGGCTTGCCCTTGTCTCCTGACTGTCCTCAATGCTAACACCAATTGCAAGGCTGGAGGGCACCCAGGACCACCCTCAAGTGCAACAATTTGCTAGAAAGACACCCAGAACTCACTGCAAGCTGTTAAACGCACAATTAATAGTTTATTAAGGGAAAGGATAGAGATTAGAATCATCCAAGGGAGGACACACACAGGATGGAGTCTGGGGCAGTAGCAAATGTGGAGTTTCCATTGTCCTTTCCCCATGGAGTCAGCATAGGGCACCTCTACCAGAATTGATGTGACAGTACACAGGGAGTCCTGCCAACCAGAGATGCTCAGCTCATCCAGTCTCGGTGTCCAGAGTTTTTAACAGGGCTCCATCACCTGTGCATGACTGTATAACCTGAAGCCCCCACCCTAAATCACATCATTAAGACAATCCAGGCAAATAAAGACTCCTACCAGTCATTAGAGATTCACTTCCCAGAAGCTGAGGGCAAAGCCACACCTCTTTTGGGGCAAGGTTAAATTTTTTACTATACACACCCATATGAAAGAGAAGCTCATACCCATCATAGAACAGAAAAATAGATAACACAGGAGCCCAGAGAGGCAGACATGCCAGGGAAGTCTTTGGCATTGAAACTTAAGAGCTTTAGTTTTTAAATTTTGTTATAAAAATTTCCAAACATACCAAAGTAGAATACTATAATGAATTCCCAATACCCATCATCCAGGTTCAACAATTATCAAACTGCCTTACTTGCTTCATCTCTCTCTGTTTCTTTTCTTTCGTTTTTGGACAGAGTCTCGCTCTGTCACTCAGGCTGGAGTGCAGTGGCGCAATCTTGGCTCATTGCAACCTGCACCTCACAGGTTCAAACGATTCTCCTGCCTCAGCTTCCCAAGTAGCTGGAATTACAGGTGTGCGCCACCAGTCCAGCTCATTTTTGTATTTTTAGTAGAGATGAGGTTTCACCATATTGGCCAGGCTGGTCTCAAACTCCTGACCTTAAGGGATCTGCCCGCCTCAGCCTCCCAAAGTGCTGGGATTACAGGCGTGAGCCACCATGCCTGGCCTCATCTATCCTTTTCTTTTTGTGCTTAGAGAACTTCAACTATCCATGCTATTTCACCCCTATATCCTTAGTACACATTTCTTAAAAATATCAACATTTTCTTATATAACCTTGACACCATTAACAATGATTTCTAGGTATCTTCTAACACTCTGTCCTTACTCAAAACTTCCCCAATTGTCTTAAAAATACCTTTTTCAGTTGATTTATTCTAATCAAGAGCTAAGTAAGGTCTACAAATGTGAATATTATATCTCGTAAGTCTCTTTTACTCTGGTGTGACACTGAGGCACTTTGTGCCTTAATAGTATTTCAAGGTCTAATATAAAAAACTGGCATATATATATACACACACACACACACTCTTCAGAGAAGAGGGAGCAAGACAAACCAAAATGTTAAGGCCACATTTTAGTAAACACACAGTGTATTTATTTAAGAAGTCATTTGCCCAAAATTCTTTAAATAACGTTCGACCGTAGGCATTTACCTGCTTATATAGCGCGTAGAGTTTTAGCTTCACTTCGTTTCCTGGATCCTTTTTCAAGAGTTTCACTTGATTCATTGAATTTTCAAAGTCCTTCTGACTGGCTCTCATTGCTGTTCTATTCATGTGCAGCTGAACTACCGGGAAACTAGTGACCTGCAGAGAACTACAATTAGGCAGACTGATTTCTATTTGTTCCCAACCCTCACATTTCTGCAGCCTGATTTCTAATTGTTCCCAGCCTATACATACCAAAATGCCATGTTTGTCTATAGATATTTTCTTTATGCTTGCCTCAGCAAACTGGCTGCAAATAATTGGCTGTAAGGATTCCAAGATAATAAGTCAATACAGAAGCTAACAGTAGTAACTTTAAATAAAAGGAAAAGTAACCATCCAGGGAGGTATCTGTAAGCAACTAAAGATAAAAGCAGCCAGAACAGGAATGACCATGTAAATTTTGCCAAAGGCAAGAAGTGAAGTGCATGCAAGACAGTGGACAGCAGGAAACCAAAAGGCTAAAGTGCACAGAATTTAGTGAAGTGTCCCAAAGTCCTGAAACAGCCTCTGCACTCACTGATAAGCCATAAGCTATATCAGGTCAATTCTTGCCTCTCTGCTGGCGAAGCTGGTGTTCCAACATACACACAGGTGGAAGGAGGGGAGAATGGATGTGAACATACAAGAAATATTCAAAAGAACACACGAGCAGTTGCTGGCATTCCAGATAGAGCCACAGCCTTCTCAGCAGATGGGAGGGAATCTACCTGCAGTGGAAGGGAGTCAGTGAAGGGGGCTCAGCAGGCGTGCCCCTTTCTATGGGTACGTTTAACCAGCCAGCCAGGAACAGAGCAGAAACAGCAACCACCGCGGGGGTGATCAGCACGTTTTTAAGCACACATAGTGAGCGGGGGTGGGGTGGCAAACTTGAATGCACAGGACTCAGGCCACAAGCTAAAAATGGAGTTCACGACGATGACACTGAATAGTAGAGTTAATGGCAAAAAAGATGATTAAAATAATACAGGTTACAAAGCCCAAACCTAACACACAAACACAATTATGTAACTCGAAAATGGTGCAATGAACTCTAGGTTCAAACTTTGGACTATTAGTAACTGATTCAGTAAGATCAGCCTAGAGTAAGTTTTACATTAAAATGATTTTCTGTAAAGGGAAAAACTGCATCTTATATGGCAAATTCCACGTAGAAAACGAAAGAAAAATTTAAAATATCCACAGAAAGCCGAAATGTACAAGTTTCCACAAAATATGGAACAAATTTATTTTTAAATAAAGCGTGAGTTTTAAAAACAAATAGCAAAAACACGACCATTTAAGAAAATACATAAAGTCGGGAACATCACTCATAATTGTACCACTTCAAGGCCACCACCGTGTTTCGGTTTTGTTCCCTATACACAGATTCGTGCGGGTTCCCGGGACCCCAGGGAGGTGCAGCGTGCTTCTTAGCCGTTACTCTGTACCCGGCCATTTCACTTTATACGTGTTCTCCAAAAAGCAGAGTGTTAAGTCCACACGAGTGATAACGGCTTGCGTTTACCTCGCTTTTAGCAACCGACGCTTTGCACCCCAGAAGCAGCCCGGCTGGGAAGTGCAGGCCCGGGTGCCCAGGGAACCACCGTGCCCAGCTGGGGCGGCTCACCCGCCCGGAGTCCGGCCCCAGGAGGATGGGAGCGTGCGCGGAGGCAGGCGGAGACCTTGGGGACTGCTGACGGAGAACCATAGCCCTGACCTCCCGACGCGCCCATCCTGGGCACTCCGGGCCCAGCGGTGCAGGAGGGCGCGCGCGTGAGGTCGTCACTTTTTAGCACTACCTCACCGGAAAACCAGCAAAGCAAAATCCTGTTGCCACCTAGACAATAGGGAAGGAGGGTCTTCCAACGGCGGCGACCTTCGCCTGGACAGCGGTATCCTGCGGGCGACCATGGGCCGAACGGCCGGGACTCCAAGCTTACCTCGGACACGAACGCTGCGCCAGTCTCCAAGCCAAGTACGCCATCGCCAGCCCTTGGGCGGCTCTAGGGCTGCGGGGGCTCGGGGGTGGGGCCGGGTCTCGGGGGCGGGGCCTAGGCTCGGTCTGCGGGGGCTCGGGGGTGGGGCCGGGGCTCGGGGGTGGAGCCGGGACTCGGGGGCGGAGCCTAGGCTCTCGGGCTGCGGGGGCTCGGGGGTGGGGCCGGGGCTTGGGTGCGGGGCGGGGCCGAGAGCAGAGCCCAGGCAGCAGCCTGGGGCATGGGCGGGGCCAGGGTTGGGGCGGGGCCAAGCTGAGAGCGCAGCCAGGCCGCGTTCGCCATCGCTAGCCCGTGGCCTCCTCGGGGGCTGCGGGGGCTCGGGGGTGGGGCTGGGGGTCGGTGAGTGGGCGGGGCGGGAGCTCTAGGCGGTTAGGAGTCGGGGCTCAGATGCGGGGGCGGGGCCGGAGCGAGGCCGGGTATCACCCAGGAGTGGAGGAAGTGCGGGGGGTGCGCGGCGCGGGGAGGGTGATCCCGGGAGGACTTGCTCGGCGCGTGGGGCGGGGCACAGATGCTCCCCGGCCTGGCTCCGAGTAACTGCGAGCTGGAGGCGCGGCTGCTCTCTCGGGCGGACCTCAGCTCTGCGAACCCTGCGGCTGCCGGAGCACTGAGCGCCCTGCCCGGAGTCCCGCGGAGCCTGGCGAGGAGGGGTCGCTGCATCCCGAGGGCCAGCCCTGAGCCGCGAGGTGGGGTAACAATTGAGGGCGTATGCTTAAAAGCAGCTAGGTCATGCATCCCCAAATCGAAGGTTTGCAGACCTGGTAGGACGCCTGGGGGTCAGAAGTGATTTTTGGAGTACCCAAGTTTTTAGTGTCAGTGAAGAGTTTGTGGATATTTTTGAGTTCTGCTGAGGCATTTGCAAAGTATTTTCTTTGGGGAAGAATTCTTAAGAGTTGGAAGGGCCTTGGCTGTGTCACCTTGTCCAGTTCCCAGAGAACCAAAAAGCAAAACAGAACAAAACAAAACAAAACCACCCCTCTAAATTCTGTGCCCAAGTTGTCCCATCCAAGCATGCCTAGGAGTTTTAGATTTATGTAGCTGACACCTGTGGAATACCTATAGTGAGCCAGGCTAATTGTAAGTCTTTGGACAACAACCCTGTAAGGAAAATGATATTGCCCTGTTGAGCATATTGCCCTGTTGAGCTGATGTGGAAACTGAGACCCAGAAAGATTAATCAGGTGAATTCCCCAAAGACAGGAGGCTTGCAGGTGGGCAGAGTCCAAGTCTCAAGTAACTTTATCATTAAGTTTCATCAGGTAGATCTGGGTAATAGTGTAGATGGGGCAACACCAAAAGTCAAATAGAACAATTTGGGCTTATCCCAAAGAGATTTTTTTTTTTTTTTTTTTTTTGAGATGGAGTTTCCCTCTTGTTGCGTAGGCTGGAGTGCACTGGCACAATCTCGGCTCACTGCAACCTCCACCTCCTGGGTTCAAGTGATTCTCCTGTCTCGGGCTCCCGAGTAGCTGGGATTACAAGCATGCGCCACCAGGCCCGGCTAATTTTTTGTATTTAGTAGAGATGGGGTTTCACCTTGTTGGTCAGACTGGTCTCAAACTCCTGATTTCAGGTGATCCACCCGCTTCGGCCTCCCAGTGTTGGGATTACAGGTGTGAGCCACCACACCTGGCCTCTCCATATATTACAAAGTGGTAGTTGGTAGGCTGAGCTGCCTCTCTCAGAGACCTTGACTCTCTCCAAGGCTGTTAGGTTACCTCAGAGGTAATGGAAATGCAGTAATCAGATATTGCAGATAATACAAGACTCATTCATTTCCAGAAGATGAAACAGCTGTCATGGAAATATTTTTTAAATCTCATATTGGTAAGCATATTTTGATAGTGAAACCTTTTGCAATGCAAGCAAACTACTCTCAGGCTTATACCTACCACAGAAAAGAGTGGGGTGTGGGAAATTAGCTTTTCTTTTTCAAACTATAATTTTAAAAATATAGAAAGAGCATGTGTCAAAGATTTACTTAGCTCATTAATTAGGGAACCAACAGGGTGCTAAAGAAGAAGTTAAAAGACTAGTTTAATATAGTCAATGTTAAAAAAAGAATGCTGGAATAGATTGCAAAGTTAGAAACAAAACTGGTTAATATCCCATAGAGCAATAAAACCATAACCTCGGGAGGAATGTTTTTCCTATTGGAGAAATCATTTGCATATCTACCAGCTGTCATTTACTAAAGCCCCATTATATCCAGCATTTGAGAGAAAGGAGATGGTTAAAGAGACAGACATTCCTGGTTAAAGAGACAGACATTTAGATTCCTAGATCCTAAAGAGGGTCATCTTGGGTCCGTATTTGGTTTACTAAACTGTTAAGAGGTGTCCAGACCATGCCTTGTAAACATGGCTGCCATGGCCCTGTGGGTGGGAGGGCCAGTTGCAGCAAAAGGGAACCATTGTGATTTTGGTAGATTCTCCACCTGAGCTTGAAGATCATTGTATCTGTGCTAAGGAGTTTGGATTCCGTGCTGAGAGCAAGCAGAGAGCCATTGAAGATACAATTGGCATGCCCAGCTATCCAGTTCTCAGTGAAATCCTGGACTCCAGATATATCTTCAGGGTGTAATGGTTCTGGATAAGAGTAGGAAAGGGAGAAACTCAGTCAAGACCTCTCTAAAGCTCTAATCTTCACCCTGTTATATAACCAGCTTCCCCTGGAGCTTATGAAAATCTTGGGGAGGGGGTCCTCCAGTCTGGTTAGATCCTGTCTTATTGATTGCAGGGGACTGATGCTGCCTGGGAGGGCCGTTGATGTTCTTTGGGTTCAGAGAATCTCAGACTCTCTTAGCAGGTGCCCAGGAAGTGTTGTCTCCGGCTATAATGAACCTTTGGGGTCAGCGTATCGACTTCACAGTGTTGTGCTCAGTGGTAGTGTGAATGTTTCTTTTTTAAGATCATAGAATAGATTATATCAGAGTAGAATGTTACATGATGACTCTGTCAGTCATGATAATTTTTATTTCCGATATTTACATCATCAGATACTGTTGTTACAGCATGTACAAAGTCTGTCACATTCAGTCTTGAGGAACAATTCTGATACACTGTCCCAATTAACAGTGCAAGCTAGAAACCTGGAAGAGTCTTTGATTCCCTTACCTCACTGACACCTCACATCTATCATTCATCAAATACTAGTGATTCTGTCTCCTAAATATATTTTTTAAATTTCCCCCCTCATCTCACATCCCTCTGCATGGTCTTAATTCATGCTCTCATTGATTTTGAGATTACTGTTACCTGGATTCCTGTAGCAGCCACTTCCCAGTTTTGCTAATTCAGTTACCTCTGCAATCCATTCTCTCCCTGCTTCCAGGCTGGTCTCCCTAAATTTTAAATCTTACACTCCACACGATTCTCCCCGATCTCTCCCCTTGGCTGAAAATCTCTTAGTGAGTCCCCTTTGCCTGTTAAACAAACCCAAGCTGCTTAGCACTGGCAAATAAGGCCCACAAGATTTGCCCTTGCCTACCTTCTCAGGCACCTCTTTCCAGCCCCACATGTTAACTTCCCATTTCAGGTGAACTTGGGATGCTCAGTTTCTCTGAGTTTCCAGGTTCTCTCATTCCAGGCATTGGCATATCCAGGAATCTCCTCTGACCCACCCACTGGTTAGTCCTGTCCTGAGTTCCTACAGTCTCCTGGGCGTTTCTTTCTTCTGGCCCCTATGTCACTGTGTTTTATATCTGATTAGTAATCTATTTTATTACGAGGGGCATATCCTGGGAAGAATTCTACCCTGTATTCAACCCCTTTCTCATTTCTGGACACACTGCTTGACAGAAAATACTGTACTCTGTGAAGGTTTGTTGGATGATGGATGAGCTGTTGAAAGTTTCCTTCTAGAGCGTGCTTTTCCACATTTGATAATAAGTTGTGAGTCAGTTGCTACCTTTTCATTAAGTTGTCAGAAGGTGTTAACATGAGTGTTTTTGTGGTTTGAAATGTTGCTTTTTCAGTGAGTGGTAGCTAAAGGCAAAGGACTTTGACTATTGCCAAGTTCCTGTGCCGAAATGAACTGGGAAGAGTGGTACGAAGGCAACTATGGTGTTATTCAACTCTATAAATTTCTGGGTGAAAAATCTATTATAGCTTTTTCCATTAGTCATTAAAATGATTAGTCCATGTTCAACGTTCTGTATCATAATTGTTTCCTGCTTTAGCTGGATGACATTGCTTGAGATAAATTAAACCTGTGGCATTATTATGTCTCCTTTACAAAATTAATCCTCTTTTCTTCTTCCTAGCTAGGCTTTGTATTGCCTTCCTACACAATCTTATATGTCAGAGATATTAAAAATAATATGCTGGAATATTACCTGCTTTGGGGTGTTTTTCTTATTTCCCATCATTATAATTTAGAGAAGAAAGTCATTTCAAAAGTGAACATTTGGCTCATGTTATCACCTCTGTCTAAGTGCTTTACACCTGCGTGATTTGTTCATTCATCCAAGGCTCTTTTATCCACTCTTTCTGTATGTTGCACAAGCATTAACCTGACCTTGTATTTGAGGATACTTTTCAACTATCCTTCTGTAGCAAAAAAAAAAAAATCATTTTTGGAGGACTCTCCCTCTGAAAATGATTGGAACTGATAGATACACTGTGTAAGAAATGGCTGCTTTTCTGAAGTCATTCCATTTCTTCTTGTTTACACCACAGCTTAAATTAATTTACCTGTCCTAATGAATACATAAGAACAAGAACAATACCTACAATTTAGTCAACCACAGAGAGCCACAAAGACAATTATATGTATTCAACACAATGTCACATAATTTACATGCATTTAAGGGCTGAGAAGAATGTTCAAGAATGGCATCCGTGGTTCGTAGGCAGGTGGTATCCTTATTGACTCAGCAAAGGTGCTCCTGCCTTCTCTGTTCTGCACAAGAAAGAAGTAAATTTAAAATTCCATCCATAAATCAGCAGCTTGACTTTAAATAAGATTAGAAAAACATAGTCAATCCTTATTTTTTGTAGTTTGTGTATTTGAGAGTTTGCCTACTTGCTAAAATTTATTTGTAAACTTTATATTTATTTATTTATTTTTATTTATTTATTTATTTATTTATTTTTTGAGTTGGAGTCTTGCTCTCTCTCCCAGGCTGGAGTGCGGTGGCATGATCTCAGCTCACTGTAGCCTCCACCTCCTGGGTTCAAGTGATTCTCTAGCTTCAGGGTTCAAGTGATTCTCTAGCCTCAGCCTCCAGAGTAGTTGACACTACAGGCATGCACCACCATGCCTGTCTAATTTTTTTGCATTTTTAGTAAAGACGGGGTTTCACCATGTTGGCCAGGCTGGTCTTGAACTCCTGACGTCAGGTGATCCACCTGCCTTGGCCTCCCAAAGTGCTGAAATTACAGGTGTGAGCCACTGCATCCGGCCTATTTGTAAACTTTAAATCAATACTCATGGGGCATTTGCAACATGTCTGGAATGTTGGAAAATTTGATTTGCCCGAAGCACATATTCACAGCTGAGGTCAAACAAGGTGACCTTCTGCCTTCTTATTTCAACTGTCATACTGTAAATAAATGTCCTTATTGGGGTTTACTTAATGCCACATATTTTCATATTTTTGTGCTTTTTTTGGTGATTTGCTGTTTAAAATGGCCTGCAAGCATAATGCTGAATTGCTATCTAGTGTAAAAGCAATAAGGCTGTGATGTGCCTCATAGAGAAAATGTGAGCTAGACTTCCTTCAGGCCTGAGTTTATAATGCTGTTAGCAAATTCAGTAGTATTGAATCAACTATATACATATATATATGTATTTTAAATGATGTGTCTTTCCATAGAAACACGTCGGATAAGCTTATGATGAAAATGTAACCAGAGACTCAAAGGAACCTAATCCTGCATTACCTCTGGAAACAATGGCTCACTGTTGACTTATTCAGTGTTTGCTCTGACTTTAGAAAATCTAATTATCAGGAATAATGAGAATTAACTGTATATGCAGCTGTCTTAGGTTAGAGTCTCCCAGAAGCAGACCCCAAGAGAGGAGTTTATTTGGGGAATGATTCCAGGAAACCTTGGTGTAGGAGTAGAGAATTAAAAGAGACAAGGAAAGGCAGGCAATAAAGGGTAAAATCATTAAGCAAGTTACCTCTGTGGACAACTGACACTCAATTCTACTATAGTAGCCTGGGTGCCAGTGAAGAGCATGTGCCTCAGGTGTCCTTCCTGAAGGGAGAGAAAGGTAAGATATTTCTAAGTATTTGGGGATTTTTTTTTTTTTTTTTTTTTTTTTTTTAATGAGACAGAATCTCACACTGGCCCCAGGCTGGAGTGCAGTGGTGCGATCTCAGCTCACCACAGCCTCCTCCTCCTGGGTTCAAGGCATTCTCCTACCTCAGCCTCCCAAGTAGCTGGGACTACAGGCGCCCACCACCACGCCCAGCTAATTTTTTGTATTTTTAGTAGAGACAGGGTTTCACTGTGTTAGCCAGGCTGGTCTCAAACTCCTAATCTCATGATCCTCCCACCTTGGCCTCCCAAAGTGCTGGGATTACAGGCATGAGCCACTGTGTCCCGCTGTATTTGGGGATTTTTCGTGATCTTTCTCTTATTTCTAGTTTAATTCCACTGTATTCCAAGAACATTCTTTGTATGAATTCAATTCTTTTACATTTGTTAGTTTTATATCCAGTAGTATGTGGCCTATCGCGGTGAACATTCCATGTGTTGTCAAAAGAATATGCATCCTATCATTCATTGTCACTTACTGACTTTGTGTCTCCTTGTTCCATAAATTACTGAGAGAGGAATGTTGATGTCGCCATATGTAATTGTAAATGTGACTATTTCTCTATTCAGTTCAATCAGTTTTTGCTTCATGCATTTTGGAGTTCTGTTGTTAGGTGGATACAAACTGATGACTGTATGTCTTCTTGATGAATTGACCTTTATTATTTTGTACTGTCCCTTTTTATCCCTGGTAAGTAATTTTCCTTTATATGAAGTCTATTTTTTATATTAATGTAGACAACACAGCTTTCTTTTGATTAGTGTTTGCATGGTTTATCTGTTTTTATTCTTTGACTTTTAATATATGTGTATCATTATATTTAAAGTGGGTTTCTTGTAGACAACATATAGTTGTTTGTTTTTTTAAAAATCCAATCTGACAATCTTTGTTTTTTAAATGATATATATAGACCATTTACATTTGATGTGATTATTGATATAATTAGATGTAGACCTCCTATTTTGTTATTTTTCTGTTTGTTTTTGCTTTTCTCTTCTCCCTCCTTACCGTCTTTGAATTATTTTTAGTATTCCATTTTAACTTATCCATTAGGATGGTTTGTTTGTTTGTTTGTTTGTTTGTTTTGTTTTGGCTTTATGTCTGTATTAGTCCATTCTCACACTGCTATAAAGAACTACCTGAACTGTAATCCCAGCACTGTGGGAGGCTGAGGCAGGTGGATCGCTTGAACTCAGGAGTTTGAGACCAGCCTGGGCAACGTGGTGAAATCCCATCTTTACAAAAAATACAAAAAAATTAGCTAGACTTGGTGGCACATGCCTGTACTCCCAGCTACTCAGGATACTGAGGTGGAGGATTGCTTGGGCCCAGAAGGCAGAGGTTGAGCTGAGATTGTGGCACTGCATTCCAGCCTGGGAGACAGAGCAAGACTCTGTAAAACAAAACGAAACAAAACAAAACAAAACAAAACAACAACAAAAACCCCAAACCAACAATCTACCTGGGACTGGGGAATTTATAAAGAAAAGAGGTTTACTTGACTCATGGTTCTGCAGGTTGTAGAGGAAACATGGCTGGGGAGGCCTCGGGAAACTTACAGTTATGGCAGAAGGTTAAGGAGAAGTTGGCACATCTTCACATGGCAGAACAGGAGAGAGAGAATGAAGGGGGAAGCACTACACACTTTTAAACAACCAGATCTCATAAGAACTAATTCACTATCACAAGAACAGCAAGGTAAACGTCTGCCCCCGTGATCCAATCACCTGCCACTAGGCCCCATCTTCAACACATGGGGATTACAGTTCAACATGAGATTTGGGTGGGGACACAGAGCCAAACCATATCAATCTCTTTATATATTTTTCCAGTGGTTGTTCCAAAGAATATATGTATATAATATTATGATATTATATATATACACACATATACATGTATATGTGTGTATATATATACACATACTGTTAGTTTATCTGGATTTAATATTTAACAACTTCAAGTAAAATGTTGAAGACTGGCAACCATACAGGTTTCTTTACTCTCTCTCTTTATGTTATAGTTGTCGTCTGTATTACATTTGGATACATCGACACCCTCCCAAACAGTGTTACAATTTTTGCATTCAAACTTCATACATAGTTTCAATAACTTAAAAACAAAGTATTATTTAACTAGGTATTTATCATTTCTACGGTTTTTTATTCATTCCTGAAGTTTCAAGTTTTCTTCTAGGAACACTTTTCTTCCACATTAGCTTCCTTTAGGAATTTTTCTTAGATATATTGGCAATGAATTCTCTTTGTTTTTCTTCATGTGAGAGTATCCTTATTTTACATTCATTCCTGAAGGATATTTTCACTGCATATAGAATTCTGAGTTGACATTTTTTTTTTCTTTCAGCACTTTAAGGATTTTGCTCCCCTGCCTTTATGGTTTCTGATGAGGAATCATTAGCATTCACTAGTATCTGCAGTATTTGAGTTGTTGCTCTCCTATGCAAAATATATCGTTTTACTATGGCTGCTTTCTAGATATTTATCTTTGGTTTTTGGCAGTTTAATTTTGATGTGTGTTAGCATGGTTTTCTTTGAGTTTATTTTGTTTGGTTTTTCTAGACTTCTTGAATCTATGAATTTATGTCTTTTGCCATATTTGAGGAATTTTTGTTCATTGTTTTGTCAAATATTTTGTCTGTCCTGATATCTTTCATCTCTTGTTCAGGGACTCCAGTGATATTGAGATTGTCCCACAGGTTCTGTGGCTATTTACCTACTTTTAATTCTTTTTCTCTTTGTTTTACAGGTAGGTAATTTTTACTGATCTATCTTTAAATTCACTGACATTATTCTCTCTCAATTCTGCTATTGAACCCACTTAGTGCATTTTTAAATTTCAGGTATTCTATTTTTCAATTCTCAAATTTCTATTTGGCTTTTTTTTAATAGTTTCTCTTTCTCTGCTGACTACTCATGTCTTTCTTTTAAATTTGGAAGTGCTTACATTCACCTCATAGAGGAAGGTCATAATGACTGGTTTAAATTATTGACCCCTATGCATTTGGTCTCTTGCACTTGACCCCTTGGATTTTTTATGCCCCCAGTGCACCTGCTTTGGGACTCCACTTGTCCATTGGACTTCCTCACCCTCACTGCTGTGGCCTGCAATTGACAATATCATGTCAAAGTCATGTCTTGAGTCCCCAGCTAGGCTAGGATCCTTGCTGATTCCTCTCCCCCAACAGTATCTTTGATCATGCTAGGCAAGCTGAATTAAATTGTAGTAAGTGCATTCATTGACAGAAAAATTGCAGAAAAATCACGGGTTCAATCCAGCCAATGTAACACTTTATTATCATAATACAATGTGATTATTCTCTTGAATCAACTGTTTTCATTCTAAAGCATCTGTAGAGTTTCATGTAGCAGAAATGTAGTGCACATTTCATACCTCCAAATGTTTTAAGCCAAATTATAATTGCAGACAGCCCTTATGAATCTAATTACATGCCTTACAGTGACTCCACAGGTACCCAGGCCAGATGGAATTAATATATTACTGCTGCTATTAATCACGTGAGATTAAGACAAATAATATAACATGATTATATAAAATGATCTGCCATTTGTCTGCTGTGATCACCTACTTCATTAAGGTATTGGCAGCATTTAGCAAGGCTGGTGTTGCAGTCTGTTTTTGTTGCTATAAAAGAATACATGTAGCTGGTAGTTTATAAAGAAAAGAGGTTTATTTGGCTTATCGTTCTGCAGGCTATACAAGAAGCATGGCACCAGCATCTGCTTCTGGTGAGCAGCTCAGGCTGCTTCCATTCCTGGTGGAAGGGAAAGGGGAGCTGACTTGTGCAGAGATCACTTCCAAGAGGGAAATCAAGAGAGAGAGGTGGGAGGTGCCAGGCTCTTTTTAACGTCCAGTTATCTTGGGAGCTAATAGAGTAAGAACTCACTGATACCTACTACCCCCATCCTCCATCTCTTCGTGAAGAGTCTGCCCCCATGATCCATACACCTCCCATTAGGCCCCCCCTTTAACACTGAGGATCACATTTCAACATGAGATTTGGAGGGGCCAAACAAACCATATCCAAACTATAGAAGTGGCAAATTGACAACATCTACTTATTCATTCAAAAGAAATAGGGTAAAAACATGAGATGATCCATGGATGTTTCAGCTTTTCTGTGACTGACCCTGCATACTGAAAAGCAATAAATTCCTTCCTAACTTAAATAAAGTAATGGCAGATATGCCTAAGGCCACAAATCTATTTAATGTAGTTGGAGTTAATTTGATTAATTGTGGATTTCTAGGCAGTAATCTCTTAAACTTTGTACTCAGCTTTATTAACTTTCAGAAGCTAAGATGAACTTTTCTGTTGCTGTCATACTTTCAGAAACTCACATTAAGTACCAATTGCTGATCTCAAACCCATTTTAAAATATTCCATTGCATTCTGGGTAATTTCATTTCTTTTCATTAATTTCACATTGAAATTTTTGGCTATTGATTGCTGTGATAAAACCTTTCCCCATGAAACCTTCCTAGAAAAATTTTTACTTTATTTCATAAGTTATCAATGCTCAGAATTGAAATTCATTCTTTTATGTCTCCAAGAGGTGCTTATTGAGTGGTTACTATGTGCCAGGCCTGTCCTGGGCACTAAGGAGATGGGGGTGAACCAGATACATAAATGCTTTGCTTCTGTGGAGTTCACATTCCAGTGGAGGAAGGCAAAAGTAATAGGAGGACAAATGCATAACATAATTTCAGGTATTAAATATTATATAGAAAATGGCCAGCTCATTTAAAACCTTATGGGTGTGTTCAGAGTTTAGATTTCATTCTAAGAACAAAGAAGTTACTGGGAATTTAAAGTGGAAAGTGTGAGCAGATTCACTATACACTGGTTATCAACTTATCACCCACCCGCACATCAGGTTACCTGAAGTGGGTTTATTACTCACAGAAACATAGCCAGGAACAACGGAAGCCTAAGGTCCATTGTAAGCTGGTCCCTCAAGGCTCAGGAAAGCTGCCCTGGGCAGATGGAGTCTTTTCTGTACATCTTCTTGCACTGCAGGTGAGGGATCCCAGAAAGCAACCTACTCTATGTTTTACACTCCGGGGTCCTGGGGGGTCACTGGGCCAAAGCACTGAAGGACATCCTGTTTCTGGAGGGGAAATGGAATAAAGCCCAGGCTGTCGTGGCCAGCCTCTGCCTATCTCAGGACACTGCATTCCCAGCACATTTTATACTTATTCTTGAAAACTACAAATGAGAAAGGGAGAAGAACTGGGTTGATTCAAGGTCACCTGGATAACTGTCTGCAGAAAGATGTCTTTAAAAGTCCAAACTGTCTGCAATATTGTAAAATGGATTAAGGCAAGAAAGAGTAATTAAAGGTGATAAATGTTCAGGTGGAAGGTGAACTTGAATCAAGGTGAGAGGAGTGAAGATGAAGAGAAAGAAGGGTTCTCTGTAAACTGTAGAATATGCTTTTAGATCACTAGAAATACTGCCTGCAAACAATGATATATACTTTCTTTTTCTTACTATAAATATGACTATTATTTGTTTCATATATTTTTGTGTTGGCTACAATTTCCGAAATATAAATTAGTAATGGTTATAGAGGATATCCTGTAGGGTTTTAAACGTGATGTTGGCTTTTGGTTTGGGAGAGAGAGCCTTTTCATATTAATGCATTGTTACTCTGGTTCTAATTTTTGACCAGTTTTCAACAGGAATGGATGATGGATTTTATTGAATACTTTCTTGGTGTTAGTGAAAAAATTCTATTTTTTACTGATGGCTTGCATAAAACTAATATATTTCTCAATATTAAACCATTCTATTCCTGTTTCTATAAATTTGACTTTTTTAGGTATCTTATATAAGTAGAATCATACAGTATTTGTCTTTTTGTGACTGGCTTATTTCACTTAGCATGTCTTCAAGGTTCATTTATATCATAGTATGTGTCAGAATTTCAATCCTTCTTAAGGCTAGATAATGTTTGGTTATATATACATATATACATATATATATACGTATATATATATATACGTATATATATATATATATATACACACACCACATTTTGTTTATCTGTTCATCTGCTGATGGACACTTGGGTTGCTTCCACATTTTGACTAGTGTGAAAAATGCTGCTATGAATGTAGGTGTACAACTTTGACTCCTAGTTTTCAATTTTGGGAGGTATATACTCAAAAGTGGAGTTGCTGAATTATATGGTAACTCTATTTTTAATTTTTTGAAGACCTGCCATAATATTTTCCTTAGTTGCTACACCATTCCTACCAACAGTGCACAAAAGGTCTAATTTCTCCACAAACTTGCCAATCGTTATTTTTTTTTATTTATTTATTTGAGATGGAGTCTCGCTCTGTCACCCAGGCTGGAGTGCAGTGGCATGATCTCAGCTCACTGCAATCTCCGCCTCCCTAGTTCAAGCGATTCTCCTGCCTCAGCCTCCCAAGTAGCTGGGACTACAGGCGTGTGCTACCATGCCTGGCAACTTTTTTGTATTTTTAGTAGACATTGGATTTTCCCATGTTAGCCAGGATGGTCTCGATCTCCTGACCTCGTGATTCGCCCACCTTGGCCTCCCAGAGTACTGGGATTACAGGCCTGAGTCACTGTGCCTGGCAATCCAATACTTTTTTTAAAATAATTTAAAAGAAATTAGTTTTTATTTTTCTGGGTGCATAGTAGGTGTATATATTTATGGGGTACATGAGACATTTTGATACAGGCATGCAAAGTGAAATAATCGCATCATGGGGAATGGGGTATTCAGCCCTTCAAGCATTTACCCTTTATGCTATAAACAATCCAGTTATACTCCTAGTTATTTTAAAATGTACAGTTAAGTGATTGTTGACTATAGTCACTCTGTTCTGCTGTCAATAGTAGGTCTTATTCATTCTTCCTAACTACTGTTTTTTTGTACCCAGTAACCATCCCCACCTCCCTGTCAGCCCCCTACTACCCTTCCCAGCCTCTGGTAACCATCCTTCTACTCTCTATATCCATGAGTTCAGTTGTTTTGATTTTTAGCTCCCACAAATAAGTGAGAACATGCGGTGTTTGTCTTTCTGTGCATGGCTTATTTTACCTGACATAATGATCTCCATTTTATTAAAAATGAGCTCACTGTAGATGAATGGATTTGTTTCTGGGGTCTCTATTCTGCTCCATTGGTCTGTGTGTCTGTTTTTGTGCCAGTACTGTACTGTTTTGGTTACTATAGCTGTGTAGTATAATTTAAAGTCAGGTAATGTGATTCCTCCAGTTTTGTTCTTTTTTCTCAGCATAGCTTTGGCTATTCTTTTTTCTCAGGATAACTTTGGCTTTTGTGGTTCCATATACATTTTAGGATTGTTTTTTCTATTTCTGTAAAGAATGTTATTGGTATTTTGATAGGCATTACATGGGATCCGTAGATGGCTTTGGTAGTATGGACATTTTAACAATATTGATTCTTCCAGTCCATGAACATGGAATATCTTTTCATTTTTTGGTGCCTTTTTCAGTTTCTTTCATCGGTGTTTTATGATTTTTATTGTAGAGATCTTTTACTTCTTTTGTTAATTCCTAGGTATTTACTTTTATTTGTGGCTATTGTAAATGGCATTACTTTTTAAATTTTCACTTTGTTCATAGTGGGGATATAGATATGGTACTGATTTTTGTGTGTCGATTTTATATCCTGCAACTTTGTTGAATTTGTTTATCAGTTCTAATAGTTTTTTTGTGTGTGTAGTCTTTAGGATTTTCCAAATGCAAAATCATATCACCTGCAAACATGGATAATTTGACTTCTTCCATTCCAGTTTGCATGCCTCTTCTTTCTCTTGTCTGATTGGTCTAACTAGGACTTCTAGTACTATGTCGAATAACAGTGACGAAAGTGGGCATCCTTGTCATGTTCCAGATCTTAGAGGAAAGGCTTTTATTTTTTCTCCCATTCAGAATGACACTAGCCATGTGTGTGACATATGTGACTTTTATTATGTTGAGGTATGTTCCTTCTATACCCAGTTTTTGGAGGTTTTTTTTTTTTATCACAAAGGGATATTGAATTTTATCAAATATTTTTTCAGCATCAATTGGAGTGATTATTGTTTTTATCTTTCACTCTGTTGATATGATGTATCACATTGATTTGCATATGTTAGACCATTTTTGCATCCCAGGGATAAATCTTACTTGGTCATGGTGAATGATATTTCTAATGTATTGTTGAATTTCGTTTGTAGTATTTTTTTTGAGAATTTTTGCATCAATACTAATCAGAGCTATTGGCCTGTAGTTTTCTTTTTTCTGATGTGTCTTTGTCTGGTTTTGGTATCAGGGCAATACTGGCTTCAAAGAATGAGTTTGGAAGTATTCCCTGCTCCTCTATTTTTGGAAGAGTTTGAGTAAGATTGGTATTAGTTCTTTAAATATTTGGTAGAATTCAGCAGTGAAGCCATGGGTTCCAGGCTTTTCTTGACTGGAAGACTTTTTATTATGGCTTCAATCTTGTTACTTATTATTGGTCTGTTCATGTTTTATACTTCTTCCTGGTTCAATCTTGGTAGGTTGCACGTGTCTAGGAGTTTGTCCATTTCTTCTAGGCTTTCCAATTTACTGGCATACAGTTGCTCACAGTAGCTACTAATGATCCTTTGAATTTCTGCAGTATCATTTGTATTATCTCCTTTTTCATTTCTGATTTTATTAATTTGTATCTTCTCTCTTTTTTCTTACTCTGGCTAAAGGTTTGTCAATTTTGTTTAACTTTTTAAAAACCCAACTTTTTGTTTCATTGGTCTTTTGTACTGTTTTCTTTATTTCTACTCTGATCTTTATTACTTCTTTTCTACTAATTTTGGATTTGGTTTGCTCTTGATTTTCTAATTCTTCAAGATGTATCATTAGATTATTTGAAGTTTTTCCTCTTTTTTGATGTAGACACTTATGTCTATATACTGCCCTCTTAATACTGCTCTCGCTGTATCCAGTAGGTTTTGGTATGTTGTGTTTCCATTATCATTCAGGAGCATATTGTTGCATTTCCATGTTTTTGTATGGTTTCCAAAATTCCTCTTGTTATTAATTTCCAGTTTTTTCATTCATGGTCAGATAAGATGCTTGATGTGATTTCAATTTTTTGAATGTTTTAAAACTTGTTTTGTGACCTAACATATGGTCTATCCTTGAAAATGATCTATGTGCTGAGAAAAAGAATGTATATTCTGCAGCTGTTTGATAAAATGTTTTGTAAATATCTGTTGGATCCATTTGGTCTATAGTGCAGATTAAGTTTGATGTTTTTCTTTTTCTTTTCTTTCTTCCTTTTTTTTGTTTTTTAAGATGGCGTTTCACTCTTGTTGCCCAGGCTGGAGTGCAATGGCATGATCTTGGCTCATTGCAACCTCCGCCTCATGGGTTCAAGCGATTCTCCTGCCTCAGCCTCCCAAGTAGCTGAGATTACAGGTGCCCACCACCATGCTAGAGAAATAGTTGAAAACTATATGGTAGTAAAAGACATTAACTTATGTTTTGCAGTCTATGTCAGATCGTGTAGATTAGACAAAAAATTAGTTCCTTTTCAGACCTCTCCCTAAAGCCATCACAATGCCGACTCCCCAGAGCCAACCATTTTCAACACTTTCAGTTATTTTTAAATGATAAAAATTCAAATGCAGTGATTCTAGAAGTATGGTCCAGTGGTTTCTGGAAGTCTCCAAAATCTTTTAGTTAGGATTCCTTAAAGGGAGATCAAAGTTGAGGTAAAAACTAGATATTGTTTAGACCATTTACATTTAATGTAATTATATGTTTGAATTTAGGTCTTCCATTTTATTATTTGTGTTTTCTTCCTGTCTGTCTTCTCTTTCCTGCCTTTTGTATTATTTGAACTTTCTTTTTTTTTTTTTTTTTTAGCATTCCATCTGAATTTATTTTGATTTTAACCATATCTTTTCATATAAAATTTTAGTGGTTGCTCTAGGGATTTAAAAAAATACAAACTTAACACTTTAATGGCAATTTATAATCAGCATTTTACCACTTTAATTGGAATGTGTAAAACTTACCAGTAGGTTTCCTTTCTCGTTTATGTATTACATCTGCACACATTGAAAACTCCATCAGACAATGTTATACCCTGTGCTTTCAAACATCAGATATGTTTTAAAGTACTCAAAAAGAGAAGAACAGTCTATTACATTTACCCAGATACTTGCCATTTCTGTTGTTCCCTTTTATTACTGAAGTTCTGAGATTTCTTCTTGGATCATTTCCTTTCAGCCTGAAGAACTTGTTTAGCAAATCTCTTAAATAGGTACACTGGTCATGAATTCTCTTAGTTTTCCTTCATCTAAGAATGTATTTATTTCACAGAATTCTCAGTCTATAGTTCCTTCCCTCCTTCCTTCTTTCCTTCTCTCCTTTAAAATGTTGTTCTTCTTCCTTCTGGTCTCCACAGTTTCTGATGAAAAATCTATAGTTATTCAAATTGAAAATCCTCTATTGACAATGCACTGTTTTTCTGTGGCTGCTTTAAAACTTTTTTCATTCTTTTTATTTTTCAACAATTTCATTGTGATGCATCTATGCATAATTTTATTTGTATTTATCCTTTTAAAAGTTCACTCAGCTTTTTAAATCTGTAGGTTATATCCTTTGCCAAACTTGGGAAGTCTTCGGCCATTGTTTTTTCAGACTTTTTTTCAGCACTGCACTCTTTCTCTTGTCCTCTAAAACTCCAGAGACACAAACATTAGAACTTTTATTATTGTCTTATATGTACCTGAAGCTCTACTAGATTTTTTTCAACCTTTTTTCCCTCTTTTTTTGATGTATCTTCAAGTTCACTGTTTCCTCTGTCACATCCTTTGTGGTACTGAACCCAGCTAATGTGTTTTTTTTTTTTAATATTGGTTATTGTACTTTCAACTCTAATTTTTGTCGTGTGTATCTTCTATTTCTTTAATGATACCTTGTATTTTTGCTTTTTCTTCAAGAGTGTTCAAGATTGCTCATACAAGCATTTTAAAAGCTTTGTCAGATACTTCCAACATTGGTGTCGTCATGGCACTGGCATCTGTTGATTGACTTTTCCCATACATGTTGAGGTTTTCATGGTTCTTTATATGCTGAATACTATTTGAGTGTACCCTGAACATTTTGATTATTATATATAAGACTTCAGGTCTTGTTTAAATCCTACGGAAGATGTTGACATTTTTGTTTTGGCGGGCACTTGACCTGGTTAAGTTCAGGCCTCACATTTCAACCCACCTTCTCTGAGCTGCAATTCCAATGTTAGTTCAATTTGCAAAGCCTTTCAATGCTACTCAGATCATTCCCAAGTGGGTGCCCCCCCGTGAGTGCTCCTTACCCAAAAGGTCAGACTGGAACCTGGGGAGACCTGTCTCTTAAGCTGAGTCCTCAAGGTCTTTTGAATGCCAATTAGGATCAGACTTAGACATGCTCAGGCCAGGGGTTAGCCAGGAGTTCATAAACCTCTTTATGGAGTTCCTTTCCCAGACACTCTTATTTTATTTATTTATTTATGTTTTTTTTTTTTACTTCTCTGGGGATAATGCTGTATGCTTTCCCAAACTCTTCTCTCTCTGCTGTCTCCTTAGCACCTCTGGTTCCCTGAGGCTTTATTTTATGGTTGTCCAGCCAGTAACTACCCACTTCTGTGACTGCCTTACAGCAGTGCTGGGAGAGAGAGGGTGGGAGAGAGAGAGAGGAAGAGAGAGAGGCAACAGTGTTTGTGGCACCTTCTTGGAGCTGCAGTTCTTCTGAACTGAGAGCAAGGTTTCTCTCCCTCAGAGTTGTAGCTCCTGCAGATTCCTGTTGCTGGCGTCTTTCGCTGCTGCACCGAGCCTGCTGTGCGTTTGCCTGAGGGTTGGGGCACCAGAGAATGGAGAAGAAGGAGAGAAAAAAAATACTGAGGGATTTCCCACACACTCTCTTTCCCTTAAAAGACTAGAGCTACTACCATGCCATAATTAGCTAAAACTTCCACTTTCTGGAAGAACTGTCATTTTCTTACAGCTATTCACTTTCTTTCAACGTTCATCACCAACATAAACACTAGACTCTCTTTGGGTGCTGTTTTCATTAAAGAAGTGAAACTTTTATCACTTCATGATGGTCGCTGAGTATGCTAAGGGAAGCAGAGAAAAACAGGGCTGCCTCTCCCTGTGGAGACTGGAGGTGGGCAGGCCCATCGATTGGCCAAGCGGCTCAGCGTAGCATCTGCTACTAAAATCGGGCCCCAGAAAAGTTACCCATTGTGCCATAATCATGTAGGCCTCTGGAAATCCTTGAGGAAACTCCAAATAGTGAATGTTAAATTAAAAAATGACAAAGTTCCATTTGATTGTTATCATTCTTGAGAGGTAATTTCACTATGATCTGTCAGGAAACATCTATAAGAGATTCAGCCATAATGTGTTAAGGAGAAGGTTAGAAAATCTAGGGAAAAGCTCCTATCATTTTATAGTTTCTTTGGGGATTGAAATATATCTACTAAAGCAGGCTTCAAACTAGTGTGTCTAGAAATGGGATATCTTCACCTGGGATGGGGTAGTTGCCCTTGAGCCACATGACCCAGGCATAATTACAGATTTTCAGGAGTGGAAGAGACTTGAGATGCTATCTGACCAAACCTTCTGTTTTTACAGATGAAGAAACTAAAGCCAACATGTGAAGTAAGAACCTGTCAAGGGTCATATTAGGTCACATCAGGTCATATCCTAACATGTGTTGGCATCCTTTCCCCCTGTGCTGTCTGATATGCCTGGGAGACGCCCTCTGTCCTGCTTCCCACTAGGGCTACACTGGTATGTGAGTCCTTTGGGGGGCAAAATCACCCCTTTTGGGAATTTTGGAAGCAGAACAAAAGCGGCAGTGTTCTGATGGTTGTAATTAAAGATGGAGAGGGACGTGTGTCTATTGCAGACATAAAGAACTCTCTTCTGACTGGGAGGGGCAGCCCAAGACCCTGGAATTACAATGTGATGGGACAGTTCAAGTCAAGTCTTTGTTTTGGCAGGTCAAACGGTGTAAACTTTGCTGGAAGGAACCTTACTCAGAGGGCCAATCATCTGCTTCTCTAGAGTTCTCATGCTCTCCTGTGAGCACCAGGTTGAGCTGCAGAAAGCCAGGACCAGCTCAGAAACTGAGAAATGGACATGAAGATGCCCAGGTCTGCAGATGGTTTCCATTCTGAAAAGTGATAGGCCCGAGGGGGACTGGCATGCAGTAATTCATTCAACAATTGTGCTCCTACTCTGTGAAGTGTTGGGGATACAGTGCTGAGCACAGACAGACCTAGTCTCTGTCCTTTGCACCTTTCAGTGAAGGATAGGAGGTAGACATTGATGCAACAAGCACCCGAGTAAATGTAAGACCATGCAGTGATAAAGGCCATGGAGGAAGGGCCCATGCCGGGGCGGAAAACAGAGGAAGGGGCTGGTGGAGCAGCTCCTCTAGCTCAAGGCTGAGTGGTATAAACTGTAGCTACTGCATGATCTGAACGTGTCTTAAGGAGGGTATCCCCAAAGCGGGCTCATTGGGAGTCACTGTGGAGCACTAGTTTACTGTAATTGCCATATGTTTATAAGTAATGGAATCCTAGAATTAGAAGGAACTTTGGTCACCTTTTAGTTTAATATTTATCTTTCTCAATCCAGGAAACATCTCTACAGCATCCCTAACTGGGGGTTGATCCATTCATTTCCAGACACAGAGAACAGAGTCACATTCTGCTGTTTCCATATGTACTATTTTAGTAAGACTTCTTGGGGCACAAGGCAGGAAGTTGGGGACAATACATTTGTCTGCACCAAGGCAGCCTGAGAAGAGAGAAGTGAATACTCCTGGGGGTATTCTATATTATTCACTTAATATTCTAAGTGAGTCCTCTAGGGGTACCTGAGACATGGAGTATGAAAGTACACATTCACAAAAGTACCAGCTTTAAAACTAGATTATCTCTACTATTCAAAAACACCAAGGAAAGGCCACACAATGGAGACAAAGTGCATCTGAGATCTAGCAAATTTCCCTGTTGGCCACATACTGATAATGATGTATTAAAATCAATTCTATACTGTGGGGTACTTGTTTGACATTAATAGATACTATGGTGGTTTAACATAGTTGCTGCCCAGAGAAAACGCCGCACACTCACCTACACTAAAATGAAGTCTGAGTCAGCTGCCTCCCCTCCGCTATCCCTTCCAAAGCCAATGGTTGAAAGTCACAGAAGTTCCTCTGCTGCCACCTAGTGACGACAATGTGAATACAACTACACAGCCTCCTGGGAAAGAAGTTTTGAACCACGTTTACTTCTAAAGGAAGCCTGTAATTACCTCTGAGTGCTCTATTTTGGCTATAATTTAAAAACATATATATTTTAAAACTCTATAAACTCTTATTCATATCCCTTTTTAAGAATCTGACCTGTAATGGATGTAGCCTCACTTTCAAGAACCTAAAAGCTATGCCCCCAATTCAGGGAGTAGAACAGACAGGCTTAACAGCAGTGCCTAAAAATGCTACTAAATTTATCTTTAAAATGCCTGTGGTTCCTTAGCACTTGAATTCCGTTATGCCCCTGGGTATAGTCACCTGGATGTTAGGGGCTGTCAAAATTCAGCCCTCAGTTGGTGATCAGTAGGTTTTCCCTTTAAGTGGTTTCTGAAAGGATTTTTTTAAAAAATCTTGAAATTCTCATGTCTGGATGATGTTTCCAGTTTTGTGGAAGAATAAAAGAAAAGGGACATGAAATTCTGGCTCCCTGGGGGCAGTGGCTGTGTCTTATTAATCTCTGTGCCCATTGTACCAACACCGGTCAGTCACAGCATGTACTCAACCAATGCTGATGAATGCAGAGGGGCGAGGGGCTGGCACGCTCTTGACCCCTTATAGGGGCTGCGTCGATGGCCAGGGTTCAATGGGAACTTTCTGGTACAGTCTTGCTCTGCCAATCTTTCAAATTAAGTGCAGCACAATTGGAAGCCTCACATTCTCATAGACGGGTTGAGGAGGGCATTAGGGGCAGAAAGGCTCACATAAGGCCTGAGCGTGAGGTTTCCTGCCCAACACTGCTGTGCCATTGCAGCCCACCTTCTTCTCACCTTTCCTTCCACACCACGGCACGGCAGGTGCAGAAACCATGCTGGGATTGAGGCCCTAGAGGCTGACTACAGGTCTTGGGGGCAAAACATCTGGACACACAGCTGAAGATGAGCCAAGTATATTAGTCAGAGTTCTCTAGAGAAACAGAACCAACAAGATAGAGAGATGCAGAGAGAGAGAGAGAGAGACAGACAGATTTAAGTAACTGACCCATAAAATCTTGGAGGCTTGGCAAGTCCAAAATCTGCAAGATGGAAGTGGGCTGGCACATTGGAGACTCAAGGAAGAGTTGCACGTTGAGTTCAAAGGCCGGCTGCTGGCAGAATTCCTTTCTGCTCAGGTGAAGTCGGTCTCTGTTCTATTAAGACCTTCAACTGATTGGATGAGGTCCACCCATATTATGAAGGGTCATTTGCTTTACTCAACATCTACTCATCTAAATATTAATCTCATTGAAAAAAAACCCCAGAAACATCCAGAATACCATTTGACCAAATGTTTGGACAATGCAGCCTAGCCACATTAACACACAAAATTAACTGTCACAGCAAGACACCAGGGAAGCATTGGAAGATGTTAGCGGCTGTCATTGAAATGGGTGCCCTCAGGTGGACGGCAGCCATCCATCGGGCAAGAGCGGGGCAGCTGGAAGGGCCCTCCCCTCCCGTTTGCTTTCTGCTCTTCACAGCTCACGGATAGAGGAATTTTCTCAGCACATTTCCCAGGAGGAGTTTGGCACCACCATTTCTTGAAAACAGATGTCTGCAGGGATGTGTGTGTGCCTGTGAATATGAAGTCCAGAGCCTGGGACTGAGAACAGCAAGGGGAACAGGTGGCCACGGGGGAGTTTCCAGATTGCTGACTTAAGATGTGCTCCCAGGGCTGCACTGGTGTCGGTCGTGAGAGCGATCACGGTTTGTGCAACATCTGAACTTTCTATCAACTTATGGTTTAATCAATTTGCTGTTTACTCCAGCTATTTGCAACCTCTCCTCAGTTACTTGGTGTTCAGCAGTGTAATATATCTTCATGTGTGAATATAAATATACTATTTAGTGGAAACTAAAAGGAATTGTGGAGGAAGAACTTTTTTGGATAATTTTATGTTTTCATAATTAAAAATTAAAGATATTTGAAGAGTTGAGTATGTCAGTTTTGGGGATGCAAGAGAATGACTTCGGGACTACCATAATATTTAAAATCATCACTACTCTTTCTTTCCACCTAAGTCTCATAGCAAAAGAGGAAATTTACTTCAGTCTCTTTCTGTAGCAGAACATTATCGTGCTGTATTCCTGTGTTCACTTATCTGCGCTGGATTGTGAGTCCTTACAGAGAGAAGTTGTTATGTGCTATATTCCCAACACCTGCACATTATAGGTGGTCACTAAATGCTTGATGAATAAATGAATGAGGGAATAATATTGTTTATTATTTTTTGCTGTTATTTATAATTGGGAGTGGGTAGGATTTGGATTATGAAGACTCTGGGAAGCCTCATAAGAACCTCAGACTCGCCGGGCACGGTGGCTCACACCTGTAATCCCAGCACTTTGGGAGGCCGAGGCAGGCGGATCACGAGGTCGGGAGATCGAGACCATCCTGGCTAACACGGTGAAACCCGGTCTCCACTAAAAATACAAAAAACTAGCCGGGTGTGGTGGCGGGTGCCTGTAGTCCCAGCTACTCCGGAGGCTGAGGCAGGAGAATGGCCATGAACCCGGGAGGCGGAGGTTGCAATGAGCCGAGATCGCACCACTGCACTCCAGCCTGGGCGACAGAGCAAGACTCCATCTCAAATAAAAAAACCTCAGACCAGACTCAACGTGTCCAGAAAAGAGCTCACCTTGTACCCCTAGATCCTGAAGCGGCTTCCAGTAGCTCAACCTCCTCCCATCCAGTTCCATCTCTGCCAGGGATCTTTTAAAAATGCAAATCTCATTATGTCTCTTTCCTGCCTCAAACCTCCCAGTGGTTCTCCAGTCTGTCGGGAGAGGGTATAGACTGTGGCCTGGCCCGGGAAGTTCTTTGAGGTCAACCCCTGCCTACTCATCTTGCTAACTCTTACGGCTCTCTGACACTAGGCTTTTGCTCCAATCATATAAGCAACTGTATTTCCATAAAATTGCAATGTTCTTCCCTACCTCCTCACTTAACTAATTTTCACTTTACTGATCATTTCTTATTTTACTATCAGCGTCTCTTTCTCCTTATTCTTCAGGGAACATTTCTCTCCACCATCCTGTGCCACACTGTGGGGGTGTCAGTAACACCCTCTGTCCTCTCCTGGCCAAAGGAAAGGGGTGTCATTCAGCCCAGGCCCCTGGATCCTCATCTCGGGATTTGGAAATGTGACTGAAGTGACATAAAGAAAGACATGAAGTGCGAGGAGCTCTTTCAGTCAGCTCTGCAGCTCCAGCTGGGTTACCTGTGAGTCCTTGCTAGCCAGATCCCTTGTTTTGCTGTGACTCCTGCCTTTGCCAAGTCTGTCTTCATAGATTCTTTCAAATGTGGTTCCATCTTGCCTGAGTTCACCAGAGCCAGATTCTGTGCTGTAATAAAAAAACCCAAATCAACTCACCTCTCACCCTCCACAATGCAGCTTCTGGAAGATTCCAGATGCCCCAGCCTGACTGAGAATTCTCTCTCCTCTGCTCTCAAAGTCCCTTTGGGTGCTTCTACCAAAGCACTGACAGCGTGATTCTGATTTGATCGCTGGTGTCTGAGAGCTGTGAACGTCTTGATGGTTTTGGCGCCCAGCACCATTCCTGCCTCATAATTGGCACGTGATAAAGGCTTGTCGCATTCCCTCATTCAAAATAAACATAGAAGACAATCCAGAGATTGCAGCTTCACAGAAATCACAGAAGGAAATTTATATTTATAGAGACAGCATATAAAATTTTAAAACAATTTTAATGAAAATCTTGAAAATAGACATTCTCTTCTTTAAACAACATAAACTGAACAAACTCAGTCTGTTTTGGTGCCTCTGTGAGTACCCTCGGTTGCTCTGGGTTGGTGTGCGATGCTGACCAGGACTTCCTCAGAGGCCTCATCTTCTGCACCCAGTGGCCCGCAAGCCACTTTACACTTCCTGGGTGATAAGGTTTGGATTTGTGTCCCCGCCCAAATCTCATGTCGAATTGTCATTCCTAATGTTGGAAGAGTGGCCTGGTGGGAGGTGATTGGATCATGGGGGCAGAATTCCCTCTTGCTGTTCTCTTGGTAGTGAGTTCTCACAAGATCTGGTTGTTTAAAAGTATGTAGCACCTCCTGCTTTTGCTGTCTTCCTCCTGCTCCCGCCATGTAAGACGTGGCCTCCTTTCCCTTCGCCTTCCGCCATGATTGAAAGTCTTCAGAGGCCTCCCCAGCCATGCTTCCTGTACAGCCTGTGGAACTGTGAGCCGATTAAACCTCTTTTCTTCATAAATCACCCAGGCTCAGGTATGTCTTTACAGCATGTGAGAACGGACTCATACTGTGGGTCTGTAGCCTCTTTCCATGGTATTATCTCATATTTTTCAATGTTTCTTTGATGCATGTTTTAAGAAATGTTAATTGAAAGCATGTCATGGGACAGGCACTGGATTACGTCTTAGAAATGCCAAGATGCACAGCCACAGTTGCTTTCTCCAGGACGGCACAGGTGAGGAGGGGGATCAAAAATAAAGGCTAGAGATAGGTGCCTGTGCTGGGGGCTTGGGGCATGTAGGTAGGGTACCTGATCCACTGGGGTCAGAGAAAGTTTTCTGGAGGTGTTACCTGAGAAGAGCCTTGGGGGAAATGGGCATTATCCAGGTGAAGAAGGATTTTCTGAAGGTTCTGGACAGCTGTGTTACGAGACACCCAGCTTCTCTGCTTCTCCTGGGAACACGCGTTGTGCTTCTACTCCATGGCGCTCCTGGGAGCTGCCGCATCCATGGCATGCTCTCCCCTGGCCCCACAGCTAACTGGCGTTATGGGTGGGCTAAGTGGCCAAAAGTGAGCGTTCAGGTTGGCACACTGCCACACTGAGCCTGGAGAATCTTCCCCCAGAAGGCTTTGAATTATTAGTCAAACAGAGAGTTTCTTTCTGGCAGTAAGAGCAATAAAATGTGAGATTCACGAGTTGGCCTTCGTGTTTCTCGCCTTTGGAGAAAGCTGTCCCACAGAGAGGGAGAGTGCAGGCTTCTGAAGAGAGTCACAGTTAGAGATGAGGAGTCCTGGGGGGATCTAGACCCTGACTCCGGTTATCCCTGAGACGCAAACACATCCCCATTTTTCTCACAACTTGCCGGTCTACCCTTCCCTGGATCCCACAATGCACTCTAATACCTTCCAATAATTTTGTTTTCTTTTTTGAGAGAAAGTCTCATCCTGTTGCCCAGGCTGGAGTACAGTGGCGCAATCTTGGCTCACTGCAACCTCCACCTGCTGGGTTGAAATGTTTCTTGTGCCTTAGCCTCCCGAGTAGTTGGGATTACAGGCATGCGCCACCACGCCTGGCTAATTTTTGTGATTTTAGTAGAGACGGGGTTTCATCAGGTTGTCCAGGCACGTCTCAAACTCCTGGCACCAGTCTCCCAAAGTGCTGGGATTACAGGTGTGAGCTACCACACCCGGCAAACTCATAATTATTTAATAAAGAATTTATAGTAAATAACTAAATTCCTAAGAAATAGCTTAAGCTATTCTTTGTGGGGTTTCTGTCATCCATAACCAAAAAAACATTTAGATAAATGTAGTGTCCTCATCTCTGGGGCATCACTTGCCACGAGTCAGTAAGTGCTGGAGGACAAGCTCCCTTGCTTAGAAAACTAGGCTGCATTACAGAGGAATTGTTTTAAGGAACAATGCTTGAGGTTTCTAAGCAGATGGATTTAGAAATCTGAACTATGAGAGCATATTGAGAATATTAAGAATATTGGAGGCAGTAATCATGCAGGCTAGATCACGTAAAGACCATCAGAGGATGGGCTATTGGATGCTGGGTCAGACGACTGTGCCTTTCCTTCAGTCCATGCACTGGCCACCCCGTAGGAACCTCCTTCTCTGCCCTTCCACCTTCTTGAGCCCTGTCACCTCTGTTCTCAGCCTGCCCTTGGCCTTGGATTAGTGCAGCGGCCTCCTTCAGATCAGAGCTGTCTGCTATTAACTCAGTTCTTAGCGTCGACCTATTTCTCTGGCATAGCCGTTAATGACCTGCTTACATTTTTCCTAGTACAGTCATCCCTTGGTATCCGTTGGGGATTGGTTCCAGGACCACCTCATAGATACCAAAATCTGTGGATGCTCAAGTCTCTGATAAAAAATGGCATAGTATTTGCATATAACCCATGTAATTCTCCCATGTATTTAAAATCCTTTCTAGCTTATTTATAATACTGAATACAATCCCTACACATTACTTCATTCATGTGGATTCAATGGAGTACTCGGCATGCAGCAAATTCAAGTTTTGCTTTTTGTTACTTTGTGAAAACATTTTTTTCTGCATATTTTCTAACTGTGTTTGGTTGAATCTATGGATGTGGAACCTACAGAGAGCCAACTGTATATGACTACTCTCTGAAGTGTGTTTTGCCTTTTTGTGTCCAAGCTGAAAACTTGAAGGGCCCCCTGAACCACAAGAGGGCTCAATCAAGCGAAGGAGTTACTCAAAGACCAGCCAGATGGCACTCATTGGCTGGAAAGCCTGTAATGATTTAAAGGAATTCTTCTTGGCTTTTAGGATTAAAAAAAATCTTCTTGACTTTTAGTATTTAAAGGAATTCTTGACTTTGAGGACAGCAGAGGCCCACCAGGCCCTGGGCAGAAGGAATGATAATAAAACTTCTGAAAAGTGAAATGCAAAAATAGCTGAAAGGAGAAACATTTCAGGTTCCCAACTGTGGGTAAGTATAAGGCAAGGGATGGGGGTGTCTAGGTGGCTGCTGGCGACAAACCCTAGTGGGATTGTCATCCAAGTCCTTGATTGTCCCAAGACAGGCATGGTCTGGGAAAAATGAGGCTTAGATTAGTCTATGTTTTGATATTTTTTCCCCGGGCATCCCGGAAAGAGCACCTACTCTCAAAGCTAGAGCTCAGCCCCGAGTCCTAGTTAGTGACAAAGTTCAACAAAGGCAGTGGTCCCAGTCCTGATGGTGGGAATGACGCCCTGTCTAATTTCAATACCAATATCAATGCTAGTTGTCCTTGAACTTTGCCGTCCCGCTGCAAGCCTCTCAGGGACACTACCAGGGTCAGGGAAACAGCAGGTCTTCAAGACACTCATCTCAAAGTGCCAAGCCGACAGGTTTTCAGCGGTGACATTCACCCAGATGGAAGCATGTGGCCATGGACACCCCTGTTCCTTTTCAGTCTGTTGTAGGAAAACATTAAAAGGTTCCTTACTGCTTGGAAAGGTTTTCTGGAAAAGCACCTTAATGGATAAAATGAGGAATAACAGAGATAACTGACCCAGCAACTTGCCCTCTATTTTCCTCAACACTTTTAAGTTTCGGGCAGTCTTATCTGATTCCAGTACACGGCCAAGTTCATTCTTTTCCTGCTGTAAGAAATTTGGAGGAGAGAGCAGAAACAAGTTATTTTTGATGACATGCCTTTTAAATATAGAGTCAGCTCTCCCTTTTCTGAGGTGGGAGGAGCCCAGGCTGGACTCTTCTTGGGCTAGAGTGCAAATGCAGACTTTGTGCTCATTCACCCCTTGGTTGTCAGCAGCCTTGACCTCCGACCCAGAAACCAGGGGCCTGCTACAGGAAAGCAGGGAGGTCTCCTCCTGGGTGATGGCCCTCAGCAGCACTGAGCAGCAAGGCTGGAAGACGGCAGCTGGAGGGAAACAGAGGCAGCTGAAACAGCCTGGGTGTCTCTCAAATGGAATCAATCCTGGAATTAATGAAACGCTGGTGCTAGAATAGGTTATAAAAAGCTGAATAATGCTGAATTGCTGAATAATGAATGATCACCATGAAAAAAGTCAGTAAAACAGATTCCAAAAGTCTCCACAGAAGCCTTAAAGGAGGTGGGACAGACAGTGTGAGCTCATCCTCACCAAGGGTCTGCAGCCTGAATCGCGTTGAAAGAAAATCGGTCTCCATTAGCACTGGCTGCAGGAAGCCTGATAGTTCTATATTGGTGAAATCTAGACATGATGGCTCCAAGTGACAAGATCTCTTCTAATTTCCAAGGGAAAGGGACAGTTCCAAGCAGGCCGCGAGAAAATCTATAGAACATGTTTCCAGTACAGATAAGGGCATCTTTCAACATTATTACTTAAAGTATAGACAGGCTTATCTCTTGCAATATTGAGACTGGAGTGTAGAGGGTGCAGGTGCATAAAAGGCCAGAGGCAGCTGGAGAAGCTGCCTTCACTGCAGTGGATAACTCTATGTGTCCTGGGTTTGTCTATCAAGAATAGCAGGTGACTGCCTGCATCTCTGCAGGTTAGAGTGCAATTGGAGGCTTTGTGCCTGCTCACCCTCGGTTATGAGCAGCCTGGACTTCCAACCCGGAAACCAGTGGGGCTGCTACAAATGACATCAGAGGCATTCGGGAGACACTGCTCCTGGGCAAGAGGCTGAGACAGCAACAGTGGGGACCCAGGGTCCCCAAATCCTTGGACCAGAAGCCAACTCAATCCACAAGCCTTTAGCAGAGTTATCCAGGGAGAATGAATGAGTGAATGCCCAAGGCCAAATCTCTGTTTATTACTTTGTGGCTTTGGCACCAACCCTGTGAGTAGCCCCTGGCCTTGGCCTGCTGAGTCCCAATTGGTAATTGTGAGTCCCAGTCAACAACTCAGCAAATCGGCTTTTAATGACTCAGTCCTTTGGTGAATTTGGTCATTTGGTAAATTGGTTTTTGAAGCATTGATTTTTGGAGGAATGAGCAGGAACCCTCCGGGGCCTGTCTCACAGTCTAGCGAACGCAGTTTAGGTAGGAAAGGGTAGATGGACAGAGCAGCGCTGCTCAGCCTCTGTGAGCCGCCATTGAAAAGTGCTGTGTGGCAGGTGGGCAGAATTTTCCCGAGGCCTGTGTGCCCTGCAATCTTCCACCCCCGAGGGAGGGCTGGGCTGCTGCACAAGTCAATGGGCAAAATCTGCAGGTGAGAAGACGGCCTCTGGGAAATGACACCGTGAGGGTGTTGGGGACAAGAAGAAAAGGGACTGTTTTGAATGGCCACTGGGAGTGGGAGGGTTCAGACAGAGCATGCTGTGTCTCCACTGCTGTGGTGGGTGTGTGGCAAGTCACCTGTGGCCCTGCTCAACATCCACGCATTTGCTGTCCTTTGCTTGCCAAGACCATCATTATCTGAGACAATCTGGCTGCCCAAGCCTTCCCTAAGGGAAAAGGCTCCTCTGGTCAGATGGGCCCTGCCAGGCTTGCCTGGGCTCCCTTCTTGCTGTCTGTGTGGGCTCCCACTAGCTGGCCTCAGTATTGATTCTGCTGCTCCACCTGTCATCACTGCCATTTATTCATACACGGATGTTTGCCACTGGATCACCTCTTCACATACCAGTTCTCTTCTATTTGTTCTGGGGTTTGTTGCTGTCATTTTCTTTGCAAAGAGATGTTTTCTATTCCCCAAAGCTTACATTTCCCCCACTCATTCCTCCTCTCATCCGGTAAAGTTCAGACACTTCCAGTTAAAAGATTCTCCCACTTATACAGCTGATGAATTGATGACAGGGGCAGGAGGATGGCTTTCTCTGTTCGTCTTCCTTCTCCTTTGTAAAATGATGGCAGTAGATTCATATCATCTTTACATTCCTGTTTTTTTTATAGTCATCCCTGGGTATCCAGAGGGGATTGGTCCCAGGACCTTCAGGATAGCAGTATCTGCTGATGCTCGAGTCCCTGATATAAAATGATGTTGCATGTGCGGATAACCTGTGTCCATCCTCTCTTATCTTGCATTCACCTCTAGATGACCTATAATACTTAATACAATGTAAATGCTATGGAAGTATTGTTTTCTATTTGCTTTTTTTTTGAGACTGAGCCTTGCTTTTTCGCCCAGTCTGGAGTGCAATGGCGCGATTTTGGCTCACTGCAACCTCTGCCTCCCGGGTTCAAGTGATTCTCCTGCCCTAGCCTCCCGAGTAGCTGGGAATGCAGGCACCTGCCACCACGCCTGGCTAATTTTTGTATTTTCAGTAGTGATAGAGTTTCAGCATTTTGGCAAGGCTAGTCTCGAACTCCTGACCTCATGTGATCTGCCCGCCTCAGCCTCTCAAATTGCTGGGATTACAGGCGTGGGCCACCACACCCAGCCTGCATCATTTTTTAGTGTTGTATTATTTTTATTCTTTGAATATTTTTGATCTGAGGTTGGTGGAACCTGCAGATGCACAACCTGCGGATGCACAACCCAAGGATAGGGAGAGTCAACTGTACCATTGTTTTTAAGCAGCTTCATGGAAGTACAATGGACTGTTTCAACCAAACTACCTTGGATGAGGTATGATGCCAGACACAGATTATGGGAAAGGAAACAGAAAGTGTTACAGGTTTGTATGAGTACAGGAGGGCTGCCTGAGGGAAGCACTGGGGTGGGTCAGAAGGCAGAGGGAGGGGGGCTGTGAGCAAGCACCCTTATTGTGGTTTCTGCAGGAAGCAACGGGCGAGACAGTGCTGGCACGCTTAGGATTGACCAGTTGGAATAATTTCAGGGCTCTGTGGCATATGGGCTGTCCTTGGTTGTCTGGTACTTAGCCTTGGGTTAATTAGGGAAGAGGAATAGTGGCCTGGAGTGTGAGATCCCATTAAGGGAGTTGGTTGGGGTGTGGAATTAAATTAGCTGCTCAAGAAAGGGAAATGACAGGCCTCTAGCTAGGGCCTAAAAACTGGATCAAGGGCCAGGTGTGGTGGCTCACGCCTGTAATTCCAACACTTTGGGAGGCCGAGGCAGGCAGATCACAAGGTCAAGACATTGAGACCATCCTGGACAACATGGTGAAACCCCGTCTCTCCTAAAAATACAAAAATTAGCTCGACGTGGTGGCACATGCCTGTAGTCCCAGGTATTTGGGAGGATGAGGCAGGAGAATTGCTTGAACCTGGGAGGCGGAGGTTGCGGTGAGCCGAGATCGTGCCACTGCACTCCAGCCTGGCGCTGTCTCAAGAAAACAAAAAACAAAAAACAAAACAAAACAAAAAAAACCCCCAAAACTGGATCAAGACAGCATTTTAAAAGACTGAATGACATTGACATATAATAAACTACATATTTAAATTGTACAATTCAGTGATGTTTATATCTGTAAATACCTGTGAAACCATCACCACAACCAAGATAATGAACACATCCATTACCCCCAAAGGTTTCCTCATTCCTTCTGGAAATCTTCCCTCCCCACGCAACTACTGGTCAGCTTTCTATCACTTTAGATGAGTTGGCATTTTCTAATTTTTTTTTTTTTTTTTTTTTTTTTTTTGAGACAGAATCTCACTGTGTCACCCGGCTTGAGTGCAGTGGCGCAATCTCGGCTCACGGCAGCCTCAACCTTCCAGGTTCAAGCAATTCTCATGCCTCAGCTGCCTGAGTAGCTGGGACTACAAATGTGTTCCACCACGTCCGGCTAATTTTTGTATTTTAGTAGAGATGGGGTTTTACCATTTTGGCTAGACTGGTCTCGAACTCCTGTCCTCAAGTGACCCTCCAGTCTCGGCCTTCAAAAATGCTGGGATTACAGGCATGAGCCACCGTGCCTGGCCTCTAAAATTTTATGTAAGTGAAATAATACAGCATGTAGCCTCTTTTGTTTGGCTTCTTTCACTCAGCATTATGATTTTGAGATTCCACCATATTTTTACATGTATCAATAATTTATTTCTTTTTATTGTTGAGTAATATTCATTTATGGATACTATACTGCTGTGTGTTTATCCATCCATCTGTTGAACATTTGGGTTGTTTTCAGTTTTGGCTGTTATTATAAATAAAGTTGCTATGAACATTCATGTACACTTGTGCATGGGTTGAATGGCTGGGTTATATGGTATGTGTATGCTTCATCTTTTAAGAAAAAACTGTCTTCCAAAGTGGTCGTACCATTTTACATTCTCACCAACAGTGTATAAGAACTTTAGTTGCCCATGTCTTTGCCAGCACTTAGTATGGTTAGTCTTTTATCCATTCTAGTGGGAGTAAAGTGGCATCTTATTGTAGTTTTAATATGCACTTGCCTAATGACTTTGGATAATGATCATGTTTTTAATGTGTTTATTTGCCATCAGTCAATCTACTTTGTTGAGGTGTATGTTCAAATTTTTTGGGTATTTTTTTCTTATTGATTTACTTGAATTCTTATTGAATTGTAAGGGCTCTTTATATAATCTAGATACAAGTCTTTTGATGCATACGTTTTGTAAATATTTTCTCACAATCTCTGTCTTACTTTTTCACTTTTATATTCATATCCTTTAGAAGGGCAAACATTTTAGCTTTGATGACATCAAACTTGTTTTCTGTTTCATACTTTGTGCTTGTTGTTTCATATTTAAGAAACGTTTGCCAAGACCAAGGTCAGCAAGATTTTCTCTTCTGTTTTCTTCTAGAAATTTTATAGTTTTAACTCTGACATTTAGGTGTACAAATGGGTCCATGCTCCATTTCCAGTTAATTTTTGCATACGGTATCAGGTAAAGGTTGATTCTTTTGCATATGACTATCTCATTGTTCTAGCACCATTTGTTGAAAAGACTATTCTTTCCCCATTGAATTTCCTTGATACTATTGTCAAAGTCAACTCACCATATATGTCTTAATCTATTTCTGAGATCCTCTGTTCTAGTCATGAGTTTGTCTGTCTTTCTATAAAAACTACAATGTCTTGATTATTGTATATTTATAATAAGGCTTTAAATTCGGTAGAGTGAGTCCTCTAACTTTGTTCTTTCTTGATGAAATTGTTTTGACTGTTCTACATCATAATCCTTTGATCCATGCCAATAGCACATTGTTTTAATGACTGTGGGATTGCAGTATTTTTTAATGTTTATTAGGGCTAATCTCATCAGAATGTGCTGTTAACCATTCTGAATAAGGGGCTGATCCTGAGTGGGCAGAGCTGTCTCCCAACCCCATTTCCGGCTCTTACCCACTCAACTCATGCATTGCCTGGATTCGCCTGTCCCCAGATGGGGTCTGGAGAAGCAGCCCTTAGGGCAGAGCAGAGTGTGTAGGAGGGGCAAGGAAAGAAACAGCCTGCTCTTTTCTCATGGGGAGTTTTGGACTGGAAGGTGCCTGCTGAGTAGCCTGTGTGCCAACTTCCAAAAGGAAAGATACAGTCAAATTCTGCCTCGAGTTCTCAAGCTCTGAACGTTTCAGACATAAAAACAGTTGTTTTGAGAACAACGGTGAATCACAGGGGGAAAGGGTGGGAAAAGTTCCCATGGCTTTTCTTTGAAATTTCTTCACAGCAGGATGACAGCATTTATATAAAAAAGAGAGTTTATTGGCAGGTTTCTGGAAGAGAGAGGGAAAAACAATGCTGTTATTTCAGGGCTGCCAATGATCTCACATATATCCGGTGTCTTTTCTTCAAGGATTACAAAATACTTTACAAATGTTACATTTCCAGACAGTTATTAATCCTTCCAGCACCCCTGTGAAATGAAGAATACAGTCTGGTTTGGATGAATGCAAATGGCCTCCCACCTAGGCTCACTCATCCCCAAACTGAACAATGAATGATGGTGGAGTTCATTCGTAAGTGCTCGTGGGCTATTGATGAGTGCTCCAGAGCTTTTACCCAAGAACACGGGTCATCCACATGATTCTGAATCCTGGTCATCCAGAAGGCTCTTGTTAACAGGCAGACAGGTATTTTCTTACAAACTTAAACATTTGTTGAGAAAGACATCCTGCAACTTCTCTAGGTAATCCTGTTCAGATAGAAATATTTGTTTTTCTATAAAAATCTCTTTTTCTTTTATGTACAGCTATGCACCTATATGTAAATTTAATACATTTATACATTGTTTCTCAGTAGAAAGGAGGAGTAATTCAATTATTTTCATTATAAAAGCCACAGGCCCAGCCATGCGTCTCATGCCTGTAATCCCCACGCTCCAGGAAGCCAAGGCAGGAGGATGGCTTGAGCCCAGGTGTTCAAGACCAGCCTGGCCAATATAGTGAGACCTTGTCTCTACAAAAACCTTAAATAATTAGCTTTGTCGGTGGTGTGTGCCTATACTCATAGAAATAAGGAGGCTGAGGCAGGAGGATTGCTTGAGCCTGAGGGGAAGAGGTTGCGGTGAGCCCAGAATGTGCCACTGTGCTACAGCCTGGGCAACAGAGTGAGACATTGTCTCATTAAATAAATAAATAAATAAAATAGCTATATAAAAGCCATAGAATTTTAGGGCAAAATGGAAATTTGAAATCATCTTCTTTTTTTTTTGTTTAGTGAGTGAGGCCATTGATACACAGATGAGTGGCACCTGTAGCCCATAAACTGAAAGTCAGGTCAAGAGCCAAGCTCTCTGGAGTCCTTGTCGAGAGCTCTTTCCACTGCGTGGCATAGACACAGCACACACACCCCAACTTCCCACATTCCTGTCCATGGCAGACATCCACAGTCAATCCCAGCACAGCCTCCATTCAATGTCGCTTCTTCTTTCAGAGATCCAGGCAGCCATTTACTTCAATGGGAATCCACACAAGCAGAGTGGCTGTGGTGAGCACAGGCTTTAGAGCCAGACAGACAGACAGCAATCCCGTATTATGTCATTAATCACTGGTGGATTGACAAAACTACTCAATCTTTCTGAGTCTCAGTTTCCTCATTTATGAAAAGGCGGATTGCAAACCTTGAAAGGCCAATCCTTCAAGATGAATCCTGACTGGGTGACTGGGCCTAAATTCAGTAAGAGCCAAGTGACCATTTGCTGACTAGAGGTCACATACGTGTTCTGAGTTCCATGAAAACCTGCATGTCTGCATAACTTTGGGACTTTCATAGTTGCCTGTTCCTATTTTTGTTGCCTGAACCAACCAATAGGCTGTGACCTACATTAACCAACCAGAGCTCAGTAAACGTCAAACAATCATAACTAAGCACATTTAAATGTTTCATGTGTATATGTGGACTTTAGTGAGAACCTGGGTTGGAACTTCCTCTATAAAAGTCAAATTTCCCATTGTTCTCTGGACTGCACCTTCACTTTACATGAAAGCTGTGTCTCTTTGGTATGAAAACTTTTACGGGAATAAAGTCTCTTTCCTCTACATTCCTTTTCAGAGAAGTTTTGTTCACATTCTTTGGAATCAGAAGTGGAATTCAAGCAACACTGATTCTTCTCCTGATGCTGTCCTGAACCAACACATTGGGATCTGCAAGGGTCCTTTGAGTTCAGTTGTCTTCTCAGAGACGCCAGGAAGCCTCAGGTAAGCCCTCTTGAATTCAGACCTCCCACGCCTTTTTTTTTTTTTTTTTTTTTTTTTGAGATGGAGTTTCACTCTTGTTGCCCAGGCTGGAGTGCAGTGGCATGATCTCGGCTCACTGCAACCTCTCCCTCCTAGGTTCCAGTGATTCTTGTGCCTCAGCCTCTAAAGTAGCTGGGATTACAGGCATGTGCCACCATGCCCAGCTAACTTTTGTAGTTTTAGTAGAGACGGGGATTTGCCATGTTGGTCAGGCTGGTCTCAAACTCCTGACCTCAGGTGATCCACCTGCCTTGGCCTCCCAAAGTGCTGGGATTACAGGTGTGAACCACCACGCACTTCTCCCACGCTTTTGATCTAAGCCTCAGAGCCTTTATTTAACCTCCTCAGCCAGTCCTCTTGATCTGGACCCTGAAAGAGACCTCCCCAGGAAGGGGGGCCTCTCCATCTGGTTTGCAGAGGTAGCCTCTTCATAAGGTTGCAGACCCAGCTGTTCCATCAGGTTTTGTGAGGACACTCTAAGGTGCACTAGAGGGATGCCCTCATCAGGTTAGTGCAATGGGTAACCCGTGATTTCTGTGTTTCCCTGATGATCAGCTGCCCTCTGGCACTCCAACTGGCTTTATGAGCAAAAATTATGGTCCAGAGAGTTGTAATTGGCTAGGTCTCTGGACAAAAATTACCTGGGATGATCTAAAAACTTTGTTGGCCAAGATGGGGATCTTTTGAAATTCTTAAACTTGCCTATCTGTGCTCACAATTAGAACAAAGAAAACACTGAACTTCCCAGAGATAATGAAAAGCCTTTTGCAGTTGGTACTTTTAGAGTTTCGAATAAAATCAAGAGCTACTATGCTTCCCTTAAAGAAAGCAATTCCAAATTAGGCAAACATCTTAATGAATTAAAAAGAGATTAGCACTTGGGAGACTGAAACTAAAGCTGCAGAAAAACGTCTCTAAGACCCTTCTTCTGCTAGCTCACCTCTCCTGTCACCTTGCCTGTCTGCTGCATCTTTTCCAAGGCCTCTACTTTACCTTTCACTCCCTCCTTCCTCTTTCACGCTTTCTGAATTCCTCTTTTTCTCTTCTGACATTTCCACTTCCTCCAGACTCAGCCCCTTTTAAGGCCCAAATAATGGGGAGTAGAAATTGGCAAATTCCACGCTCCTTAGTCCATGTCAGAACTTTTGGCCCTAGTAAAACATTTCCCTAGTCCCTTGAAGACTAACTTCCTTGAATTTGAGTAACATTGTAGCCTAATCATCAGGGCTTATCAATCTTGATCAGCTGTTAGCTGCTGAATGGGAAAGATTCTTTGAGGACTTTAAGCAGACTGGTGCCCAGGGATTTGATAAGGCACAGAAACAGGATACCAAATTACTAAAAGCCATTCCCCTATTTTTTCCCCATCAGATAAACTGAAAAGCCATACACTGTTTACACAAAAAAAGGATGAGACCATTCTTGATTATTTTGATAAATTTGAACAGACTTTCCAACAAAATTTGGAGATCAAATATTTAAATGATGAAACATTCCATTTATTTAATTCCATTTTTTTTTTTTTTTTTTTTTTTTTTTTTTTTTTTTTTTTTTTGTGGCTGGTCTTTCTGAAGCTCTCACTACCCTGGTAAAACAGCTTGACCTTAACTGGGCTGTAAAGTAACCTTATGAAATAGCCTCTTTGGCCAATTCATTATCCATAACTTTAGAAAAGAATAAAGAATCTAGGGCTACTTGAGCATTAGACTGTCAAGAGAAGGCTGCTAAGTTAATGGTCCTTCAGTTACAACAATTAGCAAGGGACACCTCAAACATGCCCATTCTTCAAAACCAAAATTTAAAAAAAAAGTGTGTTTTCAGAAGATGTTCCAGACATTTTAAAAAGGATTGCCCCAAATACAAATGATGGCTGCAATTAAATCTTGATAAAGTCCCTGGCCCTCTACCCTCAAGCAGGACAAGGGATGATCCAGGGACATTCTGGGAATAGAGCTCTAGTTGACATTGAGCCACTCTGTCCTTAACCCTGATACTCTGGAGTGTCCCTGCCAGAGTTCTGAACTCATCTGGATGGTTGCAGGAGCCGACCAACCTGTGATGGTTCCTAAATCTCTATCCCTCCAACTGGGGGGTCCTGACTGACAATCATTGATTTTCATGTGTTCCATCGGCTCCCATACAATGCACCTCCTGGAAAGGAACTCCTTAGAGACCTATCAAGCCCCTATTTCCTTCTCTTGAAGTGGGGGGCTAATGCTTGAGTTGGCAGCCCTGAGCTCAGCAGTACAGTTAGAAAATGGAGACTAAGTTAGAAATCACATAACTAAATTGGTCTCCAGGATATGATTTTTTTTTTGGCCTTCAGCTGATTATTTTGAAAAGATTTCTAAACTTTGTCTAGGCTCATCTTTATTTTTCCTCATAAAATCCTGTGATAAATTCCTATAATTTTAGGTTATCTTGGCACCCATTGTAATCCTCCTGTAACACACTCAAACTCCTTCTTGACAAAGCTTAGGTTCTCTCAGTTATTTGACACGTAAATTGCTACCCTGTTTTCTCTAAAACTCAGTAAGGGCTTTGGTCATGTGAGACATAAATTTTAACCTGTTCCATTTACAGAGACACAGTTAGAATCCAACCGTCTATTTAAACAAGTAAGTTACACCTGACACATGGCTAAAATTTTAAAATTAAAGCCATACAATCTTTATTTGTGTCTGTATATATTTTTATGTATACAAGTGTGTGCATGTCTGTTCTTATGTTGTCTACATAATACCAAGTTGACTTCGTTTGTTCGTTTGTTTTTGTTGAGCTACTGCGCCTGGCCCCAAATTGACTTTTAAATAAATGTGAGTATTCATAAATTAAGTAAATAAGCCCAAATGCTTTTCAAGTTCATGTGACTTTAGTCAACTTTTGGCAACTAACACTAGTTTAGTACTGTTTGTTTAATAAAAGTAACAAGATCTTCTGAGTTATCAGCAAAATATGCATGTATTTAACGTTAAGATTCTTGCTTTCATGATATGTGCCTAACAGACAAGTAATGTAGAAATGGTTAATAGAAAATTTAACTCGAGATGATGGCTAGAATTGTCTAACGTCTCATGGAATTTTCCAAATTGTTAAGAATGAATACATTAAGGCCAGGAGCTGTGGCTCACGCCTGTAATCCCAGCACTTTGGGAGGCCAAGGAGGGCAGATCATGAGGTCAGGAGTTCTAGACCAGCCTGACCAACGTGGTGAAACCCTGTCTCTACCAAAAATACAAAAATTAGCTGGGCATGGTGGTGTGCACCTGTAATCCCAGCTACCAGGAGGCTGAGGCAGGAGAATTGCTTGAACCCAGGAGGCGCAGGTTGCAGTGAGCCGAGATCACGCCACTGCACTCCAGCGTGGGCGACAGAGCAAGACCCCATCTCAAAAAAAAAAAAAAAAATTGCAAGAGGTTTTGATTTTTAATTCTGAAATCTGTTTTTTAACAGCCACCCTCTGAACTACAACAGTTTCTATTTCTGCCACATTTCTTCCTGAGATCTATCTAACTTCTCTAGTTTCAGGTTAGAAATGCAGCTCTTCGGCTGGATGCAGTGGCTCACACCTGTAATCCCAGCACTTTGGGAGACTGAAGCAGGCCAATCACCTGAGGTCAGGAGTTCGAGACCAGCCTGGCCAACACAGTGAAACCCCGCCTCTACTAAAAATACAAAAACTAGCTGGGTGTGGTGGTGGGCGCCTGTAATCCCAGCTACTGAGCAGGCTGAGGAAGGAGAATCGCTTGAACCTGAGAGGTGGAGGTTGCAGTGAGGCGAGATCGCGTCATTGCACTCCAGCCTGGGCGACAGAGCAAGACTCCGTCTCAAAAAAAAAAAAAAAAAAAAAAAAAAAAAAAGAAATGCAGCTCTTCTTTCTAACCTTGAAAAGGTCTATCTTTTTGCTTGGCTCGGGTAATATCTTTTTTCTTCAACCTTTTCTTCAGCTACTGTAACTTTTTTCTCCAGTTCTAACTGCTGCTGTGGCCTGATGCTGAAACGTTTACCTTGAAGGTCTAGAGAAACAATGTTACCTTCAGTGTAACTTGATTCTGTATTGTTGGGTTTTCTTGATGTGTTTGAGTTGTTCCATGTAACCAGGAAACTTCCCATGCTGTCACTAAAAGCCATGAGTTTCCCTGCTCAAGGTACTAGTTTTCTTGTTTACATCCCTCTATAATATAAGTACATTCATAACCCTGGACACACTCTTCCTGTGTCTGATTAAATTCAAGTACCAGGTTAACTTTCAGTTTATCTAAAAAACCTACAGGAGGTTTTTTCTTTACTTTTAGGTAACTGACCTAGAAAACAAAGACTCTGTGTTTACTAAGATAATTTCTTATGTTTCATGTTATCTTTATTGAATTTTTGGTTACTTAGGAAAACTAATAGCTACTTGGGAGGCTGAGGCAGGAGGATCACTTCAGCCTAGGAGTTTGAGGCTGCAGTGAACACACCACTGTACTCCAGCCTGGGTGACAGATCGAGACCCTGTCTCTAAAAAAAAGGAAAACTGGCCAGGCATGGTGGGTCACGCCTGTAATCCCAGCACTTTAGGAGGCCAAGGTGGGTGGATCACCTGAGGTCAGGAGTTCAAGACCAGCCTGGCCAATACGGCAAAACCCCATCTCTACTGAAAATACAAAAATTAGCTGGGCATGGTGGCGTGTGCCTGTAGTTCCAGCTATCTGGCAGGCTGAGCTCAGCAGGAGAATAGCTTGAACCTGGGAGGCGGAGGTTGCAGTGAGCCGAGATCATGCCATTGCACTCCAGCCTGGGCTACAAGAATGAAACTCTGAAACTCCGTCTCGAAAAAAAAAAAAAAAAAAGAAAAAGAAAACTGAGCTTTAAAAGGTTAGAGTTTTTATATCCATGTAACATTCTTTATTGCTTTTTAAGTCTTTTTATTATCACTCTGGTTAAATGAATAACTACTATTTAGTAGTGACCTGTGATTCTGTTTTGATCAAGTATTTTGAACCGTTTTACATATTTGGTAGGTTTTCCTCAGGAACAAGATTCTAAATTAAGTATTTTTGATCTAAAATTAACTTTAGGATTTGCCAGTAGGGTCCCTGGAGAGCATCAAATAATGTATTTTTCATCTTGTAGAGATATTAAATGATTAGGCTTATTGGGCAAGTCATGTGGGAAGCATTATCAAACAAGAAATAGTGTTTAATTTCTTTTAAGTTATATTTGTATAATGCATTATTCATATATGTTCCAAAATTATATGTGATTCCTAAGATTCTGATCTGTTATGATATGTACCATCAGTCATAATTTTGATTATTATTAACTTGTATGTCACAGAATTAATCAAATTTCTTTCTCAATTGCATCTTTAACTATGGCCATTCTAAGTCTTATGTAATCCACTGACAATTATGGTTTTACTTTTATTCTTCTAAAAAAGCTATTTATAATCAGTTACAGCCTAAAAATTTGCTGCTTTGTCAAGGAAATTCATGGAAAAGACACCAAGTTAAGAATTCCCTCCATCCTCATGGGAAGGGGACCCTATCAGGTACTTTTAACCAATCTATGTGCTGCTAAATGACAGAGCATTGAGTCATGGATCCATATTTCTCATTTAAAAAGAAGGCTCTTGATCCTTCTACCAAGTCAACCGCCCAACTGGTCACTGATGTCGAGCTCAAGTTAATCAAACTACAGCCACCAGGACAAGAAGAAGACAACATCTGAGGTAGACTGCTTTCTCCCAAGATACCAGAGCAGGCCTGTATAACCTCTTTCTTATCTTGAGCTAACATGCCTAGTCCTTATGTTTACTTTGCAATTATTTTAATTATCATAGCTTTGAGAATCTTATGCCTCCTGGGTGTCTTATGCCACTCTGGGGTAGTTCCATATATTCCACTATTTAGACACGCGATGGGACTCACTGCCTTGCTGGACTCTCTGTAATCCCCTCTTTTTACACCATGCTGTACTTCTTCCTTTTCCTTTCTTTCTCAACTCTGCTTTCCAGTTCTTCCTACTCGTGGGAAGATAATGCCTAGGTACAGCAATCCCAATCCTTGCCTCTGCAGGCAACCTGAGTGTTGGATACGTCACCTTTCCCCCTGCCGAAGTCATCGGAGGAAACAGGAATCCTATAATCATCCCAGTGACCAGCTTCCCTAATGTGCTCAGTTGCTTGGTACTCCTGTTTGATTCACTTGCTGTTGCCTATTGGGTGCATATTCATGCTCCTGAGGTTCATCCTTGTTTTCTCCTCACTGGTATATCCCATAAATACCTTCCTATTACCCTACCTTGCATTTCCTCCCCTTCTTCTGAATACTCACCACCCCCCTCCTCTGTGTCTTGCAAAATCCCATAGAAACAGAACACTTAGTAACACTCCTCTCTGCAGAATATACCAAAGAAAGCTTAAGAGTCTCCTCTGTGGCTCCCCAAATCTGCCGGTTGGATCATACCACTCTGTCATTACCTAAGACAGGTACTTGGTTTGACCACATACCCTCTCTTGCCTGTAAACAGCTCCTTGAATTTTCATAACCTCTCAGGATAATTATGTGCCCCTTCAGGTTGTGTTTTTGGCTGCAGCTACATCAGCCAAAAAGATTTTTTCTACCCCTGCCTCAGGTCCTGAGAAAACACAGGCATTTGCTTTCTGGGTCAAGCCGTTGCTCCTGTCACTGTTATTAAGTCTCTAACTCAGGGAATATAGAATCTACATCCCAGGGCCAAAAGAGCTCTACCAATAATTGATGACTATGCTGGTGATAGCCCCTCAGATTATAAAGATGATAGCTGTGGATACTCTCAAGGATGTGATTTACCTGATGGGCTTAACTCTAGTGAAGGATCTAAATGGGAAAGGATTCTGGGGTCCTGGTTTGGGCTAGACCCTGCTCGGAATGAATATAGGATCAGAAACCTTTCCTGCATGGTTCGCAGAATTGCCCACTCCACTGCCTGTACCATCAGGGCACAACAGAGATTTCCACATTCCCTTGCCCGTGCGATCCTGCACAACCACATTGCATTAGACGGTCTCCTCGTTGCATGTGGTGGTGTTTATGCTGTCACTAACACTTCCTGCTGCACCTGGGTAAATACTTCCATTCAGGTTGAATTAGAAACATCTGAGATCCAAAGTTGGCCAAATCCTACAGCTGGCTGTCTGAAAAGGACACCTTCAGAAAGCCTCTTGGCTGGGCTTGCTGGATTAGAATTCCAGTTTCCAGATATTTTCAGCCGGCTTCTTCTGGTATAGGATTCCTTCTGTGTTCTGCCCTACAAATTGTAACGAATCTCCTTGGGCTAAGCATTTGGCTCCTCTTTAAAATCATTCTAGCCTGCTTTAACAGATGTCTGCATGAGACCCTCACCAGGATCGTGCTGACCCCAAGACCTTGAGACTTTAGACTCATTCCAGCTGGAAACGGAAGCCAGCTTAAGCCAAGAGATGTTAATTCATATTTAACAGGTGCCTGAGTGCCTCTCATAAGTAAATGGCTCTAGTTGCTCAGTTGATCACTGCCTTGTCAAAGGATCTCTGCACGGGACTAGAAGAATCTGGAACAGGTTGCCAGCCACTCTAGCACGGTGATGGGATGCAACCAACCTAATCAATCATCAGAGCTGTCTGCTGACAGGTTTTGATAAACGGGGGGCGTGGGGGGAATGTGAACCTTGAAAGAGCCAATCCCTCAGATGAATCCTGAGTGGCTAATAGCCTAACTTCAAAAGAGCCAAATGGCCATTTGCTTACTAGAGGTCACACACATACTTGGAGTTCCTGGAAAACCTGCATGTCTGCTTAGGGGCTTTCATAGCTGCCTGTTCATGTTTGTGCTGCCTGAGCCAACCAATAGACTGTGACCTATGTCAACCCATCAGAACTCAGCAAGTGTTGACCAATCAGAACTCACCAAACATCAACCGGTCAGAGCTAACCAAGTTTGAATCCTTTATTTGACTAAGTGGACCTGAGTGGAACCTGGATGGGATCTTTCACTATAAAAGAAAAACCTTCCCTTTGCTCTCTGGAACATACCTTCATTTTACAGTGAAGGCTGTGTCTCTTCAGTTTGCCAACTGTTACTGGAATAAAGTCTCTTTCCTCTAAATTCTCTTTCAGAGAATTTTGTTCACAGGATAAAAGTCATACCCATCCCACTGGTCCAAGTTGAGGATTAGCTGTGTCGAGTGATGTAAAATAGCTCATTTAGGTAGGTGCTGAGGACTTGCTGGCTGTGATTTTGATGATGATCACAGCAGTGATGCTAATGACAACTCCTTTGTGTCATCCTACTGTACCATACTTCCATGTCACACCTGAAGTCAAATGGGTAATACTATACATTCGTTCATTCTCATATATGCACCGAAGGGTGGTATATGGCTTTGCTCTTTTATTCTGCCGCGGTTTTCCTCAGCTCCTTGAAATTGGATCCACTGGTATGCCCCACTTTCTGTTTGAGGCTGAATCCAAACTCTAATACCTATATCACTCTGGGACTGTATTATGGGTTGCATTGTGTCCCACCTCCCCAAATTTATATATTGAAGTCCTAACCCCCATGACCTCAGAATGTGACCTTGTCTGAATATAGGGTTACTGTAAATATAGGGTTACTTCATTAATGTGATTAATAAAGTTAAAATAAGGTCATACTGAAATAGGGTGGGCTATTAATCCAAATATGACAGGTGTTCTTATGAGAAAGTGAAATTTGGACCTGAAGACAGACAGACAGAAACACACACACACACACAGAGGGAGAAAGAGAGACAGAGAGAGAGGGAGAGAGACAGAGAGAGAAAGAGAGAGACGGAGAGAGAGAGACAGAGAGACATAGAGAAGGAAAGAGAGATAGAGACAGAGGGAGAGAGAGAGAGACAGACACAGAGAGAGAGAGAGAGTGAGCAATCATGAAGATTGCAGTTATGCTGCCACAAGCCAAGGAACTACCAGAAGCTAGGAGAGGTGCCTGCAACAGATCCTGCTGTAGCACCTTCAGAGGGAGCATGGCTCTTCTGACACCTTGATCTTGAACTTCTAGCCTCCAGAACGGTGAGACAATAAATTGCTGTTGTTTATATGCTCCGTTTGTGCTACTTTGTTACAGCAGCTATAGGAACTAACACAGGGTATAATGAATTGACAACTCTGGGCATAGTTCCCAGGGGCTTGGTTGCAATGGCTGGGCTCCCTGAGTCACCCCCAAGTCTCTCACTGCCAGGAATCCCAGAGTTTGGACCTTAGAGAGATCCCCCAGTTTCCCATGTTGGCTTTTTCTGAACTCATTCAGGGCAGACGGGTTGCTTGCCTAACCATCTAGTTTCTCCTGGTAAGACAGCAAAGGAAAGATTTTTCTTTTATAGTGAAAGATCCCATCCAGGTTCCACTCAGGTCCACTTAGTCAAATAAAGGATTCAAACTTGCTTAGTTCTGACGGGTTCATGTTTGGTGAGTTCTGATTGGTCAACACTTGCTGAGTTCTGATTGGTTGACATAGGTCACAGCCTATTGGTTGGCTCAGGCAGCACAAACATGAACAGGCAGCTATGGAAGCCCCTAAGTTAAGCAGACATGCAGGTTTTCCAGCTTAAGCGAAGCTCCCTGAAATCAGATCCTGCTTGGGCGTCTACAGCCTGAAAGGCAGACCCTCTTGTGTATGTGAAACGTGATTGTCTGCTGCTGGGCTTCTAGGTGCCCAGCTTCTGCCCAGCTTCCACATGTGCCCACCCGCACTCTGTGCCCATGCCTCCCCATCAGACTTGTACACTGACCCCTTCGGAAATGAGCGCCTGGCCTGCCCTTATGGACATTGCTTGGATCACTTGTTGCCCTGTTCTGGCCCAGCAGTGTCACTTCTGCCAGGCCCCAACTTGGAGCTTCCTGGGCTCTGATTTCATTGCTGAGCAACCTGTAACAGTTCCCTCGGGAGTTCACAGAAAACAATTATGACCTCACATAAATAAAATATTCTGCTTAATAATAAACTGGATCTTTTAATTGTTAAAAATGTTCATTGTAGAAAAATCAGAGGAGAAAAAAGAAACAAAACTAATGACTTATAATCACATTACTTGGAGACACTGTTACTATTTTGGTTTATGTTCTTTTGGACTTTTTTCTCATTTCATTTATTGTTTAGTTACTTGATTTTTATTTTATCAAAGTAATGTCAGCACAGAATTATAAAAACTAAAATAGTTCTAACAGGCTTTTGTAAAATGCAGTGTTTCCATCTCTACCTTCCCCACTCTCTCCACATTTCCACTCTAAGGACAAGCACTTTCAATTCTTTTATCTGTCTCTCTGGCCCTTACACATCTAATTATTTCCAAAATTTAGACATTATCTACTGACTTCCTATTGTAGCAAATGAAGATTTAGCTTTCTTACAATGTCCCCATCTCCGAATACCTTTCTCTATCCTCCCAACATAGTCCTTCCAAATTGTTGGAGGCAATATTCAGAATATTAATATACATATACAAATACTCTTCACAGCTGAAGTTTGGAGTGTGACATTTCCTTCTTTTCGTTTCTTTTCCTGAAAGTAACAATGGCCCATGCCTTTATTTAGTTAGTTTTGTTTGTGCTCATTGCTTGTTCTTTGCACACATCTCACAGCCCACAGTGTAAGTTTCCTCGAGCTGACTTGCATCAGGGAATCCATCAATCCCATTTTTCTTGCCTGAAGGCACTCCCTTGGAAGCTTCCATTCTCCTCCCTGTGCCGCTTGCTTCCTGGGATCCCTGGGCAGCTCTTATCCTGGGATTTCTGTTTGCTATAATTCTTGGAATTCCCCTTATCTTTGTCCTGTGCTGTATTTGTTTTTCTGGATCTCATGCCTTTCTTTCTTGTTGTACAGGTAATGTCGTCATGAACATTAATGTGTATGTCTTTTGGTGTACATGTGGGTGCATTTCTGTTGGGTGGATATATAGAAAGGGGATTTCTGGGTCTTAGGGGATGGGTTTTTCCAGTTTTAGTTGATACTGCCAGTTTTCCAAAGTAACTGCACCAATTTATGCTCCTACTGGCAGTTTCATTGGCCCCCACATCCTCACCAGTAATTGATATTGTTGGTTTTAAAATATGAGCCATTCTAATTGGGTGCATACTGGTATTTCATTGTGATTTTAATTTGCACCTCTTGATGACTTATGATAATAAATGTTACTAGTCATTTGTATATCTTATTCAGAAAGTGCCTATTTAAGTTTCTGTCCATTTTTCTATTGGCTTATCTGTCATTTTCTTACTAATAATTATTTTTTCTAGATAAAAATTTTTTAATCAGATACATCATTGTAAATATTTTTCTGCCTTTTGATGACATGCTTTTTCACAATGTACACAAATTCTTCACTTTTCCAATTCATTAATCTTTTCCTTTAGGGATGATTTTTTAAAATGTCTTATTTAATGTCTTTGTGTACTCAAGAGTCATGAAGATATCTCCTTATTTTATTTTTAAGAAGCTATATTTGTGTTACCTCTCAGATTTAGATTTACCCAGATTTTAAAAAATTCTCCCTGGGCCTGATTTTGTGTATGGTGTGAGGTAGTGGCCCAGGTTAATCTTTTTCCATAAATATATGCAATATTAAAGAGTTTGTATTTGATTGGCATTACTTCTTCCTAATTAGTCTGGAAGACTTCACTGAGGAATTTTCTGGAGTTTTCATTTCATTGTATTCTGCCATTGTTGGACATAGTATTCTGTATGTGCCCATCTGGTCATCTTGATTGTGTTGTTTAGAGCCTCTACATTTTTACTGATTTTATTTTTGTCTGCATGTTCTACTAGTTTCAGAGACTGTGTCAAAATATCCTACTTTTTTATTAGTTTTATTTATTTCATTTTTAGTTTCATCAATTTGCATTTGTGTATTTTTTTTTGGTTTCACCAATTTCTTCTTTATATATTTTGAAGCTATGTTATTGGATGCATATGATTTAGAATTGGTAGACGTGATATCTTCATGGTGATCTGAGCACTTCTTCATTATATTATGATCCTCCTCATTTCCTGTGGTGTTTCTTGCTTTAAAGTTGACTTTGACTGTAACATAACTACAAGGCACTCTTGAAAACAGTATGTAGTTCTTTTAACTTTTAATCTAATCTGATTATTTTAATCTTTTAACTGAAATATTTAACCCAATACAGATATATTCAGATTTATATCTGCCATCTAATATTTCCTTTGTATTTGACTCAGCTGTTCTGTTTTTTTCTTGCTTTCTTTTAAGTGAATTGATTTTTTAAATACTATTTTCTGTTATACATCTTCTTTTAGAAGTTATGCTAGAAGTTACAGTAAACATTCATGACTAACTACAGTTGAGTATATTTTCAACTTCCCTGATAATGCTGGAACTTTGGTATATTTTAACTCCACTTATTTTTTTCCTCTCCAATGACTTTTCTTGCCTTGAATTTTTAATTCTAGATAAATGTTATAGACTAAATTGCATCCCCTCAAAATTCATATTTGAAGCCCTGACCCACAATGTGGCTGTATTTTGAGAAAGCGCCTTTGAAAAGGTTATTAAGGTTAAGTAAGGTCATGATGGCGGAGCCCTAATCCAATAGAATTGGTGTATAACCTTATAAGAAGAGCAAGAGGAACCAGGGATGTGCACATGCAGAGTAAAGAACATGTGAGAGCTCAATGAGAAGACAGTCCTCTGCAAGCCAGGTAGAGAGGGCTCAGAAGAAACCAACCCCATGACCCCTTAATCTTGGACTTCCGCCTCCAGAACTGTGGGAAAATAGAAGATATCTCATTATGTATATGCAAATATTCCAAAATCCAAAAAAACAAATCCCAAATATGGACCAAAACACTTCTGATCCCAAGCATATTGAAAAAGAAATACTCAACCTGTATTTGAAACTTCAAAGACATAATTACTCTTGTTTTGTAGGGTCAATATTCATTTGTATTTTAAATACATATACACTATTCGGTGCTCCTCATTCCTACCTGCATTTTTTCATTTCTGTCTGATACCATTTTTCTGAAGAATTCCCTTCAGTGTTTTTTTCAGTACAGGCCAGCAGGTGATTGTTTATTTTGCTTTATTTTTAAAGGATATTTTTTGTTGAGTTTGGAATTGTAACTTGGCAAATATTGTCTTTTAAAATACTTTAAAGATACTCCTTTGGAATATTTTAGAGAAACTATCCAAATATTTTGGAAAAACTATTCCAAATATCTTTTCCTGCTTCCTGCATTTCTGTTGAGAAGTAAGCTTTCAGTCTTATTGTTGGGGGTTTGAAGGTAATGTGTTTCCCGGCACCCTCTACCCCCACCCTCAGCAGTTGTTAGGATTTTTCTCTTTATTTTTGGTTGTTAGCTCTTTTATCTTGATATATTTATATGCAATTTTCTTTGACTTTATTCTGCTTGGGGTTCCCGAACTTCTTAAATCTGAGTTTTGATTTTTTTTTTGTCAGTTTTGAAAATTTCTTTTCAAATCTTATTTCTGCTCATCCACTTTTTCCTCTTCTTTTGGAATTCCCTTTACACTAATTTTAGACTGTTTGTGTTTCATATATACTTTTACCTATATTTTTATTTTTTCTTTCTCTGCTTCGATTTGGATATTTTCTATTAACCTATCTTCCAATTCAATAATCCTCTTCTCCGCTTTCAAAACCACCTATTACATTTTTAATTTTAGATGTTTTATGTCTCAGTTCTAGAACTGGCATTAGTTTTGATATGTTATACTGTCAGAAATGAAAGTGGACATTACCATCTGCTTTTACATGTCCAAATTTTTTTTACTGTTGTTTCTTCTCTTGTATTAGTCACCTCTTTTCACAATGTTACTGAATAACAACTGAAAATTTTGGTGGCTTAAGAAAACAATCATTTATTTTCTCTCAGATGTTTGCACATTAACCTGGGGTCATTTAATCCATGTTGAGCTTAGCTGGGATATGTTCTAAGCAGCAGGTTGTCCAGATCTACTCAATGTCTTTCCCATTCCAATTGGACCAGAATGCTAGCCAGTGCAGCTCTTCACATAGTGATGGTAGAAGCATAAAAGACAAGATTGTAACTGTGCAGTGGGCTCACCTTGCCTGCTGCCTAGACAGAGACAATTTATCAAGACAGGGGAATTGCAATAGAGAAAGAGTTATTCACACAGAGCCGGCTGTGTGGGAGAACGGAGTTTTATTATTACTCAAATCAGTCTCCCTGAGCATTCGGAGAGCAGAGTTTTTAAGAACAACTTGGTAGGTGTGTGGGAAGCCGGTGAGCCAGGAGTGCTGATTGGTCAAAGATGAAATCATAGGGAGTTGAAGCTGTCTTCTTGTGATGAGTCAGTTCCTGGGTAAGGGGCCACAAGATCAGATGAGCCAGTTTATTGATCTGAGTGGTGCCATCAAGTGCAGGGTCTGCAAAATATCTCAAGCATTGATCTTAGGAGCAATTTAGGGAGGGTCAGAATCTTGTAGCCTCCAGCTGCATGATTCCTAAATCACAATTTCTAATCTCGTGGCTACTGTCAGTCCTACAAAGGCAATCTAGTCCCCAGGCAAGAAGAAGGTCTGCTTTGGGAAAGGGCTGTTATCATCTTTGTTTTAAACTATAAACTAAGTTTCTCCCAAAGTTAGTTCAGCCTACACCCAGAATGAACAAGCACAGCCTGCAGGTTGGAAGAAGACGGAGTTGGCTAAGTTAGATCTGTTTCACTGTCTCAGTCATAATTTTGCAAAGGTGGTTTCATGATCAGTGATGAGTTCTAAACCTCTGGTCACATCACGTCTACCTATAACTCATTGGCCAAAGCAAGCCACATGGCTGAGTTGAAAGTCAAGGAGCAGGGAAATGTACTTCTCAAGTGTGAGGAAGTTCAGTTATATAACAAAGGGAGTGAGGAAGAACCAGCCCCTATTTCAAGTATCTCTGCTTGTTGTTCTTATCTTGTAAAATTAAAAAAAATTTTTTTTAACTACTCATTTCCTGGGATTTTGGAGGGAGGAGGAATTATATGTCCAGTCTCTCATTTTAACTCAAAATTTTACTTGTTTCTAGAGAGATTCTCATCTACTAATTTCATTATGTGATGCACTTCAAATGTCAAGTTTTATCTCTATTAGTTTTCTACTGCCGTGTAACACATCACCACAAATTTAGCATCTTAAAACAATATACATTTATAAATTCACTATTTTCATGAGTCAGGAATCTGAGCACAGCTTCTCTGGATCTTTGCACAGGGTGTTGGCCAGTATGCATTCTCGTGTGGCGCATGGTGTTCTCTTCCAAGCTCACATGCTTGCTGGAAGAATTCAGTTCCGTCATATCTTAGGACAAGGCCCAGCCTGGATACCTCTCCACTTGCAGGGGGACAACAATGAAGAGAATCCAGAATCCAGTATTTGGCCCTGTCTTTGCCCTCTGGGATATTGCAGGTGCTGAGAGGACTTCAGCAGCTGCAGGTCCTGGGGGAAAAAAATCCAACTGTAGAAATAAAACAGCAAGAGCATGGAGACAGGGAAGAGGTATCCTGGGGGTTCTCACCCAGTATGGTAAAGGGCCTTGCAGGGGGACAAACCGGACAATGGGAAACTCAGGAGAAGGTGATATTCAGAAGCCCAGACAACACAGAGGGGAAGCCTGATATTCACGATAGCTACAGTCTAATAACAGCTAACACCTAATGAGTCCTTCAGTGACAGGCATTGTATTGATAAGCACTTTCCATCCCTATGTATTTACTCCTCACAATAAGCCTAGGAGGTAGCTAGCATTACAGTCTCCATTCCCAAATGAGGAAGCTGTGGTCCAGAGAAGTGAAGTAACTTGCTCAACATCACAGAGCTCCATTAAATAAAGTTTATGGGAGGCCATTGTTTTGGACTGAATTCCTGCACTAGGTCCCAGCAGACCTACCCAAAATAGAGTTACTCATACTACGATTCCACATCACCAAACCAAATGCTAAGCTGTTTACTTGTAAAGTCTGATCTTTTGAGAAATCAGGAGAGATATGATAGCCAAATCTCACTAAGCCAACACGACTCTCTGTAAGGAAAGTAACTTTGAAATGGCAAGTCCACCTTATGTTCCTTGTTTCGGCTTTCTCCAGCCTTTTCTGCCTATGAAACCTGCCCTCTCTGCTCAGCTCAGTGGAGCTCCCTTCCATTTTGTGGGCTGAATGCTGCCTGGTTTGTGAATCACTAATAATTGTCTGTTAGATCTTTTAATCTCAGTTTGTTGAAAGTTTGTTCTTTCACACCTTGTAAGTAGGAATAAAAACCCAGAATAAAACCTAAAATGTTCTTGTCCAAATCTGGCTCATGAGCAGCACCCAGTAGGACCTATGAGCAGATGAGGTACCCCAGATAAAAGCCGTCAGGCCCCAGGGTGCCTGGCAGGGTCTCAATCACAAACAAGACAGCTTTCAGTCTTTGGGGACACGTGCTGGGCTGTGGTGGCAGCAAAGTAGGATTGTTGTTGAATAACATGGTGTTGGAAAAAAGCTTTCAAAATTCTGCTTGGGGTAGGAATTGCCTCAGAGTTTGGAAAAGCCCTGAGTTGTTAGGGGAACAAAAATGGTGTCATGAGGGAGAAGAAGGGATAAGATTAAGGTAGGAACTGACGGTTTAAATGTTCCCTGTCGTCAGGTTCTAGGTTCTAAATCGGACTTTTCTTACCCGGAGGGCTTGGGTCACTCCAGCCCCTAAGCCTAGCGTGGAGTAGAGGTAGTCAGGAGCAGCAGTTCCAATTCCGCCTTGTCGGCCGCTGATAAGGACAACAATTGCCAATGCTACTCTTGTTTAAATTGAGACACGCCCTCATGAGCTCTTCATCTCTTTAGCCAGACTCTGTTATTTTTTCTCCAATACACATTCCCTAAATAAAAAACATAAAGTGATAAAAAATTGAGGTTGAAGATTGGAACTGAGCTTCTCTGAGAATGCTCTTCCTACATTTTTATTTTACTTTTTTTTTTTTTTTTTTTTGGTGAGACGGAGTCTGTCGCTCAGGCTGGAGTGCAGTGGCACGATCCCGGTGCAGTGGCGTGATCCTGGTTCACTGCAACCTTCACCTCCCGGGTTCAAGCGATTCTCCTACTTCCACCTCCTGAATAGCTGGGATTGCAGGTGCAGGCCACCACGCCTGGCTAATTTTTGTATTTTTAGTAGAGACGGAGTTTCACCATGTTGGTCAGGCTGGTCTCCAACTCCTGGCCTCAGGTGATCCACCCGTCTCGGCCTCCCAAAGTGCTGGGATTACAGGTGTGAACCACTGCGCCTGGCCTGAGAATGCTCTTTCTATAGAGTAGCTTGGTGTAAAGAAGAGGACTCTGGCTTCAGAAAAAAGGCAGACTGGTTTAGACCCCGGCTCTGCTCCCTGGTACTCACGAGAAACTTATGAAGCTTTGTAACTCCCTGGTCATCATTTACCTCTCCGTGAAACAGAGATAAGGATAAACTATAATAATTATATATAATTCTATAGGCTTGTAAAACAAAAAATTATAAAGTTATAAATAGAATTAAATCATAATATAATTTACAAACAAAATTATATAATAAACGTGTACATCCAGTCAGCCGTCTATATCCACAGGCCCTCTGTATCCTGCATCCGTTCATTTAACCAACGTGGCCCGCGAGGGGGCGCGAGTGGGTGCCAGGGCGCAGAGGGAAGGGGGCCGCGGAGCCCGCGAGGCACATGCGCAGTGCAGGACCCCGCCATTTTGTCTTCACCGCAGCCACGGCCGCAGGTCGCGAGTGCCTGACAGCAAATGATTGAGGGAGGAGCTGAGCGTCGCCGTCGCTGCTGTGGGGAGAAAGTCGAGCAAAGCTAAGGAGAAGAAACAGAAGTGGTTGGAGGAGCCAGCAGCCATGGATGCTGTTTGTGCCAAAGGGGACGCCATTAGCAGGCCTGGAGACCCTCTGGAGGCTTTCCTGCTGTTCAGGAAATCTGATCAAAACCGGGTTGAATGTCTCTACTGAGTGTAGGCCAGGGTCTGGACTGGAGCCAGCCACCATGGATTGGGCCTTCCACCTGACCAAAACCGATAGGCAGACCACGTATGAGTAGAGGGAGTGGGGCTGGAAGGACAGAGAGAAACGGGAGAAACGGTAATCACCCAGCCTGGTGCCTCCTCACTTGAGAATGCATTGCCCACCTGTTGCATTTTTTCACTTCCCGTTTGATGTGGAGTGCAGGGGATGAAGTCCTGCATGGGAAGCAAGGTGTGGTGGAAAGGCCTGGGGGAATTTCCTCCTACAGAGACTGCAGCTCATGGCCAACAGGACACAGATGATGGAGGTTATGTTAATGGTGTTCAGGCACAATCATAGCGCCTACCAATTCTTCAGAGAAGCCTGCAGTTTGAAATTGATGACTCTTCCCCCAGCATGTCTGGTTGTTGTGGGGAGGACTGCTCCTATAAGATCCTGAGCTGGAGGACCAAGTTTGGGGACAGCCAGCATGCCCATGCAGGTGGGCACTGTGGTGGCTGCTGCCACTGACCTCCTAGAGCCACTTGCAAATCAGTGTGCTCTCTTCTAAGGCCTGTCATCTCCCTTGGTCTCACCATTTGCCAGGTGCCCTCAGAGCTGTGGCCTCCTCAGCCCTGCACCTGTCGGGCTGCACCCTGAGAACACGGAACACTGCCTCCCCTCTTCTGGAAGACCAGCATGCCAGGAGAGAATGAAGAGGAGAGGGAAAAGTGAGTGGAGGGCTGACTGTGAAGCTCATCCTCACAGTGAGGCTCCTGGGCCATGGGGTGGAGGTTCTGAAACCACTTCGCTGCAGCTCCTAGATACTCCCCTCCCCCACACATACACACTTGGGAAAATGGAATGTTTATTTTCAACTTTGTGAAAATCTTGGAGTCCTGGGTCTGTGGTTTGGAACCCCAAAGAGGAATGCATTGGGTGTAAGATCTGGGCGTAGAGAGAGGCTTCAGAGAGACTAAGGCTTTCGCAGGTGGAATGCTCTGACGGAGACTGTGGGAAGATATTTCGTGCCAAGATGCAGGGAAGTGAGGAAAGCTCTTTCCTGATATTTTTAATGAATCCATGGAGTGGACTCAGCTTGGGACCAGTAGCCGCTGGGAGGAAGGCTGGCTGTCTTCATCGCCACTCGTCATTGCCATCGCCACCGCCACTGACAGTACGAGAAAGGCTGAAAGTGTGTCCGGAATTGGTGGGTTCCTGGTCTCACTGACTTCAAGAATGAAGCCATGGACCCTCACAGTGAGTGTCACAGTTCTTAAAGGCGGCGTGTCCGGGGTTTGTTCCTTCTGATGTTCGAATGTGTTCGGAGTTTCTTCCTTCTGGTGGGTTCGTGGTCTCGCTGGCTCAGGAGTGAAGCTGCAGACCTTCGCGGTGAGTGTTACAGCTCTTAAGGCGGCGTGTCTGGAGTTGTTCGTTCCCCCCGGTGGGTTTGTGGTCTTTCTGGCTCAGGAGTGAAATTGCAGACCTTTGTGACTAGTGTTACAGCTCTTAAAGGCAGCGTGGACCCAAAGAGTGAGCAGTAGCAAGATTTATTGCAAAGAGTGAAAGAACAAAGCTTCCACACTGTGGATAGGCGACCCAAGCGGGTAGCCACTGCTGGCTTGGGCAGCCTGCTTTTATTTTCTTATCTGGCCCCACCTACATCCTGCAGATTGGTCCATTTTACAGAGAGCCGATTGGTCTGTTTTACAGAGAGCTGATTGTTCCATTTTGACAGGGTGCTGATTGGTGCGTTTACAATCCCTGAGCTAGACACAAAAGTTCTCCACTTCCCCACTAGATTAGCTAGATACAGAGTGTTGATTGGTGCATTCACAAACCCTGAGCTAGACACAGAGTGCCGATTGGTGCATTCACAATCCCTTAGCTAGACATAAAGGTTCTCCAAGTCCCCACTAGACTCAGGAGCCCAGCTGGCTTCACCCAGTGGATCTCGTACCAGGGCTGCAGGTGGGGCTGCCTGCCAGTCCTGCACCGTGTGCCCACACTCCTCAGCCCTTGGGCGGTCGATGGGACTGGGCGCCGTGGAGCAGGGAGCGGTGCTTGTTGGGGAGGCACGGGCTGCGCAGGAGCCCACGGCAGGAGGGCGGGGAGGCTCAGGCATGGTGGGCTGCAGGTCCTGAGCTTTGCCTGGCGGAGAGGCAGCTAAGGCCGGGCGAGAAATTGAGTGCAGTGCTGGTGGGCTGGCACTGCTGGGGGACCTAGCGTACTCTCCACAGCTGCTGGCCTGGGTGCTAAGCCCTTCACTGCCCAGGGCCAGCCGACTGCTCGGAGTGCGGGGCCCGCCAAGTCCACGCCCACCCGGAACTCTGGCCCGCAAGCGCCGTGCACGGCCCCGGTTCCCACCCGTGCCTCTCCCTCCACACCTCCCCGCAAGCCGAGGGAGCCGGCTCCAGCCTCGGCCAGCCCAGAGAAGGGCTCCCACGGTGCAGGGGCGGGCTGAAGGGCTCCTCAAGCGCGGCCAGAATGGGCGCCGAGGCCGAGAAGGCACCGAGAGCCAGCGAGGGCTGCCAGCATGCTGTCACCTCTCAAAAGGACCAGGAATGAGGTGTTATATGGGACCTGCCATGGGGATGACTGCTTGTGTACGCTTTTGGATGTTGCTGCATTCTAAGCTTAACCTCTTGGTCTCATGGCAGTGACTTGAGGTTTTTATTCATAGAAGAAAACCAGAGGTTCTGCTTGTTTCTCTCTGCCAGTTCCCACCATTCATTATCCTCTGCTTCTTGCCTGTACCCCAGATACCTCTGTTCTTAGTCTCCAGGGTAGAATAACATCAGGGGGCCCCTCATCTTCCCCCAGAGCTATCAGCACCAAGAGACGAGAGATGCCTTTTTCACTCATCTCTTGGTGCTGATAGCTCTCTGAGGGTAAGGGCATCACTTCTCACCACCACCCTCTCTTCAGAGAGCCCTCAGACAGCAGCAGTCCCCCTGCCCTCACTCTCCAGCCTTGCCCCTTACTGCCTCAGTGAGGCACTAGTGCCACTGCCATGACCCAGCCAGGCCATAGTTAAGGCTGCAGCAGGAATGCCTTTCTGTGGCCAAAACAGCTGCTTTTCTTTCTGAGGTCACCCTGTGGCAACAGGCTGGAGCAGGGGGAGAAGGCCTTCCTCTTCTTTAATAGGATAAAGAGGTTGCAGCCTCAGAACTAATACTCATCCTGATCTCTAGGCCTTGTTCCTCTTCCAGGGAAGATAAAACAAATCCTTATCAAGGAAAAATCCCAACACTTCCCCTTGGACATTCCTGAACTCTGCTTTGGAGAGGATCGTAAAGGTTCTAGCCTTCATGAAGTTGCTCTCCTGGAGATCTGTTGGTCTCTCTGATCTCAGTATCTGCTCACATCTCACCCTCTGCTCAACTCAGGCAGTCTGTCCTGGTAGATCTCCCCAGAGTGGTCCTTGATTCTCACCTGGATTCCTACTTGTGTAGAGGCCTGCTTACACAGGGCCTCCCGCACCCAGCCTGGTCCCTCTGCTAAACACTCTCTGCTGCTCTTGACTCTGGCAGTGGTGGGAGTGGACACTCTTTGGGAGAGGGCCTTGTGGCTTTACACTGGAATAAGTCTGCATGTCTCACCCTGCTGTCTCCCTGGGGTGTCACCCAAGGGAGAGTTGAGGGTGCTGGGAGGTTTTTGGTGGACTCCTAAGACTCATGAAACCACAGAAGCATGTTTAAGAAGAGATTTTCCTCTGGTCCTTGTCTGTCAAAAGGACACAGAACGAAATATTTATTTTCTTAGATCATAGATTTCTGATACATCTCACTCAAGGCGACCAAAAGGAACCCCCCAGTGTACATCACACTTAAGGTGAGTTCAGTGTACATATTCTCCAGTCACTGGACTCCTGGCACTAACTGGTAAATGAGGGCTTGGTGCCATTCCCTGCTCACTGAAGTCTCGGCAGGCCGTGTCAGGAAGGGCTCCTCAGGAGGTCGGGCCTGGAGTGGGAGAGCACTGTCTGAGATCTGCAGTTGCTCTCGTTGGTGTTGAGCCCATTAATTTCCAAAACATCAGTCTTTCTCCACTTCCCCCAGGTCTTGCTTTTGAGAAGCACAGCAGACCTTTTGTACCAAACTTTTTGTTGTTTTTTGTTTGAAGCCTGTTAATGTATTTTGTAAGATTTTAAAAGTTTTAGTTTTTTTTGTTTGTTTTTTGCCCTCTTGCTGAATTGACCACTTTATTACCTTATAATGACTTTGTCTCTTTTTATTTTCTTTTTTTTTTAATTATACTTTAAGTTTTAGGGTACATGTGCACATTGTGCAGGTTAGTTACATATGTATACATGTGCCATGCTGGTGCACTGCACCCACTAACTCATCATCTAGCATTAGGTATAACTCCCAATGCTATCCCTCCCCCCTCCCCCCACCCCACAACAGTCCCCAGAGTGTGATATTCCCCTTCCTGTGTCCATGTGATCTCATTGTTCAATTCCCACCTATGAGTGAGAATATGCGGTGTTTGGTTTTTTGTTCTTGCAGTAGTTTACTGAGAATGATGATTTCCAATTTCATCCATGTCCCTACAAAGGACATGAACTCATCATTTTTTATGGCTGCATAGTATTCCATGGTGTATATGTGCCACATTTTCTTAATCCAGTCTATCATTGTTGGACATTTGGGTTGGTTCCAAGTCTTTGCTATTGTGAATAATGCCGCAATAAACATACATGTGCATGTGTCTTTATAGCAGAATGATTTATAGTCCTTTGGGTATATACCCAGTAATGGGATGGCTGGGTCAAATGGTATTTCCAGTTCTAGATCCCTGAGGAATTGCCACACTGACTTCCACAATGGTTGAACTAGTTTACAGTCCCACCAACAGTGTAAAAGTGTTCCTATTTCTCCACATCCTCTCCAGCACCTGTTGTTTCCTGACTTTTTAATGATTGCCATTCTAACTAGTGTGAGATGGTATCTCATTGTGGTTTTGATTTGCATTTCTCTGATGACCAGTGATGGTGAGCATGTTTTCATGTGTTTTTTGGCTGCATAAATGTCTTCTTTTGAGAAGTGTCTGTTCATGTCCTTCGCCCACTTTTTGATGGGGTTGTTTTTTTCTTGTAAATTTGTTTGAGTTCATTGTAGATTCTGGATATTAGCCCTTTGTCAGATGAGTAGGTTGCAAAAATTTTCTCCCATTCTGTAGGTTGCCTGTTCACTCTGATGGTAGTTTCTTTTGCTGTGCAGAAGCTCTTTAGTTTAATTAGATCCCATTTGTCAATTTTGTCTTTTGTTGCCATTGCTTTTGGTGTTTTAGACATGAAGTCTTAAAAGTTTTAGTTGTATCCACCCTATTTCAGGTTATTTTGGTTGGTGTCTCATAGGTATAGGACATGTGAATGGTTCTTTTAATTTTTTTCTGGGGTTTTTTTTTAGAGAAAACTTGGAAGATAAACTCCTTGATATATATATGTATATTTTCTTTAGCAGCTTGTTATCACTGGAATCAAAGGGAAAATGATCTCGTTTTGTATTAGTTGTATTTGTATGTCAAAAAAGACACTTTGTTAAAAAAAATTAATGTGGATTGAAAGTATTATTTTTTTAAGTAGAAGGCCGGGCACGGTGGCTCACACCTATAATCTCAGCACTTTAGGAGGCCAAGGCAGGTGGATTGCTTGAGTCCAGGAGTTTGAGACCAGCCTGGGCAACATGACAAAATCCCGTCTCTACTAAAAATACAAAAATTAGCCAGGCATGATGTTGCACATCTGTAGTTCCAGCTACTTGGGAGGCTAAGATGGGAGAACCACTTGAGCCCGGGAGGTAGGCAGTGAGCTGAGATTGCACCACTGCATTCCAGCCTGGGTGACAGAGTGAGACTCCATTTCAAAAAAGAAAAAGAAAAAAAAAAAAGGGTGGTTGAGTCTCTACTGAACATGTACAGACTTTTTTTCTTGTCCCTTTTTTCTTATCTCCTAAACAATACAGTATAACAACTATTTACAAAGCATTTAGATTGTATTAGACCTTAAAACTAATCTAGGAGATGATTTAAAGTATGTAGGAGGATTGCATGGGTTGTATACAAAGGTTTTATGCAAATATGATACCATTTTATATCAGGAACCTGAGCATTCATGTATTTTAGTATCCACAGGGGTCCTAGAACCAATAACCCATGGATACTGAGGAACAAATGTAATATATAATTATACGTATAAGAATTGCTAAGAGGAGTCATCTTAGCTGTTATCATTTGGCTACTTATTAATAATTTTATAAATCACAAGATTAGCTTTTTCCAAGCTTAGCAAATAAACCTGATTTACACTAATCTGCTTTTGGGGATAAAGAATGATCTTTGGCAAGGTTTTAGACATGTGTACCAGGGACCTTCATAATTGACAATAATGGTGACATTTTTGTGGGTAATTAACACCATAGACCACTATGATAGACTGCTCTAGACTTCATAGCTGCTGCTTATAACTTATTGATACTTTATCTTTTGCATTTTAAACTATGAAATATTTCAGACACCTCCCAAAACACAAAAATAATAGACACTTATATGAAGAGTCTACAGAAGGTTCATGGAAAATGAGTATTATGAAAAAACTATCCATGGATTTCAAAATTGTTTTGCACCAAAATAAACTGACACTAACTTGTTATAACATGTCTGAACAGGATCTAGTTTGAGGCACTGAAAAGAATAAGGCATCAGTTTGAAAACAGCACCTATCAGAGCAATATGAATTCTGCTAAAATTGATGCAAGACCAAACATCAAATTTATGGTGAAGCTTGAGTGGAAGAATAGTGAAATCACTGATGACTTAAGACAATCATAATGAAGATAATGCCCCAAAGAAGTCAGCAGTTTACAAACAGATAACTCATTTCAAGAAGGGATGAGAATGTTGAAGATGAAGGTCACAGCAGCAGACCATCTACATCAAGTTATGAAGGGGATTTAATGGCAGAAACAATAGCCAATGCCATAGACATCTCAATTGGTTCAGCTTACACAATTATGACTGAAAAATTAAAGGGTGAGCAAACTTTCCACTTGATGGATGCCAAAACCATTGCACTTAGATCAGTTGCAAACAAGAGAAGATCTTTCAATAGAAATTTTAATTTAGTGGGATCAAGATCCTGAAGCATTCCTTCAAAGAATTAGAACAGGAAATGAAACATAGCTTTCATGTCAATCCTGAGGACAAGGCACAATCAAAGCAATGGCTACCAGGAGGAGGAAGTGCTCCAGCCAAAGTAAAAGCAGACCAGTCAGAGCAAAGGCCATGGCAAAAGTGTTTTTGGATGCTCAAGGAATTTTGCTTGTTTATTTTCTGGAGGGCAAAAAATGATAACATCTACTTATTATGAGAGTGTTTTGAGAAAGTTAGCCAAAGCTTTAGCAGAAAAATGCCCAGGAAAGCTTTACCAGAGAGTCCTCCTCCAACATGACAATGCTCCTGCTCATTCCTTTCATCAAACAAGGGCAATTTTATGAGAGTTTTAATAGGAAGTCATTAGGCGTCCACCCTACAGTCCTTATTTGGGTCTTTCTGTCTTCTTTTTGTTTCCTAATCTTAAAGTTGTAAAAGGCACCCATTTTTCTTCAGTTAATAATGTAAGAAAGACTGCATTGACATGGTTAAATTCCCAGGACCCTCGGTTCTTTAGGGAGGAACTAAATGGCTGATATCATCACTTAAAAAAGTGTCTTGACCTCGATGGAGCTTATACTGAAAATAAGTGGTATTTTTAAAAGTTTTTAATCTTTTAATTTCATTTTTTCCATGAACTTTCTGAAGTCCCCTCATATGTCCACCAACTGATGTTAAATATATATTTTTTGCCACATTTTTAGATCCTATTAAGAAGCATTAAAACATTTCTAAACATTGTTTAGGCTCTTTTGTATCCATAAACAATTACACCATTTGTTTGATTTTTTAAAAAAATTTAAATAGATGGTATAATGATATATAATCTAAATATACTTTGCAAATTATAATTTTTCACTCAATATGCATTTGAGACTTAATCATGTTCATATACATATAACTACCTCAGTCATTTTAATTGCTGAACAGTATTTCTCATACAGCTCAATGTGGTTTATTTATCTATTCCTCCATGAGTATGAATAGATAAATTATGTTTTATTTATGTATTCCTCCTACTCATAGACATTTAGATCCTTTCTTCAACCCTGCTTTCTACCTTTTTTTCTCCTTCCTTTTCTTTCCTTTTCTGTTATGCACAGCAGTGGACATCCTCTTGGATGTCTCCTTGACTACGTGTCTAAGAGTTACCCTAGGATGTTTCTTTAGAAGTGGAATTGCTCAGTTACAGAGCCTCTTAACTGTTCATCTTCACCTCACTGGCTACTGTGAAACTACTTTCCAGAGTGGTTGTTTCCATTCACTCTCCCACCAGCCATATATGGAAATGTTCACTTCTCCACATTGCTAATGCTTTATGTTATCAGACATTAATTTCTGCCCATCTGATAGGTGTGCCATGTTATTTTATTGTCATTTTAATTTTCATTTCCCTGAGTTTTATTGAAGTGGAACATTTAAAAAATGTAATTATTAGACACTGATTTTCTCCATGAATCTTGTTTATATCCTTTGCACACTTACCACCTGGCTCATTGCCTTCTTCTTATCAACTAAAAGGATAACTGTATATTCTAGATATTAATCTTTTATCATTTGTTGGCTGCCAATAACTTCATTAAATCTGTAGGTTGATTTTTTCAGGCTGCTTATGATTATTGTATGTATTTATTATGATAAAACACATAACATTAAATTTATCATCTTAACAATTTAAAATTTTTTAATATTTGTGGTTATATAGTAGGTATATATATTTCTGGGGTACATGAGATGTTTTGATACAGGCATGCAACGCGTAATAATCACATCATGGAAAATGGAGTATCCATCACATCAAGCATTTATCCTTTGTGTTACAAACCATCCAATTATACTCTTTTATTTATTTTTAAATGTACAGTTAAATTATTTTGACTATAATCACACTGCTGTGCTATCAAATACTAGGTATTATTCATTCTGTCAAACTATTTTTTCATACCCATTTAACCATTTTTAAGTTTACAGTTCAGTAGTGTTAAGTAGAGTCACACTGTTATGAAATGGATCTCTAGAACTTTTTCTAGACATTTTAATTTTTGAGAAAGTCAAATTAATATGTAGTTTTTCTTTTTTTTAAAATTTTATTATTATACTTTAAGTTTTAGGGTACATGTGCACAGCGTGCAGGTTTGTTACATATGTATACATGTGCCATGTTGGTGTGTTGCACCCATTAACTCGTCATTTAGCATTAGGTATATCTCCTAATGCTATCCCTCCCCTCTCCCCCCACCCCACAACAGTCCCCGGTGTGTGATGTTCCCCTTCCTGTGTCCATGTGTTCTCATGGTTCAATTCCCACCCATGTGTGAGAACATGCGGTGTGTGTTTTTTTGTCCTTGTGATAGTTTGCTGAAAATGATGGTTTCCAGTTTCATCCATGTCCTTACAAAGGACATGAACTCATCATTTTTTATGGCTGCATAGTATTTCATGGTGTATATGTGCCATATATTTTTAATCCAGTCTATCATTGCTGGACATTTGGGTTGGTTCCAAGTCTTTGCTATTGTGAACAGTGCCGCAATAAACATACGTGTGCAGGTGTCTTTATAGCAGCATGATTTATAATCCTTTGGGTATATACCCAGTAATGGGATGGCTGGGTCAAATGGTATTTCTAGTTCCAGATCCCTGAGGAATCGCCACACTGACTTCCACAATGGTGGAACTAGTTGACAGTCCCACCAACAGTGTTAAAGTGTTCCTATTTCTCCACATCCTCTCCAGCACCTGTTGTTCCCTGACTTTTTAATGATCGCCGTTCTAACTGGTGTGAGATGGTATCTCATTGTGGTTTTGATTTGCATTTCTCTGATGGCCAGTGATGATGAGCATTTTTTCATGTGTTTTTTGGCTGCATAAATGTCTTCTTTTGAGAAGTGTCTGTTCATATCCTTTGCCCACTTTTTGATGGGGTTGTTTGTTTTTTTCTTGTAAATTTGTTTGAGTTCTTTGTAGATTCTGGATATTAGCCCTTTGTCAGATGAGTAGGTTGCAAAAATTTTCTCCCATTCTGTAGGTTGCCTGTTCACTCTGATGGTAGTTTCTTTTGCTGTACAGAAGCTCTTTAGTTTAATTAGATCCCATTTGTCAATTTTGGCTTTTGTTGCCATTGCTTTTGGTGTTTTAGACATGAAGTCCTTGCCCATGCCTATGTCCTGAATGGTATTGCCTAGGTTTTCTTCTAGGGTTTTTATGGTTTTAGGTCTAACATGTAAGTCTTTAATCCATCTTGAATTAATTTTTGTATAAGGTGTAAGGAAGGGATCCAGTTTCAGCTTTCTACATATGGCTAGCCAGTTTTCCCAGCACCATTTATTAAATAGGGAATCCTTTCCCCATTGCTTGTTTTTGTCAGGTTTGTCAAAGATCAGATAGTTGTAGATATGTGGCATTATTTCTGAGGGCTCTGTTCCATTCCATTGGTCTATATCTCTGTTTTGGTACCAGTACCATGCCGTTTTGGTTACTGTAGCCTTGTAGTATAGTTTGAAGTCAGGTAGCGTGATGCCTCCAGCTTTGTTCTTTTGGCTTAGGATTGACTTGGCAATGCGGGCTCTTTTTTGGTTCCATATGAACTTTAAAGTAGATTTTTCCAATTCTCTGAAAAAACTCATTGGTAGCTTGATGAGGATGGCATTGAATCTATAAATTACCTTGGGCAGTATGGCCATTTTCACGATATTAATTCTTCCTACCCATGAGCATGGAATGTTCTTCCATTTGTTTGTATCCTCTTTTATTTCCTTGAGCAGTGGTTTGTAGTTCTCCTTGAAGAGGTCCTTCACATCCCTTGTAAGTTGGATTCCTAGGTATTTTATTCTCTTTGAAGCAATTGTGAATGGGAGTTCACTCATGATTTGGCTTTCTGTTTGTCTGTTATTAGTGTTTAAGAATGCGTGTGATTTTTGCACTTTGATTTTATATCCTGAGCCTTTGCTGAAGTTGTTTATTGGCTTAAGGAGATTTTGGGCTGAGATGATGGGGTTTTCTAGATATACAATCATGTCATCTGCAAACAGGGACAATTTGACTTCCTCTTTTCCTAATTGAATGCCCTTTATTTCCTCCTCCTGCCTGATTGCCCTGGCCAAAACTTCCAACACTATGTTGAATAGGAGTGGTGAGAGAGGGCATCCCTGTCTTGTGCCAGTTTTCAAAGGGAATGCTTCCAGTTTTTGTCCATTCAGTATGATATTGGCTGTGGGTTTGTCATAGATAGCTCTTATTATTTTGAGATATGTCCCATCAATACCTAATTTATTGAGAGTTTTTAGCATGAAGCATTGTTGAATTTTGTCAAAGGCCTTTTCTGCATCTATTGAGATAATCATGTGGTTTTTGTCTTTGGTTCTGTTTATATGCTGGATGACGTTTATTGATTTTCATATGTTGAACCAGCCTTGCATCCCAGGGATGAAGCCCACTTGATCATGGTGGATAAGCTTTTTGATGTGCTGCTGGATTTGGTTTGCCAGTATTTTATTAAGGATTTTTGCCTCAATGTTCATCGAGGATATTGGTCTAAAATTCTATTTTTTTGTTGTGTCTGTACCAGGCTTTGGTATCAGGATGATGCTGGCCTCATAAAATGAGTTAGGGAGGATTCCTCCTTTTTCTTTTGATTGGAATAGTTTCAGAAGGAATGGTACCAGCTCCTCCTTGTACCTCTGGTAGAATTCGGCTGTGAATCCATCTGGTCCTGGACTTTTTTTGGTTGGTAAGCTATTAATTATTGCCTCAATTTCAGAGCCTGTTATTGGTCTATTCAGAGATTCAACTTCTTCCTGATTTAGTCTTGGGAGGGTGTATGTGTCAAGGAATTTATCCATTTCTTCTAGATTTTCTAGTTTATTTGCATAGAGGTGTTTATAGTATTCTCTGATGGTAGTTTGTATTTCTGTGGCATCGGTGGTGATATCCCCTTTATCATTTTTTATTGCGTCTATTTGATTCTTCTCTCTTCTTTATTAGTCTTGCTAGCAGTCTATCAATTATGTTGATCTTTTCAAAAAACCAGGTCCTGGATTCCTTGATTTTTTGAAGGGTTTTTTGTGTCTCTATTTCCTTCATTTCTGCTCTGATCTTAGTCATTTCTTGCCTTCTGCTAGCTTTTGAATGTGTTTGCTCTTGCTTTTCTAGTTCTTTTAATTGTGATGTTAGGGTGTCCATATTAGATCTTTCCTGCTTTCTCTTGTGGGCATTTAGTGCTATAAATTTCCCTCTACACACTGCTTTGAATGTGTCCCGGAGATTCTGGTATGTTGTGTCTTTGTTCTCATTGGTTTCAAAGAACATCTTTATTTCTGCCTTCATTTCATTATGTACCCAGTAGTCATTCAGGAGCAGGTTGTTCAATTTCCATGTCGTTCTGCAGTTTTGAGTGAGTTTCTTAATCCTGAGTTCTAGTTTGATTGCACTGTGATCTGAGAGAGTTTGTTATAATTTCTGTTCTTTTACACTTGCTGAGGAGTGCTTTACTTCCAACTATGTGGTCAGTTTTGGAATAGGTGTGGTGTGGTGCTGAAAGGAATGTATATTCTGTTGATTTGGGGTGGAGAGTTCTGTAGATGTCTATTAGGTCTGCTTGGTGCAGAGCTGAGTTCAATTCCTGGATATCCTTGTTAACTTTCTGTCTCATTGATCTGTTTAATGTTGACAGTGGGGGGTTAAAGTCTCCCATTATTATTGTGTGGGAGTCGAAGTCTCTTTGTAGGTCACTAAGGACTTGTTTTATGAATCTGGGTGCTCCTGTATTGGGTGCATATATATTTAGGATAGTTAGCTCTTCTTGTTGAATTGATCCCTTTACCATTACATAATGGCCTTCTTTGTCTCTTTTGATCTTTGTTGGTTTAAAGTCTGTTTTATCAGAGACTAGGATTGCAACCCCTGCCTTTTTTTTGTTTTCCATTTGCTTGGTAGATCTTCCTCCATCCCTTAATTTTGAGCCTATGTGTGTCTCTGCAGGTGAGATGGGTTTCCTGAATACAGCACACTGATGGGTCTTGACTCTTTATCCAATTTACCAGTCTGTGTCTTTTAATTGGAGCATTTAGTCCATTTACATTTAAGGTTAATATTGTTATGTGTGAATTTGATCCCATCATTATGGTATTAGCTGGTTATTTTGCTCATTATTTGATGCAGTTTCTTCCTAGCTTTGATGGTCTTTACAGTTTGGTATGTTTTTGCAGTGGCTGGTACCGGTTGTTCCTTTCCATGTTTAGCGCTTCCTTCGGGAGCTCTTTTAGGGCAGGCCTGGTGGTGACAAAATCTCTCAGCATTTGCTTGTCTGTAAAGTATTTTATTTCTACTTCACTTATGAAGCTTAATTTGGCTGGATATGAAATTCTGGGTTGAAAATTCTTTTCTTTGAGAATGTTGAATATTGGCCCCCACTCTCTTCTGGCTTGTAGAGTTTCTGCCGAGAGATCAGCTGTTAATCTGATGGGCTTCCCTTTGTGGGTAACCCGACCTTTCTCTCTGGCTGCCCTTAACATTTTTTCCTTCATTTCAACTTTGGTGAATCTGATGATTATGTGTCTTGGAGTTGCTCTCCTCAAGGAGTATCTTTGTGGTGTTGTCTGTATTTCCTGAATTTGAATGTTGGCCTGCCTTGCTAGATTGGGGAAATTCTCCTGGATAATATCCTGCAGAGTGTTTTCCAACTTGGTTCCATTCTCCCCGTCAATTTCAGGTACACCAGTCAGACGTAGATTTGGTCTTTTCACATAGTCCCATATTTCTTGGAGGCTTTGTTCGTTTCTTTTCATTCTTTTTTCTCTAAACTTCTCTTCTTGCTTCATTTCATTCATTTTGTCTTCCATCGCTGATACCCTTCCTTCCAGTTGATCACATCAGCTACTGAGGCTTGTGCATTCGTCACGTAGTTCTTGTGCCATGGTTTTCAGCTCCATCAGGTCCTTTAAGGACTTCTCTGCATTGGTTATTCTAGTTAGCCATTTGTCTAATTTTTTTTCAAGGTTTTTAACTTCTTTGCCATTGGTTCGAACTTCCTCCTTCAGCTTGGAGTAGTTTGATCTTCTGAAGCCTTCTTCTCTCAACTCGTCAGGGTCATTCTCCATCCAGCTTTGTTCTGTTGCTGTTGAGGAGCTGCGTTCCTTTGGAGGAGGAGAGGCGCTCTGATTTTTAGAGTTTCTGGTTTTTCTGCTCTGTTTTTTCCCCATGTTTGTGGCTTTATCTACCTTTGGTCTTTGATGATGGTGACGTACAGATGGGGTTTTGGTGTAGATGTCCTTTCTGTTTGTTAGTTTTCCTTCTAACAGTCAGGGCCCTCAGCTGCAGGTCTGTTGGAGTTTGCTGGAGGTCCGCTCCAGACCCTGTTTGCCTGGGTATCAGCAGTGGTGGCTGCAGAACAGCAGATATTGGTGAACCGCAAACGCTGCTGCCTGATCATTCCTCTGGAGGTTTTGTCTCAGAGGAGTACCCGGCCATGTGAGGTGTCAGTCCGCCCCTACTGGGGGGTGCCTCCCAGTTAGGCTACTCTGGGGTCAGGGACCCACTTGAGGAGGCACTCTGCCTGTTCTCAGATCTCAAGCTGCGTGCTGGGAGAACCACTACTCTCTGCAAAGCTGTCAGACAGAGACATTTAAGTCTGCAGAGGTTACTGCTGCCTTTTGTTTGTCTGTGCCCTGCCCCCAGAGGTGGAGCCTACAGAGGCAGGCAGGCCTCCTTGAGCTGTGGTGGGCTCCACCCAGTTGGAGCTTCCTGGCCGCTTTGTTTACCTACTCAAGCCTCGGCAATGGCGGGCGCCCATCCCCCAGCCTCGCTGCCACCTTGCAGTTTGATCTCAGACTGCTGTGCTAGCAATGAGGGAGGCTCCGTGGGCGTAGGACCCTCCGAGCCATGTGCAGGATATAATCTCCTGCTGTGCCATTTGCTAAGCCCGTTGGAAAAGCGCAGTATTAGGGTGGGAGTGACCCGATTTTCCAGGTGCTGTCTGTCACCCCTTTCTTTGACTAGTAAAGGGAATTCCCTGACCTCTTGCGCTTCCCGGGTGAGGCGATGCCTTGCCCTGCTTCGGCTCATACACAGTGCGCTGCACCCACTGTCCGGCACTCCCCAGTGAGATGAACCCAGTATCTCAGTTGGAAATGCAGAAATCACCCATCTTCTGTGTCGCTCACACTGGGAGCTGTAGACTGGAGCTGTTCCTATTCGGCCATCTTCCAAAGTCCCAATATGTAGTTTTTCTTTATTGTTTGTGATCTTCATCCTTTGAGAAACCCTTCCATATCTGGAGGTCACAAAGATATTTGCCCATAATTTTTTTTACATATTTTCTTTCTTTCTTTTTTTTTCATCTAGCTCTTTAATCAATCTGGACTTCATTTTTGCATATGGTGTGAGATAGGGAACTAATTTTATCTTTTGCCAAATGGGTAGTCATTTGTCTCAACATCATTTATTGAAGAGTCCATTGTTTTTCTCACTTGTTTGTAGGGTTACCACTTTCATATACCAAATGTAACATACATGTAGTCTACCTTATCATTGTGTTCCTGATGACTTCCAACTGCCATTATTTTAGCTCTCTTCCTGAAGACTTTTACAGAACCACACAGGCTAAAAGTGCTGGGATTCAGCATCCCGTGGGAGCAGCTCATAGCAAAAGCCAAAGAAGGGTTGGCTCATGAAATCACAGCTCCCGCCTCCTCAGGTGGGGTAATTCTAAGACAAAATTTAGACCTTTTCCCAGAGTTTTCCCATGGGAAATAGTTCCATAGCCCATTGTTGTAGCTGGCTCAGCTATTTCACCCTTTACAGGCTACTCCCTTCCTGTCTCACTTCCCTACACCTCCCAAATAATCTCTATTCTGTTCCATTGTTCTATTTGTCTGCCTTTGAGGCACTCAGCTTTTTTTTTTAATGTCCCCAGGCTGGAGTGTAGTGGTGTAGTCATAGCTCACTGCCACCTCAAACTCCCAAGCTCAAGCAATCCTCCTGTCTCAGCCTCCCAAATAGCTGAGACTACTGGCACATGCTACCATGCCTGGCTAATTTTTAAATTTTTTGTAGAAGTGGGGTCTCGTTCTGTTGCCCAGGCTGGTCTCAAACTCCTGACGTTAAACAATCTTCCCACCTCAGTCTCTCAAAGTGCTGTGATTACATGCATGAGCCACCATGCCTGGCCTGAGGCATTCAGCTTTTTAAAGTCATTGAAGTCATTCAGCTTTTTAAAGCGTCACATAGCAGGTTGACATAAGAACAGACCTCCAAAACCCTCCAGTGATCCTGAACGTTGTCTCCTGCTATGTGCTGTCACATCTTAGCCTTAGCATTCTGCCCTTGTTTTGATTCTCCTGGCTCCTGCACCTAGATTCATGTCACCTGGTCCTTTACCCTCACACTCAGCACAGCATCATTTTCCTCCTGTGACTTTAGACCTGCTACACTTGAGATAATGTGGATTTTCCTTCACACTGTGGTCTTTAGCTCCTTGCTTAACTATCACACAAACAGGTCCATCATGAAAAAAATGAAACAAAACTGGAGAAGGAAAAGAGTGCAGACAGTCGGTTGTTATTTACATGGTGCCCCTTAGGGTCCTTCTTGGGTTTTATTGCACCTTGCAGAAAAAGTTGTGCTTCTACTGTAGCAAACTGAGGTACTATGCATTGATTTCACAGTCTACTTAGTTGATTTCATAATTAGTTAATTTCATGTATTTTTCTACTTTTCTATCAGTCTGAAAGGTTATATGTTCCTTTCACCTTCCACTGCTTTACCTCACTGAAGCAATGTGGCCTAGAACTTTCTGACCAGTCATTCTTCAGATCATAGCATGGGGGAACAATGTGGGTGATAAACACTCGGTAGTCACTCAGGTAATTATCTCTAGTTCCTTTGGAGGGATTAAAAATTCATTTCAGAGCTTCCTGTATATTTCTTATAATCATATTGAATGAATATAATTCTTATGACAGTTGTAAGTGTAATCATTGTCAACTAATACTTTTATTGTCTACTTAAAGTCTTGAGTTTTTTTTTTAATTGCTATGATAATTATTATATGTAATGTCTGGATCCTACAGACCCTACCTCTACAATTATAGTTAAAAATGCTAAAGTCCCGAGTAAGCAAAACCAGGAAAATAGCCTTCACATAGATTTCTTATCTTAGTACTTTGTATTTCTGTCTGTCTGAGAGAACTACACATTACTAAAATAGAGGTGAAAAATATAAAAAAAGAAGTGACCATACAATTACAGAAGGTGGTATTAGTATCAGGGAGGACGCCTGATACAGTGAAGGCCAGAAAAATTAAAGGTCAAGAAGAACCATCTAATATATCATTTGGTGAAGTTTTGAGCATATTGGAAATAGCTTATCCTTTAAGAACTCTGATTCTGTCTGATTTTTGCTTTCAGTTGTTTCTGAACTCTACCATGTGCTCTTCCTCTGCCCTGAGTGTAGCTTAGCTAGGCTACAGAGAGTATAGAATAAGCTGTGACTCCAAACTATGTGGTAAATCTTTGACAGAATCAGTTTTAAGCTTTTCTCTTAACTGTTTTTTATAGGTGGTTATGTTGTTGTTAATCTGCCATAAACATTATTCTTGACATGGACGTATGGGTTTTGCTTATTTTATATATGTGTGCAAAGTTAACTTCAGTTTCATCCTCCCTCCTTTCCTCCCTCCCTTCCCCCTCCCCTCCCCCTCCCCTCCCCTCCCCTCCCCTCCCTCCCTTCCTTCCTTCCTTCCTTCCTACCTTCCTCCCTTCCTTCCTTCCTTCCTCTCTTCCTCTCTTCCTTCCTTCCTCTCTTCCTTCCTTCTCCCATTCTGCTTATTTTTTCTCTTCTGCACATTTTGCTGGAGAATCTGTTCATGTACCCTGCTTTCCCACAGTTGCTTTCAGACTTTTTTTTTTTTTTTTGAGACAGCATCTCTCTCTTTCTCTCTCTGTCACCCAGGCTCAAGTGCAGTGATACTGTCTCAGCTCACTACAGCCTCAACCTCCTAAGCTCAAGCAATCCTCCTCCTTCAGCCTCCCAAGTAGCTGAGACTGCACGCACATACCACCACACCTGGGCAATTTTTAAATTTTTTGTAGAGATGAGGTCTCACTATACTGCCTCAGCTGGTCTCAAACTCCTGGGCTCAAGGGATCCTCCTGCCTCTGCCTCACAGTTGTGAGCCACTGTGCCTGGCCATTTTCAGACTTTTAAAAAATGATTTTCATTTACTTTTTCCTGGGAAGGCTCTTGGGTACAATGTTATGTGTTATTTAAATCTAAACAGCAAACTGGCCAGCATTGCCCCTTCGAGTTTCCTCTGTGGGGAGGTCATGGATCCCCTACTTGAACTCTTCTGTAGCAGGCACAGCAGCGAGTGCCTAAGGGTGCAGAGCTGGGGGCCCCGTGGCTTTCCTAGCTCCCTTTCCTGTTCCTAGTGTTTTAAATTACACTTTTATTCCAAGGAATGGCCCTGATTCCAACCACATGAAGTAACTATATTGGAAAGCCCTGTGGACTCCAAAGCGCTGTAATTAAAGAGCAGGGGATTCCTTTTCAGATAATTGAAAGGTGGTGGCAGAGACCCAGGAGTTAAATACTTTTAGGCCATGTTTGCTTGTAGATTTTCCTCTTTAAACCTGTGCTTCTTGCCTGTGAACACTATTTTCCTGGACGTCCAACAGCAATTTTTGTAAGAGTTTGAAACAGTAGGTTTGCCTTCACCTGAGCAACTCTGCAGGCCATTGACAGATCCCATGGTGCCACAAGCAGTATCTGTGCAACTTTCTGAGCAAGTCTCATCTGCCTCCTGGGGTTCCACATGGCCATCAGGGGCCATCACTGTTAAATGCAAAACTCATGACTTTCTTGCTATCTTCTCCCTGAGGATGAGGGAATAACTTCTCTTCTTTGTGCTCGCACACCACCCTGTTCCTGCCTCTGTAAATAGCACTGGCCACACTGAGTTAGAATTATCCACTTGTCTCCCATTTCCTCAGGCCATCTGGACATACTCAGAGTTACCCGTGGCACCACTCTCCAGGGAGCTCCAGCTTCTCTAAGCCCTTTTTTATCTTCCATTTATTCTGGGTTCTTATTTTGCCTTGCCTCTGCAGTCTTAAAAATGTTCTTGCTGTACAGTTCTTGACTTTCTGCTTTCTTATCAGCCCAAAGTGACAATTCTGTGGCCTCTGGTACCTACCCAGTGCCTGGCATAGAAAGTATGACTGGCCAAATGAGAGTTCTGCTATTATCTTTATCATTATTTTCTTTCTCTTTTTTCCTCCAGTTATTACCAATGGGGTGATTTGGTGAGGGCCAGACTTTCCTTCCAAATTAATAAGTGCAACTCTTCTAAGAATCAGGTGGCAAGAACTTACAGTTCCTACGCAGTAGTCAATATATTCTTTCACTTGTGCAGCCCCTGCTTATAGCTGATTCCTATGAGATGGAATTTCTCAACAGTTGAATTGAAGGAAATTTGGATAACACCACCTAAGGTCACTCCCATAACTATCCCTCCATGCCAATCTCATGGCTAGATGGGAAGCCTTCAGGAATATGTTGGGCAAGTAGGTTCATGTCAACCAGAAAAATCTTCAAAAGGTTCTTCCCCTAAACTATGTATTGCTAAGTCCTCAAATCTAGTAGATTTGGCTTTGCTTCACCTGTAAAACACACAGATGCAGGAGATAGAAGGATACCCAACCACCCTTTGGATTTACTGAATCTCAGAAATAGATGAAATGGCCCTAGAAGGCATGCTAAGAACCTGTAAGTTTATTGTAGCCAAATCTTGGTACAAACATGTTTCAGTATCACCATGGCAATATCTCCTCAATGAAATGGGCCCAATAGTCCCATAGACAGTTGTTTTGGGATAAACATAGAAACACCCTTCTGCTGTTAAAGCTTGAAACTTGTATCTGTTTTATGAGTTCCTTCCTCAGGAAAGGACCTTCGGGAAGTATCAAAGAACTGAAACTCAGCAGATCACTGCACCAAACACCTCCTTGCCCCACCCTAGTTCCTGTTTTCTTACACATTGTTACATTTCCTCGGTGCTCTATAAACTCCTAGTTTTGGTAAGTCAAGGAGATGGATTTGAGACTGAGCTCCCATCTCCCTGGCTGCAGCATCTAGTTAATACTTCTTCCTTGGCAATACTTGGCATCTCAGTGATTGGCTTTCTGTGCAGCGAGAAGCAGGGCCTAGACCAAACCCCTGGAGTTTTGGTAACATCAACAGTACAATAATAAATGGAAATAAATAAAATAAATAAAAACATTGTATATAGTAGACCAAATGGTCATAGTTACTGTGAGAATGGGAGAGCAGAAAAGGCAGTTGAAGGAGGAAGCAAAACAAGGGGTCAAAGAGAGGCAGAGTCAATTATATTAAAATCCAGTTAATTTTAATATAATATATAATTTAATATGATAAATACATAAAATATATAAAAATCAGGACTTGGAATTTGAGTGTTAAAGATTTAGAACCTATTTGAGGTCCACTCCAGTTGACTATTTTATGCATACTAAATTGAATTTTGATTTCTAAACTTTAGTCTCCTGACTTGCTAAAGTGCTCAGGCCTTACATGGTACAAAGGGCTTAAAAAATGAGGCTTAACTGATTTGGTGTCCAAAGTCCCAGCTTGTTTGGTGGACCATTGGAATATTGCTGGGAGAACAATAACAATTTTGGGAGACCAACACAAGACCTTGTGTCACAGTAAAGCTTATGAACCTTGACATCACTTAAAGGCAAGTGTGTGTTTTTTTTTTTTTCTAGGATAGTTCCCCAAATTAGGAACATCTCTTGTGGACCCTTGTTTGAGAATAAATACTAGTGCTCTAAGTCATTGTTTCCCTTCAGGAGTACTCGTGCAGATAAATAGGTCACCCCAATAGCTGAGTGATCCCACAACCATTACCATCTTTGGTTGTAAAACGATCTCCACATTTAGATTTTGAGCTCCTGGAGGGGAGGTCTCCAATATTCTTTACTTTCTTTAATTTCTCAGCATCTTGCACATTGCATGTGTACGGTTAGGTGGAAGCGTCACGAGTGTTTATTAAATGATTGATCAGAAGAAACAGGGAGAGTAACTTCATGTAACTGGAGTGGCTTATTGAAAAGTTTGTCACCAATCCCTGTTCCTGTGTAGTAAACTTGTAACACATCTGTGGCATTCCATCTTAAATTGTGGCTCCTACTGAATAGTACGCACATCCCAAGTAGACTTGGAGGCTCTGCTCACATGGCCTCTGCACCCCCTCTCATAGCTTGCTTTCTAATGTACCAAGGAGATTCTTGTATCTTTGAAGGCTGCCAGCTCTAAGGCAGTTTCTTGTTTTTTCTCATGAAGGCGGTGAGGAATAGCCTTATTTTGAATCACTGTGACCCCTTGTGGGCATGTGTGGGGACTGCACCCCAACCTCTGTTCTAAGTAGTAGGCCCCATGCCTTGCTTGGGGCCACCTTGGCTCACTCTCCACTGACAAGTCTCAGTATAATCTCCTCTCCTCCTACCGCCCCCTGCCCCCCGCCTCACCCACTGAAGACTGAGTGACCTGGAATAGGAGTATTCTAAACTGGAAGGCTCAATTCAGTGTGACAAGGCAACCCTATTAATTTGCCTCTGCCTTGAGTTGGGATTTCAGATCTCTCCCTGTGTCTACAGGATTGAACTGGCATGAAGTGCATTAGCTTCCCACTAGAGTTGGTGCAATTCTGCCTCAACTCTCTCTCCATCTCCCTTGGTGACTTCTTTACACCAGGAGGCAACTTGCCTTTATGGTTCTCCTTCAGCAAACACACACTTTTCTCCCCCAGAGACAGGTTTCCATGGAAACCAATCCAAGGGGGAACATTCTGGAGAGGTAGAGTTTGTGGTGTAAGGTGTGGTGAAAACCACAAGAGGGGTGTGTGGAGAAGGCAGTTATGTCAGGATTATGTTAGAAATGTGAACAAAAATGTACTGAGGCAGTAGGAAAGCACATTAAACTTTAAAAGTGTTTTTAAATGTTGCTATTCAATGGGAGTGACACATCCTAGAGAAATCAGAAGGCCGTAGAGTGCCCACTGTGTATGAGGCATGATGCAAAGTGGAGGGAAGGACCCAGGTGGCAGATGTGGCCTCGCCTCAGGGAGTTTGCAGCCTCTTTGGAGAGATGAGATGGGCACACCGGACAATAGTACATCAAAGCAAAGAATGAATGGGACCCACACGACCAGAGAGGATGCAGCCATGACTCCCGCTTTAGGCCAATCATCTTACCTTTAGAAACCAATTTTTTTTTATTTGACTGCTCTATTATATTAAAACAAATAGGCTGGGTGTGGTGGCTCATGTCTGTAGCCCAGCATTTTGGGAGGCTGAGATGGGAGGATCGCTTGAGGCCAGGAGTTTGAGAGCAGCCTGGGCAAGATGCGAAACCCCATCTCTAAAAATTTGTTTTAAAAAAATTAGCTGTGCATGGTGGAACGCACCTGTGGTTCTAGCTACTCAGGAGGCTGAGGTGGGAGTTCGAGACTGCAGTGAGCTATGATCGCACCATTACACTCCAGCCTGGGTGACAATGTGAGACTTCATCTCTAAAAAAAGTGAACTAATAAATAAAATAAGCAGTTAGAAGAACATAATCTATACCATGGTGAATTTAAGGAAATTCAATCTGTAGTCCCGAGTCTCAACCCCAATCAAAGGAAGATTTTAAAATATAGGAGTTAGTAAGGCATGCTTTTATAGTTTTGGAGATGAACAAGAAGTTAGATGAGTGGGACAGAGAGGAAACAATGGTTTACAACCTTGGCTATGCATGCAAATCACCAAGGGAGTTTTAAATACTACTGCTGCCTCCCTATCTTGGAGATTCTGACTAGCTTGGTTTGAGTCCAGAGATCATGGACATTGGGATTCTTAAAATTTTCCCAAATGATTCTAGTGTGCAGCCACGTTTTAGAACCATTGGAAGATCCCATTCCTAGCACCTTCCTCCTCCAGCTACTGCAAAACACGCACACATACACACACACGCGCGCGCGCACACACACACACACAGTTCCTACTCTTATAATTTTTATCTTTGCAGAAAATTGATTAAATATAAACAGAATGGGACAGAGCTTTCAGTATACTCAAATTCAATAAGCAGATAATTATGTTTATATGCCAATGAGGGGGTGATATGGCCTGGAGGTGTACCACTCTAATGGATTGTGGGAAGACTTCAAATAAGTTTCCATAACTCTAATGTGCCTCTAATTGTGCTCTAATGTGCCTCTAATGTGATTGCAATAATGTGTCTCTGACCTTTGACATATTTCCTTCAGCCAGCTACAATTCTGACTTGGTGCCAGTGTTAGTGGTGTGATGTCTGTGCCAAGGGTCATGAAAATAGAATCTGGTTTTCAGTGTCTGTTACAACACATCACATGTCCCTAAGCCTGCTTTCTCTGTCTCAGTGTCTGTGTAACTGTCTTCTCTGTGCATCATCTTTCTACCTCTGCTTTTTCTTCTGAATTTCTGTGCAAAAATCAAGCACTTGGCAGAACAAGAATAACTTCTACTTTCTGACAAGGGTTAACTTGTTCCCATATAGAAATAATGTGCTTATTTTGTGTTTTCTGGTGGTAAAAATAGGAAAGGTGCTGCCTGATAAAACATCACCATGACATATAACATCCTTGTATTAGTCTTTTCTCATAGTGCTAATAAAGATGTACCTGAGACTAGATAATTTATGAAAAAAAAAAAGAGGTTTAATTGACTTACAATTCAGCATGGCTGGGGAGGCCTCAGGAAATTTACAATCACAGTGGAAAGGAAAGCAAACATGTCCTTCTTCACATGGTGGCAGGAAGGAGAAGAATGAGAGCTGAGTCAAGGAGGAAGCCCCTTATAAAACCGTTAGATCATATGAAAACTTACTATTATGAGAATAGCTTGTGGGAAACTGTCCCATTATTAAATTACTTCCCACTGAGTCCCTCCCATGACATGTGGGGATTATGGGAACTACAATTCAAGATAAGATTTGGGTGAGGACACAGACAAACCATATCATACTGCCCCGGCCCCTCCCAAATCTTACTTCCTTTCTACATTTCAAAACATAATCGTGCCTTCCCAACAGTCCCCCAAAGTCTTGACTCATTCCAGCATAAACTCAAAAGTCTAAGTCCAAAGTCTCATCTGAGACAAGACGAGTCCATTTTGCCTATGAGCCTCTAAAATCAAAAGCAAGTTAGTTACTTCCTAGATACAATGGGGATACAGACATTGGGTAAATACATCCATTCCAAATGGAAGAAATTGGCTAAAACAAAAGGGGCTATAGGCCCCATGCAAGTCTGAAATCCAATAGGGCAGTCATTTAATCTTAAAGCTCCAAAATGATCTCCTTTGACTCCATGTCTCACATTCAGGTCATGCTGATGCAAGAGGTGGTCTCCCATGACCTTGGGATGCTCTGCCCCTGTGGCTTTGCAGGATACAGCCCCCTTTCTGACCGCTTTCATGGCTGGCATTGAGTGTCTGTGGCTTTTCCAGGCTCATGGGGCAAGTTGTCAGTGGATCTACCATTCCGGGGTCTGGAGGACGATGGCCCTCTTCTCATAGCTCTACTAGGCAGTGCCCCAGTGGGGACTCTGTTTGAGGACTTCAACCCCACATTTCCCTTCTGTACTGCCCTAGCAGAAGTTCTCCATGAGGGCTCCACCCCTGCAGCACAACTCTCCCTGGATATCCAGGCATTTCCATACATCCTCTGAAATCTTGGCAAAGGTTCTCAAACCTCAGTTCTTGTCCTCTGTGCATCCATAGGACCAACACCATGTGGAAACTGCCAAGGTTCAGAGCTTGCACCCTTTGAAGCTGTGACCCAAACTGTACTGCCTTGGCCCCGTTTAGTTATGGCTGGAGTGGCTGGGACACAGGGCACCAAGTGCCTAGACTGCATGCAGCAGGGGGCCCTGGACCCAGCCCACGAAACCATTTTTTCCTCCAAGGCGTCTGGGCCTGTGATGGGAGAGGCTGCCATAAAGGTTTCTGACATGCCTTGGAGACATTTCCCCCATTGTCTTGAAATTAACATTTGGCTTCTCATTACTTATGCAAATTTCTGCAGCCAGCTTGAATTTCTATCCAGAAAATGGGTTTTTCTTTTCTACTGCATAGTCAGGCTGTGAATTTTCCAAACTTTATGCTCTGTCACCTCTTGAATGCTTTGCTGCTTAGAAATTTCTTCTGCCAGATATCCTAAATCATCTCTTTCAAGTTAAGTTTCACAGATCTCTAGAGCACGGGCAAAATGTCATTAGTCTTTTTGCAAAAGCATAACAAGAGTCACTTTTGCTCCAGTTCCCAACAAGTTTCTCATCTCTGAGACCACGTCAGTCTGGACTTTATTGTTCATATCACTATCAGCATTTTGGTTAAAGCTATTCAACAAGTCTCTAGGAAGTTCCAGAATTTCCCAAATCTTCCTGTTTTCTGAGCCCTGCAAGTCTCTAGGAAGTTCCAAACTTTCCCATATTTTCCTGTCTTATTCTGAGCCCTACAAACTGTTCCAACTTCTCCCTGTTACCCAGTTCCAAAGTCACTTCCACATTTTGGGGTATCTTTACATTATCCCCACTTCCCAGTACCAATTTACTGTATTAGTTTGTTCTCATGATGCTAATAAAGATATACCCATCTGGATAATTTATAAAGGGAAGAGGTTTAATTGACTCACAGTTCAGCATGGCTGAGGAGGCCTCAGAAAACTTACAATCATGGCAGAATGAGAAGCAAACATGTCCCTTCCCATGGCAGCAGGAAGGAGAAGAATGAGAGTCAAGTGAAAGGGAAGCCCCTTATAAAACCATTAGATCTTGTGAGAACTTACTATCACAAGAATAGCATGGACGAAACCTCCCTCCACCATGATACGATTACGTCCCACCTGGTCTCTCCCACCACATGTGGGGATTACAGGAACTAACATTCAAGATGAGATTTGGGTGGGGACACAACCAAACCATGTCAATCCTACTGATTTTCTTTTGTTTGATAGTTTGTTGCAGTTGGAATTACTTATTTGGTATGACTTCAGGAGTATTAAGAAAGTCCTGTGCTATGATTTGGACATAGTGGCCCTGATATCTCATTTAAAATTTGATTTCCAGCATTGGAGGTGGGTATGATGGGAAGTGTTTGGATCCTAGGAAACTCTGGTGCTGTCTTTGCAATAATGAATGAGTTCTTGCTCTGTTAGTTCCCATGAGAATTCCCCCTGAGAGCTGGTTTTGAAAAGAGCCTGGCACCTCCTCCTCTTTCTTGCTTTCTCTCTCACCATGTGATCTCTGTACACACAGGCTCCTGTTCACCTTTTGCCATGAGTGGAAGCAGCCAGAGCCCCTCACTAGAAACAGACATGAGGTACCTTACAAATGAATAGGTAGTTTTAAATCTCTTTATTTCAGGAAAACAATGCTTGTTCTGTTTTCTTGCTTTAATTTGTTCTGCAGGAATATCTATTATTCATTAATTGCATTTTCTTCACCTATCTTTTGTATTTGTTACTTTCTGCCTAATCCAACTTATCTTTCTCTTCATTTAAAAATTTTAACTTTTTAGTGTTCTATTTCTCTTAAGGCATTATCTATTATGTTTATTTTCTTTTGTGTTCCTTCTAACTTAGTCTTCATTTCTGAAATGATTTGTCTATATTTCTAATTCTTTATTGAGTTTTGTCACCTTCTTTCTGATATTTTCTATTTCAGATGCATATTTTCTTTTTATATATTTTATCATTTTTTGATGTCTTTTTGCTCATTTTGAAATATTAAGGAATGTTTTCCTTCTGTCTTTCTGGGACTCAGACATTTTCTGAATAGTCTTATTCTGTTTCTTTATCTCTTTGACCTCAATCTTTTTTATTTATTATTTTTATGTGAAATTAGTGTTCCTCAACTTTTAAAATGAGAGGGTTTAAGAGAGCTCTTGCTAACTTTACAGACTTTCTTCTTCTAATGATTTTGTAGAGTGGCCAATAATATGGCAATTTGCTTTTTAATATTTCCTGGTTCAATTCCTGTGCCCCACGTTTATCTGTACTTCTTTTTCATTTGTGTCCATTGTCCTTGTCCTGTTCAATTTGGATCCTGTTTTTTGCCTTTTTTTCTATCACTTATGGTCAAATTCTGTAGATCCTGTTTCTCTTCAGTGTGAAACAGGACTGAAGGGAGCATTGGCTGTTTTGAGAATGACCATTTTATCTACTTCAGACCTTTCTTGGGGTCCCTTCAATTTATCTGTTGTTGGGCTGTGCTAATCCCTTCCAGTTTCATCTGCTCTTCTCTAAGTTGCCTGCGGAGCTTTTCAAGTGATCCACTGATGGATATTTTGGATTTCTTGGGTCCATCAGATGCCATGTTGCTACCTTCAACTTCCCTTGGTCCAGGTAATGATGCCACCCAGAACTTGTAGCTGCCCGGGTTTGTTATGCACCTGTTTGGATTCTGGACTCTGTGGGACATCTTGCCAACCTAATTATAGTGTAAATATTGAACTTTAACTTTCTGCTTTGCCTTCCTACTTTCTTTTATTACTTTTATGGAGGAGATAGAAGAGGTTAAAAAATATGCTGCCACCATTTCTATCTACATTTCTTAAATGATGGATTCCCCTAGATTCCCCTATTTGTCATGACTTCTATTATATCAATTTTGTCTTGAGGTCTCTCTGTCAAAAGTTTCCTTTAGCCAAGATAGCTCCTCTCTAGGAGAGCCCTGACTGGGAGAAAAATTAGATTTGGGTGTGTCAGTCAGGTGAGACACAATGAGGAGACAAAATCAAAATACATAAAACAGAAGAAATTTATTACCCACAGGTCCAGAGATATTAGGAGTGCTGAGGGAAGAGGCAGGTGATGGAAAGTCCAGAGGCAGCAGGGAGCTCAACCAGCAGGTGAAGAGGGGGCACAGAGAGAGGGAGAGAGGACCAGTGGGACTAGGCCTTTATTAGGGTCTGTGGATGTGATTTCTTAGGCTTTTCTATGGAGCTTGTGGATTGGCTGGTTTAAAGAAAATGTGTGCAAGCTGGGAAACTCATTTACATGACTTCATGACTGGTGTTGATGGTTAGTTTTTTTTTGTTTGTTTTTTTTTTTTGAGACAGAGTCTCACCTGTTGCCCAGGCTGGAGTGCAGTGGCACAATCTCAGCTCACTGCAAGCTCTGCCTCCTGGGTTCACATCATTCTCCTGTCTCAGCCTCCCTAGTAGCTGGGACTACAGGCGCCCACCACCACACCTGGCTAATTTTTTTTTGTTTTGTATTTTTAGTAGAGATGGGGTTTCACCGTGTTAGCCAGGATGGTCTCGATCTCCTGACCTCGTGATCCACCAGCCTCGGCCTCCCAAAGTGCTGGGATTACAAGCATGAGCCACTGCGCCTGGCTGATGGTTAGTTTTTATCCTGTTCACCAGCTGTGGGATGTATTGGATTTAGGGTCAGTGGGATGAGGAACAAGCAGGCTTTATCACAAATACCACAAAAGGAGGGTAAGTTTTAACCAGGTCAAAGGTGATCAGGTACTACTGGGTTTCAAACAATTTATGTCAGGCCTAGAAATGGACGCTCAGGCATTGTATTACTCTATTCTCATGCTGCTATAAGAAATACCCAAAACTGGCTAATTTATGAAGGAAAGAGGTTTAATTAACTCACAGTTCTGCAGGGCTGGGGAGGCCTCAGGAAACTTACAATCATTGTGGAAAGGGAAGCAAACATGTTCTTCTTCACATGGTAGCAGGAAAGGGAATTGCTGAGCAAAGCTGGAAAAGCCTCTTATAAAACCACCAGATCTTGTGAGAACTCACTCACTATCACAAGAACAGCATGAAGGTAACCACCTGCATGATTAAATTACCTCCCCCTGGGTTCCTCCTATGACATATGGGGATTATGGGAGCTAGAATTCAAGATGAGATTTGGGTGAGGACACAGCCAAACCATATCATTATGCCCCCGGCCCCTCCCAGATCTCATGTCCTCACATTTCTAAACACAATCATGCCCTTCCAACAGTACCCAAAAGTCTTAACTCATTCCAGCATTAACTAAAAAGTCCAAGCCTAAAGACTCATCTGAGACAAGGCAAGAGGTGAGCTCCAATGACTTTGGGCAGCTCTGTCCTTGTGGCTTTGCAGGGTACAGCCCCTCTCCTGGCTGGCTTCATGGGCTGGCATTGAGTATCTGTGGCTTTTCCAGGTGCATGGTGCAAACTGTTGGTGGATCTACCATTCTGGGGTGTGGAGGATGGTGGCCCTCTTCTCACAGCTCTACTAGGCGTGCCCCAGTAGGGACTCTGTGTGGAGGCTCCAACTGCACATTTCCCTTCTGCACTGCCCTAGCATAAATTCTTCATAAGGGCGGCAAACTTCTGCCTGGACATCAGGCATTTCCATACATCCTCTGAAATCTAGGTGGAGTTTCCCAAACCTCAGTTCTTGACTTCTGCGCACCTGCATGCTTAACACCATGAGGAAACTGCCAAGGCTTGGGACTTGCACCCTCTGAAGCTACAGCCCAAGCTGTACCTTGGCCATGCCTGGGATGCACGGCATCAAGTCCCAGGATGGCACAAAGCAGCAAGGCCCTGGGGCCAGCCCACAAAACCATTTTTTTCCTACTAGGCCTCTGGGCCTGTGATGGGAGGGGCTGCCGCAAAGTTCTCTGACATGCCCTAGAGACATTTTCCCCATTGTCTTAGCCATTAACATTTGGCTTCTTGTTAGTTATGCAAATTTCTGCAGCCAGCTTGAATTTCTCCTCAGAACATGGGTTTTTCTTTTCTATCACATTGTCAGGCTACAAATTTTCTGAACTTTAATGCTCTGCTTCCCATTTAAACATAAGTTCCAATTCCAAAGCCTATTTTTGTGAATACATAAAACTGAATGCTTTTAACAGCATCCAAGTCACTTCTTGAAATCTTTGCTGCTTAGAAACTTCTTCCAGTAGATACCCTAAATCATCTCGCTCAAGTTCAAAATTCCACAGATCTCAATAGCAGGGGCAAAATGCCACCAGTCTCTTTGCTAAAACATAGCAAGAGTCACCTTTATTCCAGTTCCCAACAAGTTCCTCATCTCTGTCTGAGACCACCTTAGCCTGCACTTCATTGTTCACATCACTATTAGCATTTTGATCAAAGCCATTCAACAAATCTCTAGGGAGTTCCAAACTTTCCCACATCTTCCTGTCTTCTGAACCCTCCAAGTCTTTAGGGAGTTTCAAACTTCCCCACATTTTCCTTTCTTCTGAGCCCTCCGAATGGTTCCAACCACTGCCTATTACCTACTTCCAATCCTGCTTCCACATTTTCTGATATATTTACAGCAGTGCCCTACTCTCTGTGGTACCAATTTACTGTATTAGTCTGTTCTCACACTGCTATGAAAAAATACCCAAGACTGGGTAATTTATAAATGAAAGAGGTTTAATTTACTCACAGTTCTGCAGGGCTAGGGAGGCTTCAGGAAACTTACAATCATGGCAGAAGGGGAAGGAAACACATCCTTCTTCACATAGTGGCAGGAAGAAGTGCAGAGCCAAGGGGGGAAATGCCCCTTATACAACCATCAGATGTTATGAGAATTCACTCACTATAATGAGAACAGCATGAGGGTAGCCGCCACCATGATTAAATTACCTCCCACCAGGTCCCTCCCATGACATGTGAGGATTATGGGAACTACAATTCAAGATGAGATTTGGGTGGGGACACAACAAACCCATATCAGGCAGCAACTATGTTTAACAAATTGATGACATTATTTTGCTCAGGTATCTACATATCACAGTGCTCAAAGGGTTTCTTTAACTGTAATTTCTATGCTGTCGTGAAAATGGTTTATTGAAACAGTATTTTGAAATGAGTACACATTTTACTAAGTTAGTTTATATGTGTGTATATAAGTGTTTGTGTGTGTGTGTGACTAATTCAATAGGACTTTAATATGGATGTTTAAAAATTTTTTTTAAGTAGCAAGAATACTGAAAATATTGTTAAATAATATATGGTTATAAGATTCTCACAGCTGCTAATAATAATAATAACCATTATTTATTGCATACTTGCTAAGCACTTCACAAACAGTGCTTCATTTAACTGTCACACAGCCTCATGAAGCAGCCTGTTATGTGTTTTGTGTGATTGAGGGAGCCTCAGACACTGTAGACACTTGGCTGAGGTCACATAGCCATTGGATGATAAAACCAGAATGGGAGCTCAGGTGGCCCCGGAGGTAAGTCTACCCTCTGAATTGTGTGCTCTGCTGCCTTTCCTTCAGTAGTTTGTAACCCTGCTGCACATTTAAATCACTGGAAAACATTTTAAAAGTATTGATGCCAAATTGCATAATCCAGACAAATTGCATCAGAATCTCTAGGGTGGGGCCCAGGCATTTGTATAATTCCTAAGTCATTCCTAAGTAATTGTAATGTGCAGTAAAGGTTGAGAACCTCTAATTGTATTATTAATTACAGTATAGCTAAGGAAATACACACACACACTCACACACACACACACATGCACGCACGTGCACACACACACAATCCTAGCTCAAAATCTTTCACAAAAACAGTAACAGAGATGCCAAGCCCCAGAATTGGGGTGTATTCCATGGATGCCAAGGTCAAACACAAAGGTGGAAGATCACTCATTCAAAGACTGCAGTGGGCCGAGCCAAGAAAGATGATTTGAAATGAAAATCTTAGGAGAGACTGAATCAAAAGTTTGGCAAAGAGTCTTCCATTCAAAGACACAAGACAGAAGGAGATAATCTGGGGATGAAGTATCTGGGAATGGGGACCAGATTGTTTGAAAGGGGGATTTTTATAGAGATCTGGTGATATTGGATATGGTTTGAAAGGGAACCATAAATGCAGAGGTCACAAACTGTTGGCTCATAATAGATGTGTTTTGTTTGCCTTGCATCAGCATTTATAAGAATTTGAGTCAAAGTTAAAAAACTTGGAGGTTACACATACAAATTGAGGTTCTAGCTTCAAAAAAAATCTGAATATTTGGTGCCAGGAGTTCTTTGTTCCCAACGGTAGCACTCAGTGGCCCTGGGTAGTGGCTTCTCACTTTCAGTGGGATCAGGAGTCTCCAGTTCTGTGTTCCCCACAAGGCTCATGAGGCTTATTTAAGTTATCTGACTGTCAAAATTGACCTGTATTGATATAGGTGGGCTTCTGATTTAAGATTCCAAACCAGCTTGGACATGAAGTAGTCGCTGAATACCAAATGTTCATGTATTGATTTCTGTGGTCACCCTTTTTTCCCTTTAAATATTCCTACAAGATATTATGGCTACCCATTTCATTAGTTAATGGGACTGGTGGCACAGTGCTACAGCTCATTCTCTGTCGGTGTCTTTAAGTTCTGCACCTTGCCCTGGTATGTTCTCTATTGCTTGTGATCTCCCTGCATATCCAGCATTTGGTGCTCAGGGCCCCTTTCTGCTCAGAATCTAAGCAGGGGATGGATCCCTCATTGTGTCACACCATTGGACTTCTGTGTCACATCATAACTAACCCCACTCTACAGCAGTGATGCCAGCTGAGGCAGGACCACTTCATCACCATGCCGAGATAATGCAGGCTGCCCAACCATCTGTTTTGCCTTTTCTTAACCACCTGTGCTGGTAAACTTTTATAGAAAAATTCCTTGAAGAAGTCAAATGAACTTTGAACTCCTCTCCTCAAAGAAAAGTGTGTTTGTTTTTGTTTTTATCAGAGTTGGCTTGGCCTGTGATATGGTTTGGCTCTGTCCCCACCCAAATCTCATTTTGAATTGTATCTCCCATAATTCCCACATGTTGTGGGAGGGACCCAGTGGGAGATAATTGAATTATGGTGGCGGTTTCCCCCATACTGTTCTCATGGTAGTGAATAAGTCTCACGAGATCTGATGGTTTTATCAGGGGAAACCCCTTTTCCTTGGCTCTTACTCTTCTCTTGTCTGCTGCCATGTGAAATGTGCCTTTCACCTTCCACCATAATTGTGAGGCCTCCCCAGCCACGTGGAAATGTTAGTTCATTAAACCTCTTTCTTTTGTAAATTGCCCAGTCTTGGGTATGTCTTTATCAATAGCATGAAAACAGACTAATATAGTAAATTGGTACCAGTAGTAGAGTGGGGTTCTGCTGAAAAGATACCTGAGAATGTGGAAGTAACTTTGAAACTGGGTAGCAGGCAGAGGTTGGAACAGTTTGGAGGGCTCAGAAGAAGACAGGAAAATGTGGGAAAGTTTGGAACTCCCTAGAGATTTGTTGAATGACTTTGACCAAAATGCTGATAATCATATGGACAATGAAATCCAGGCTGACATGGTCTCAGATGGAGATGAGGAACTCGTTGGGAACTGGAGTAAAGGTGACGCTTAATGTGTTTTAGCAAAGAGACGGGCAGAATTTTGCCCCTGCCCTAGAGATCTGTGGAGCATTGAACTTGAGAGAGATGATTCAGGGTATCTGGTTGGAGAAAATTCTAAGCAGCAAAGCTTTCAAGAGGTGACTTGGGTGCTGTTAAAGACATTTAGTTTTAAAAGGGAAACAGCATATAAGTTCAGAAAATTTGCAACCTGACAATGCAATAGAAAAGAAAATCCCATTTTCTGAGGAAAAATTCAGGCTGGCTGCAGAAATTTTTATAAGTAACTTGGAGCTGAGTGTTAATCCCCAAGACAATGAGGAAAATGTCTCCAGGGCATGTCAGAGGTCTTCATGGCAGCCCCTCCAATCACACACCCGGAGGCCTTGGAGAAAAAAATGTTTTAGTGGGCCAGGCCTAGGGTCCCCATGCTGTGTGCAGCCTAGGGACTTGGTGCCCTGGATCTCAGCTGCTGCGGCCATGGCTGATAGGGGTCAAAGTAGAGCTCAGGCCATGTCTTCAGAGGGTGCAAGCCACAAGCCTTGGCAGCTTCCATGTGGTGTTGATCCTGCAAGTGCACAGAAGTCAAGAATTGGGGTTTGGAAACCTCCATCTATATTTCAGAGGATGTGTGGAAATGCCTGGATGCCCAAGCAGAAGTTTGCTGCAGGGGCGAGGCCCTCATGGAGAACCTCTGCGAGGACAGTGTGGAAGGGCAATGTGGGGTTAGAGCCCCCACATGGAGTCCCTCCTGGAGCACTGCCTAGTGGAACTGTGAGAAGAGGGCCACAGTCCTCCAGACCCCAGAATAGTAGATCCACTGACAGCTTGCACCATGTGCCTGGAAAAGCCACAGACACTCAACACCAGCCTGTGAAAACAGCCAGGAGGGAGGCTCTACCTTGCAAAGCCACAGGGACAGAGCTGCCCAAGACTATGGGAACCCACCTCTTGCATCAGCATGACCTGGATGTGAAACATGGAGTCACATGTCTCAGTCAAAATGGATCATTTTGGAGCTTTAAGATTTGACTGCCCTGCATGGGGCCTGTAGCCCCTTTGTTTGGCCAATTTTTCCCATTTGGAATGAGTGTACTTACCCAATGTCTGTAGTTCCTATGTATCTAGGAAGTAACTAACTTGCTTTTGATTTAACAGGCTCATAGGCAGAAGAGACTTGCCTTGTCTCAGACGAGATTTTGGACTGTGGACTTTTGAGTTAATGCTGAAATGAGTTAAGACTTTGGGAGACTGTTGAGAAGGCATGACTGGTTTTGAATGTGAGGACATGAGATTTGGGAGGAGCTAGAGGTGGAATTATATGGTTTGGCTCTGTCCACACTCAAATCTTATCTCGAATTGTATCTCCCATAATTCCCACAAGTTGTGGGAGGGACCTGGTGGGATATAATTGAATCATGGCTGTGGTTTCCCCCATACTGTTCTCGTGGTAGTGAGTAAGTTCTCATCGTTTTATAAGGGGAAACCCCTTTCACTTGGCTCTCATGCTTCTCTTGTCTTCTGCCATGTGATGAGGTGAGAAATTAAAGAAATAAAGAAAAATAAATTAAAAAGAGAAAGAAATAAGCTTTCCTGTAATAGGCTGACTTGTCCCAGAGGCAGCAATGGGCACAGCCCAGACCCAGCAAAAGTCTTGATAATACTATCTAAGAAGCCTAGACACAAAGGAATGTGCTCTGGAGACTCTCCCCAGCACTCCCTCAACATAGGGAGAGGAAAAACAAATTTTCCTCTGTTTTATGGTATGAGTTTATAGATTCTTGTTCTCTGTAACTAGTAACTTCAAGTATTCTGTTTTATCTAAGAAGTACAGTGAAGGTTGTGATAAGCCTGAGCAGACCTGAACTACAGCTGTCTGGGCACCATAGTGAAGGTTATAAGATAAACCAGTGCAAGGCTCTTTTGAGCAAAACCTAGATAACAGACATCTGGGTTGCTTGGCAACGGTCATGTGTAATCCTGAGTTCTAAACCTGTCACAATTTAATTAATTGTTCTGCCTCCGTATCCTTGCTTTTGTGCCACTGTAACTGTAAGCCTGCTTCAAGCTAGCCCACCCCCTTTTTAAAGTGTGTATAAAAGTCAAGTGCTCGGAGTCGCTTCCAAGATGGCCAAATAGGAACAGCTCCAGTCTGCAGCTCCCAACGAGATCAACACAGAAGACAGGTGATTTCTCCATTTCCAACTGAGGTACCAGGTTCATCTCATTGGGACTGGTTGGACAGTGGGTGCAGCCCACCGAGGGCAAGCTGAAGTAGAGCAGGGCGTGGCCTCACTTAGGAAGCACAAGGGGTTGGGGGATTTCCCTTTTCTAGCCAAGGGAAGCTGTGACAGACTGTATCTGGAAAAACGGTTCACGCCTGACCAAATATTGCACTATTCCAACAGTCTTAGCAACTGGCAGACCAGGAGATACCCTCCAATGCCTGGCTCGATGGGTCCCACGCCCACAGAGCCTTGCTCACTGCTAGCACAGCAGTCTGAAATCGACCCACGATGCTGCAGCTGGACGGGGGGAGGGGCCTCTGCCATTGCTGAGGCTTGAGTAGCTCACAGTGTCAACAAAGCAGCCTGGAAGCATGAACTGGGCACATTCCACCTCAGCTCAGCAAGGCCTACTGCCTCTACCTCTGGGGGCAGGGCAGAGTAGAACAAAAGGCAACAGACAGCTTCTGCAGACTTAAACGTCCCTGTCTGACAGCCCTGAAGAGAGCAGTGGTGCTCTCAGCACAATGTTTGAGATCCTAGAATGGACAGACTGCATCCTCAAGTGGGTCCCTGACCCCTGTGTAGCCTGAGTGGGAAACATCTCCCAGTAGGGGGCAACAGACACCTCAAACAGGCAGGTGCCCCTCTGGGACGAAGCTTCCAGAGGAAGGATCAGGCAGCAATATTTGCTTTTCTGCAGCCTCCGCTGGTGATAGCCAAACAAACAGGGTCTGGAGTGGGCCTCCAGCAAACTCCAACAGACCTGCAGCTGAGGGGTCTGACTGTTAGAAGGAAAACTAACAAACAGAAAGGAATAGCATCAACATCAACAAAAAGGACATCCACCCCAAGATCCCGTCTGTAGGTCACCAACATCAAAGCCCAAAGGTCGATAAAACCACAAAGATGAGGAGAAGCCAGAGCAGAAAAGCTGAAAATTCTAAAAACCAGAGCGCCTCTTTTCCTCCAAAGGATCACAGCTCCTCACCAGCAAGGGAACAAGACTGGACAGAGAATGAATTAGACGAGTTGACAGAAGTAGGCTTCAGAAGGTCGGTAATAACAAACTTCACCGAGCTAAAGGAGCATGTTCTAACCCATCACAAGGAAGCTAAAAACGTTGAAAAAAGGTTAGATGAACGGCTAACTAGAATAAACAGTGTCGAGAAGACCTTAAATGACCTGATGGAGCTGAAAACCATGGCATGAGAACTTTGTGATGCATGCACAAGCCTCAATAGCTGATTCGATCAAGTGGAAGTAAGGATATCAGTGATTGAAGATCAAATAATGAAATAAAGCAAGAAGACAAGATTAGAGAAAAAAGAGTGAAAAGAAGTGAGCAAAGCCTCCAAGAAATATGGGACTATGTGAAAACACCAAATATACATTTGATTGGTGTACCAGAAAGTGACTGGGAGAATGGAACCAAGTTAGAAAACACTCTTCAGGATATTATCCAGGAGAACTTCCCTAACCCAGCAAGGCAGGCCAACATTCAAATTTCCAAAAATTTCCAATTCATAGACTTAATCAATGCAGAAGCTCAAATTATACTTTGAGATGCCACTAAGTTTAAACACTGTACCCCCTATAATCTTAGGAAAGTAAATATAAAATAGAGGAAAAACGGGTGTGGCTCACTTTATACTCTTGCCTAAATGTCCCATAGTCATAGTAGCCATTGCACTAAAATATCTGATATTGGGAATAGATGTGCCAACACAATGAATAAGAAATTTAAAAAGTCAAATTTTTGGCACTTACAAATTGGCTTGATTAAAATGGGATCCCAGTGGCTGGGCACAGTAGCTCGCACTTGTAATCCTAACACTTTGGGAAGCCGAGGCAGGCAGATCACCTGAGGTCAGGAGTTCAAGACCAGCCTGGCCAACATGGTGAAACCCCATCTCTACTAAAAATACAAAAAAATAGCCAGGAGTCATGGTGGCTGCCTGCGCTATAATCTCAGCTACTTGGGAGACTGAGGCAGGAGAATGGCTTGAACCCAAGAGGCAGAGGTTGCAGCGAGCCAAGATCGTACCACTGCACTCCAGTCCGGGCAACAGATGGAGACTCCCTCTCAATGAATAAATAAATAAATAAAAATAATAAAATGGGATCCCACAGATCCACAGTTAAAATAGTTAATATAGCCTTATGTAAGTTAAGACAGGGCTTTCAAGGATTAAAACTTATGTAGTATATACCTAAAAGAAAGGAAATCAATATGTGGAAGAGATTCTGCACTCCATGTCTAGTGCAGTACTCTTCATAATAGCCAAAATTTGGCCAGGTGCAGTGGCTCATATCTGTAATCCCAGCACTTTGGGAGGCTGAGGCGGGCAGATCACTTGAGGCCAGGAGTTTGAGACCAGCCTGGCCAACATGGCAAAATGCTGTCTCTACCAAAAATATAGATAATATCTGGGCATGGTGTCACATGCCTGTAGTCCTAGCTAATCAGGAGGGTGAGGCAGGATAATTGCTTAAACCCAGGAGGTGGAGGTTGCGGTGAGCTGAGATTGTGCCCATCAACAGATGAATGAAGAAAGAAAACATGACACACACACACACACACACACACACACACACACACACACACAAACAAACTGGAATATTATACAGCCATAAAAAGGAATGAAATCTTGTCATTTGCAGTAATGTAATTTGGATGGAGCTGGAGGCTGTTATCCCAAGTGAAATAACTCAGAAACAGAAAATCAAATACTGCATGTTCTCAATCACGTGAAACTGAAGAAAGTGGATCTCATGAAGATACACTCTATCCAGTGGTTACCAGAGGCCAGGAAGGGTAGTGGGAAGGAGGGAGGGGTGAATAGAGGTTGATTAATGGGTACAAAAATACAAGTAGCTAGACACAGTGGCTCACACCTTTAATCTCAGCACTTTGGGAGGCCAAGGTGTGTGGATCACTTGAGCTCAGGAGTTTGAGACCAATCTGGGCAACATAGCAAGACCCCATCTCTACAAAAAATACAAAAAAATTAAAAATATAATTAAGAAATTAATGCTGACAGATCAATTAGATAGCCATGTGTAAACAGAAAGTCTTGAAACATACCCTAAACTACCCACAAAAATCAATTTCAGAAGGAATGTAGCTTTAAACATAAATATTAAAAAATAAATTATTTTTATAACTTTGAGTAGGGAAATATTTTTAAACAGATTACAAAAACCAGTAGCTATAAAGGAAGAGATTGATAAATTAGACCACATTCAAATTAATAATTTTTATTTATCAAAAGACATCATTAAGAAAGTGAAGAGGCAAGTTTTAGAGTGGAAGAAAATATATATACACACATAACTGACAAAGGGATCACATCCAGAATATGCAGAGCACTCCTACAAACAATAAGAAAAAGAGAAATATTAAACTGATAAGAACAGATACTACGCTAGATCTTAGCCAAAAGGCTGAGAAAGAAGGGGAACATCACACACCGGGGCCTGTCATGGGGTGGGGGGAGCGGGGAGGGATAGCATTAGGAGATATACCTAATGTAAATGACGAGTTAATGGGTGCAGCACACCAACATGGCACATGTATACATATGTAACAAACCTGCACATTGTGCACATGTACCCTAGAACTTAAAGTATAATAACAACAAAAAAAGAAAAAGACAAATAGAAAAATGAGTAGAAGGCTGGATATATAATTTATAAAAAATGATGTCCAAAAGTGTTCAATTTCCTCAATAATCATGTAAATGCAAATTAAAATCAATGAGATATCACCACACATCCTCCAGAATAGCTAAAATAAAAGAGACTGATGGGGATTTCCGGCAAGATATCCAAATAGGAACAGCTCCGATCTGCAGCTCCCAGCAAGATTGATGAAGAAGATGGGTGTTTTCTGCATTTCCACCTGAGGTACCTGGTTCATCTCATTGGGACTGGTTGAACAGTGGGTGCAGCCCATAGATGGCGAGCCAAAGCAGGGCGAGGCGTTGCCTCACCCGGGAAGTGCAAGGGATCAGGGGATTTCCCTTTCCTAGCCAAGGGAAGCCATGAGAGACTGTACCAGGAGGAACAGTACACTACTGCCCAGATACTGTGCTTTTCCCATGGTCTTTGCAACTGGCAGACCAGGAGATTCCCTCTGGTGCCTGGCTCGGTGGGTCCCATGCCCACAGAGCCCAGCAAGCTGAGATCAATTGGCTTGAAATTCTCGCTGCTAGCACAGCAGTCTGAGATCAACCTGGGACACTGGAGCTTGGAGAGGGGAGGGGCACCCACCATTGCTGAGGCTTGAGTAGGCGGTTTTATGCCCACAGTGTAAAGAAAGCCTCTGGGAAAGTTCAAACCGGGTGAAGCCCACCACTCTCAACAAGGCCATCTGCCTTTCTAGATTCCACGTCTGTGGGCAGAGCATCTCTGAACAAAAGGCAGCAGCCCCAGTTGGGGACTTATAGATAAAACCCCCATCTCCCTGGAAAAAAAGCACCTAGGGGAAGGGGCAGCTGTGGGCACAGCTTCAGCAGGCTTAAATGTCCCTGTCTGACAGCTCTGAAGAGAGAAGTGGTTCTCCCAGCACAGCATTTGAGCTCTGATAATGGACAGACTGCCTCCTCAAGTGGGTCCCTGACCCTTGTGTAGCCTGACTGGGAGACACCTCCCAGTCAGGCTGCAGACACCTCATACAGGAGAGCTCTGGCTGCCATCTGGTGGGTGCCCCTCTGGGACAAAGCCTCCAGATGAAGGATCAGGAAGCAATATTTGCTGTTCTGCAGCCTCCCCTGGTGATGCTCAGGCAAACAGGATCTGGAGTGAACCGCCGGCAAACTCCAACAGACCTGCAGCTGAGAGGCCTGACTGTTAGAAGGAAAACTAACAAACAGAAAGGAATAGCATCAACATCAACAAAAAGGACGTCCACACCAAAACTCCATCCATAGGTCACCAACATCAAAGTCCAAAGGTGGATGATAAAACCACAAAGATGGAGAGAAACCAGCACAGAAAGGCTGAAAATTCCAAAAAGCAGAATGCCTCTCCTCCTTCAAAGGACCACAACTCCTCGCCAGCAAGGGAACAAAACTGGAGGGAGAATGAGTTTGAAGAATTGACAGAAGTAGGCTTCAGAAAGTCGGTAATAACAGACTCCTACAAGCTAAAGGGGCGTGTTCTAACCCATCGCAAGGAAGCTAAGAACCTTGAAAGGAGGTTAGACGAATTGCTAACTAGAATAAGCAATGTAGAGAAGAATATAAATGACCTGATGGAGCTGAAAAACACAGCATGAGAACTTCGTGAAGCATACACAAGCTTCAGTAGCTGAATCGATCATGTGGAAGAAAGGATATCAGTGACTGAAGATTGACTTAATGAAATAAAGCAAGAAGACAATATCAGAGAAAAAAAGAGTGAGAAAAAATGAACAAAGCCTCCAAGAAATATGGGACTAGGTGAAAAGACCAAATCTACATTTGATTGGTGTACCTGAAAGTGAGGGGAAAATGGAACCAAGTAGGAAAACACTCTTCAGGATATTATCCAGGAGAACTTCCCCAATCTAGCAAGGCAGGCCAACATTCAAATTCAGGAAATACAGAGAACATGACAAAGATACTCCTTGAGAAGAGCAACCCCAAGACACATAATCGTCAGATTCCCCAAGGTTGAAATGAAGGAAAAAATGTTAAGGGCAGCCAGGGAGAAAGGTCAGGTTACCCACAAAGGGAAGCCCATCAGACTAACAGCAGATCTCTCGGCAGAAACCCTACAAGCTAGAAAAGAGTAAGGGCCAATACTCAATATTCTTAAAGAAAAGAATTTTCAACCTAGAATTTCATATCCAGCCAAACTAAGCTTCATAAGTGAAGGAGAAATAAAAGCCTCTACAAACAAGCAAATGCTGAGAGATTTTGTCACCACCAGGCCTGCCTTACAAGAGCTCCTGAAGGAAGCACTAAACATGGAAATGAACAACTGGTACCAGCCACTGCAAAAACATGTCAAATTGTAAAGACCATCGATGTTATGAAGAAACTGCATCAACTAATGGGCAAAATAACCAGCTAACAACATAATGACAAGATCAAATTCACACATAACAATATAAAACTTAAATGTAAATGGGCTAAATGCCCCAATTAAAAGACATGGACTGCATCAATGTGCTGTATTTAGGAGACCCACTTGACTTGAAAAGACACACATAGGGTCAAAATAAAGGGATGGAGGAAGATCTACCAAGCAAATGGAAAGCAAAGAAAAAAGCAGGGGTTTCAATCCTAGTCTCTGATAAAACAGACTTTAAACCAGCAAAGACCAAAAGAGAAAAAGAAGGGCATTACTTAATGGTAAAGGGATCAATGCAACAAGAAGAGCTAACTATCCTAAATACATGTGCACCCAATACAGGAGCACCTGGATTCATAAAGCAAGTTCTTAGAGACCTACAAAGAGACTTACACTCCCATACAATAATAGTGGGAGACTTTAATACCCCATTGTCAATATTAGACAGATCAAAGAGACAGAAAATTAACAAGGATATCCAGGACTTGAACTCAGCTCTGGACCAAGCGTACCTAACAGACATCTACAGAACTCTCCACCCCAAATCAACAGAATATACATTCTTCTCAGCACCACATCGCACTTATTCTAAAATTTACCATTTAATTGGAAGAAAAACACTCCTCAGCAAACGTAAAAGAGCAGACAGACATCACAAGAAACTGTCTCTCAGACCACAGTACAATCAAATTAGAACTCAGAATTAAGAAACTCACTCAAAACTGCAGAACTACATGGAAATTGAACAACCTGCTCCTGAATGACTACTGGGTAAATAACAAAATGAAGGCAGAAACAAAGATGTTCTTTGAAACCAGTGAGAACAAAGACACAATGTACCAGATTCTCTGGGATACATTTAAAGCAGTGTGTAGAGGGAAATTTATAGCACTAAATGCCCAAAAGGGAAAGCAGGAAAGATCTAAAATCGACACCCTAACATCACAATTAAAAGAACTAGAGAAGCAAGAGCAAACACATTTAAGAGCTAGCACAACACAAGAAATAACTAAGAACAGAGTAGAACTGAAGGAGATAGAGACACAAAAAACCCTTTAAAAAATCAATGTACCCAGGGCCTGGTTGCTTGAAAAGATCAACAAAATAGATGGACCACTAGCAGGACAAGAGAGAAGAATAAAATAGACTCAATAAAAAGTGATAAGATATCACCACCCATCCCACAGAAATACAAACTACCATCAGAGAATACTATCAACATCTCTATGCACATAAACTAGAAAATCTAGAAGAAATGGATAAGTTCCTGGACACATACACCCTCACGAGACTAAACCAGGAAGAAGTTGAATCTCTGAATAGACCAATAACAGGTTCTGAAATTGAGGCAATAATTAATAGCCTACCAACCAAAAAAAGTCCAGGACCAGGCAGATTCACAGCTGAATTCTACCAGATGTACAAAGAGGAGCTGGTACTATTCCTTCTGAAACCATCCCAATTAATAGAAAAAGAGGGAATCCTCCCTAACTCATTTTACTAGGCTAGCATCATCCTGATACCAAAGCCTGGTAGAGACACAACAAAAAGAATTTTAGGCCAATATCCCTGATGAACATTGATGTGAAAATCCTCAACAAAATACTGGCAAACTGAATCCAGCAGCATATCAAAAAGCTTATCCACCATGATCAAGTCGGCTTCATCCCTGGGATGCAAGGCTAGTTCAACATACACAAATCAATAAATGTAATCCATCACATAAACAGAACCAAAGACAAAAACCACATGATTATCTCAATAGATGCAGAAAAGGCCTTTGACAAAATTCAACAGCGCTTCATGCTAAAAACTCTCAATAAACTAGGTATTGATGGAAGGTATCTCAAAATAATAAGAGCTATTTATGACAAACCCACAGCCAATATCATACTGAATGGGCAAAAACTGGAAGCATTCCCTTTGAAAACCAGCACAAGACAAGGATGCCCTCTCGCAGCACTTATATTCAACATAGTGTTGCAAGTTCTGGCTAGGGCAATCAGGCAAGAGAAAGAAATAAAGGGTATTCAATTACGAAAAGAGGAAGTCAAATTATCTCTGTTTGCAGATGACATGATTGTATATTTAGAAAACCCTATTGTCTCAGCCCCAAATCACCTTAAACTGATAAGCAACTTCAGCAAAGTCTCAGGATACAAAATCAATGTGCAAAAATCACAAGCATTCCTATACACCAATAATAGACAAACAGCCAAATCATGAGGGAACTCCCATTCACAATTACTAAAAAGAGAATAAAATACCTAGGAATCCAACTTACAAGGCAAGTGCAGGCCCTTTTCAAGGAGAACTACAAACCACCACTCAACAAAATAAAAGATAACACAAACAAATGGAAGAACATTTCATGCTCATGGATAGGAAGAAGCAATATTGTGAAAATGGCCATACTGCCCAAAGTAATTTATAGATTGAATGCTATCCCCATAAAGCTACCAATGACTTTCTTCATAGAATTGGAAAAAACTGCTTTAAAGTTCATATGGAACCAAAAAAGAGCCTGGATAGCCAAGACAATCCTAAGCAAAAAGAACAAAGCTGGAGGCATCATACTACCTGACTTCAAACTATACTACAAAGCTACAGTAACCAAAACAGCATGGTACTGGTACCAAAACAGATATATAGACCAATGGAAAAGAACAGAGGTTTCAGAAATAACACCACCCATCTACAACCATCTGATCTTTGACAAACCTGACAAAAACAAGCAATGGGAAAAGGATTCCCTATTTAATAAATGATGCTGGGAAAACTGGCTAGCCATATGTAGAAAGCTGAAACTGGATCCCTTCCTTACACCTTATACAAAAATTATCTCAAGATGGATTAAAGACTTAAATGTAAGACCTAACACCGTAAAAACCATAGAAGAAAACCTAGGCAATAATTCAGGACATAGGCATGAGTAAAGACTTTATGACTAAAACACCAAAAGCAATGGCAACAAAAGCCAAAATAGACAAATTGGGTTTAATTAAACTAAAGAGCTTCTGTACAGCAAAAGAAACTATCATCAGAGCGAAGAGGCAACCTACAGAATGGGAGAAAATTTTTGCAATCCAGCCATCTGACAAAGGGCTAATATCCAGAATCTACAAAGAACTTAAACAAATTTACAAGAAAAAAAAAACAACCACATCAAATTGGGCAAAGGATATGAACAGACACTTCTCAAAAAAAGACATTTATGCAGCCAACAGACACATGAAAAATGCTCATCATCACTGGTCATTAGAGAAATGCAAATCAAAACCACAATGAGATACCATCTCATGCCAGTTAGAATGGCGATCATTAAAAAGTCAGGAAACAACATATGTTGGAGAGTGTGTGGAGAAATAGGAACGCTTTTACACTGTTGGTGGGAGTGCAAATTAGTTCAACCATTGTGGAAGACAGTGTGGCGATTCCTGAAGGATCTAGAACTAGAAATACCATTTGACCCAGCAGTCCCATTACTGGGCATATACCCAAAGGATTATAAATCATTCTACGATAAAGACACATGCACACATATGTTTATTGTGGCACTATTCACAATAGCAAAGACTTGGGATCAACCCAAATGTCCCTCAATGATAGACCGGATTAAGAAAATGTGGCACATATACACCATGGAATACTATGCAGCCATAAAAAAAGGATGAGTTCATGTCCTTTGCAGGGACATGGATGAAGCTGGAAACCATCATTCTAAGCAAACTATCACAAGGACAGAAAACCAAACACTGCATGTTCTCATTCATAAGTGGGAGTTGAATAATGAGAACACACGGACACAGGGCAAGGAACATCACACACGGGGGCTGGTCGGGGGCTGTGGGGCTGGGGTAGGTATAGCATTAGGATAAATACCTAATGTAAATGATGAGTTGATGGGTGCAGCAAACCAACATGGCACATGTAACAAACCTGCACATTGTGCACATGTACCCTAGAACTTAAAGTATAATAATAATTTAAAAAAATAAAGTGCAGTCGTTATTCTGGGCCCAGTCTTTGCATGTTAAGTCTGAGTGCACTCTATAAAGATATCCTTCTGTATACACCCCAAGGTCTCTCTCTGGCCCTCCTGGTCTCGCAATGGTGAGACATGCCTTTCACCTTCCACCATGATTGTGAGGCCTCCCCAGCCACATGGAATTGTGAGTCCATTAATTCTCTTCCTTTTGTAAATTGCCCAGTCTTTGGTATGTCTTTTTCATCAGGGTGAAAATGGACTAGTAAAGCTTGTTTTTCTGAAGATTTATTCTCTTTTTTCAAAGACATTGTAACCTATTTCCTTCAATTTGGCTGACCAGTTTAAGGAAAGTTCTGAATGTTCTGAACTTTGTACTCCTTCTAGCAGAGCCTGTACTCCTTTAATGACATTAGTAATAGTGAAGGCAAAGAGATGATATTTTTGTAAAGAGTATTTCCTCCTGGGAAAGAAAGACAGTCTTAAGAGTCTCTTTACTTGTTGCAAAAGTAAATAATTAAACAAACAAACACACCAATAAATAGATAAATCCCAGAGAAACTTGTTGGCATTGATAGATTGATAAGGTTCAATCCTTACAGTTACGTGCTTTAAGTTTATTTCATTCATTCTTTTATGTATTCCGAGTGTTAAGAAAAAACACCCAAGACTTGGATATGAAGTAAAAGGTGACCATGTCTTCTTATTGCCATACATGAGCATTGTCTACGAGTTCTGTACCTTTGTTTCACTTACCGTTTACCATCAGCTAGGGCTCACATTCTGTAAAATTAAATGTTATCTTGCAGATTTATAATGTGGAAATGATTTTTTTTGCAGTATAGATACAAAATAATTTCTCCCCTTTAGAAAAGATGGCCACAGGATTACGATTTTATAGCCCTGTGGGCCAGTAACTAGTTTTATATCTAACCTAACAATCGTATTCAGCATTATTTCTTTCAGTGCCTATAATTTATAATTATAGCATTTATAATGCTCACTCTCCTCAATTCCCTTTGAATCAGCTTTACGATTCTGTTAGCTCTTTCATTAATGAGTAAAATAAATTTCTGAAGCATGTTCATTCTATATGGCATATATTTGTGTGAGAGTCATGTCATTAACATTTAGAAAATTCTACTTTGACACTAACCTTATCCTGCCACATTTGCTTTATTACTCCTCTCTAAACATATGTGTGTATTACTATTTTTTGAACTATTTAAAACTTAATAGCAGACACCATGCCCTTACTCCTAAATAGCTCAGCATGAATTTTGTAAGAACAATAATTCTTACATAACCACAGTACAATGATTAAATTTAGGTAACTTAGCACTGAGACAATACCATGATATAATCTACAGTGCACATTCAATTTTTATCAATTGCCATATTCATGTTCTTTATAGATATTTTTTCTCTGATCCAGGATCCAAAGGGGACCACACAGTGCATGGAGCTGTCATGTCTCCTTCGTCTCCTTTCATCAGAACTTCAGACTTTCATTGTCCTTAAAGATCCTGGAAGTTTTGAAGAATACAGGCTACTTCTTTTGGAGAATGTCCCCCAGTTTAATTTTGCATGACATGCTCTTATATTAGATTCAGGGTCATCCCAACTTCCTGTGCACATGTGGAGTTTCTTTCCTTGGTTGCTGTGGGCTGCTCGAGGAAAAACTTTGAAAGTGCTTTGCAGTTAATGTGTAAGATAACACCTTTTTTGAGGAAGAGAGAGCTGATCAATTAGCTCTAATTTAAGGGAAGAAAGGCCAGATGACATTATTCATTGATAAAACAAAAGCTATTTAATGATGTCTCTGCTCCTCACAGATAGATGTGACCTCCATCGCTGCCATGCTAATCCCAGGTTCACTTTTGCTAAGGGAAGCAGTATAATTGGTACATTTCTCTTTTGACACTTGAGCCTTTCTGACGTTCTCTTTATTCATTCTCTTCCATCTCCATGCATTATAGAACCTGAAGGGGGGAGAATTATAGGGCCATCTGGCCCAAGCCCCTAGAGAGTATCAACATGCTCTTTAATAAAGATGTCCTTGAAAGGTGAGGTCTACTTTCAAATTTAAAATCTTATTTCAGCTGGGTGAGGTGGTACATGTTTATAGTCTCAGCTACTGATGAGGCTGAAACAGCAGAATCTTTTGAGCCCAGGAATTCTAATCCAGCCTGGGCAACACAGCAAGACCCCATCTCTAAAAAACAAACAAGCAAACAATTTCAAATGAGCTGGGTGTTTGCTCTATGGTAAATAGAATGGATTACTTAATAATCCTGAAGAAATCATTGCATGGCTCTATTCTAAAATGGTGTTAGGTTCTGTTTAAATACCTTAAAAGTATTATTTAGGGAAAATATATATCATCTCTTCCACGTATTGGGACAGGTTTGGAGAATAAAACAATAATGAATTATCTGTGAAATTATATAATAAAAAGTAAAGTGCTTTGCTAGCTATGTGATATTCTATTTTCATACAAAAGTTATTCATCAGTACAGTAATTATAATGAAACTGAATATCCGCAAGTCTATAGATAACTGAGGTGTAACTATTTTTTATATCCAAATAAAATAACTTGAGTCCACATCTCACTTTTGATTTTAGTAAATTTAGTCCCCTCCAAAATATTTCTGAAAATTCCCAGACAGCATCTGTCAACTGCAAACTCCAGTTGTCAGATTATTCTAGACCACTTTTGGCTGTTGGGTTGCCTCCCTGGTTTGCTATACTTTATTGCTTTCTGTTTTCTGTGGTTCAATTCACCCACCAATCTGATCACAGCCCTTCCTTTATTTCCTAAGAAAATTCCAAAATACATCTGACACTAATTAAGCAATTAATATAGTTTTGCTGCATTGGAGGACAACAGAGAGGAAATAAGATACAAAACAGGAAACGACTCAAAATGCTCTCTCCTCAGAGGTTAGTCTTTTATATTATTATGCAGATAACTTTAGTTCTCTTTTACAGATCCTCCCCATTCTCAAGGTGAAAACCTTGAGTCTTACATTTCATAACCAACTACTCATGAAAAATTTGTTTCCCTAAACAAAAGACCAATTTCTTCTCTTGGGAGCACCACTTACTCTCATTCAAAGAATGTTGGAGTTGTTCTAGCAGCTTTTTCTCCCCATCTAAACTAAGAAGATCACCTGTATGGAGAAGCTAGATAAATTGCCAAGGGTAGGAAAGAGTTTGAAGTCAACTTTTAGAATATGTGACACTACCTCCTAACTGATCCGATTTTTGTATATTGACCATGCATCTAGTAACCGCACTCAATTCAGTCATTAAATTCAATAGTTTGTAGATTATTTTGAATATTTTATGTTAACAGTCACATAATTTTCAAATGAACGTTTTACATTTTTCTGTACAAGTTTTATATGTTTTACTTATTTTTCTGGCCTCATTACACTGGCTAGAATGAACAATTAACAGTTGAAAGAAAAACCATAGTGGACATCCTTGCCTGGCTCTGATAGGGGAAAATGTTCACTGTTTCAACTTTATTGTTAGCTGTGGGTGTTTTGTTCTACCCTTTATGAGATTGAGGAAGTTTCCTTTTAATTCTACTTTGCTGAGGGTTTTTAAAATGATGACTGGGTATTGAATTTAATCAAATACCTTTTCTAAATCTACTGAGATGATTATATATTTGTCACTTATTCTGTTAATGTGATGAATTGCATTGATTGATTTTTGAATATTAAATCAATCTTGCCTTCCTAGGATAAACCACACTTGCTGAATCTGATTTGTTATTATTTTGTTTTGAATTTCTGCCTTAGTCTGATAGAAATTGGCCTGTAATTTTACTTTCTTATAATATTCTTGACATATTATGCTATCAAGCCTCATAAAACAAGCTAGAAAGTAGTCCCTGGTCTCTATTTTCTAACAGAGTTAATACAAGGTAAGTATGATTTCTTCCTCAAATGTTTGGAAGAATTTACCAGTGATACTATCTGGAACCAGAGTTTTCTTTGTGGAAAAGTTTTTAAATTATGGATTCAATTACTTTGACAGATTTGGGATTATTTAAAATTTCAATTTTCTCTGTGGCTATTTTAGTAAGTCATGCTTTTAAAGGATTCTGCCCATTTTATCTAAGTTGTCAAATGTATTGGCAAAAATGATTCATAATGTTTTCTTATCTTTTTCATCTATATTGAATCCTGATATTGGCAGTTTGTATTCTCTTTCTTTATGTCTCTTTTTCTTAATAAATCTTGCTAGGAAGTTATCAATTTTATTAGTCTTTCCAAACAACCAACTTTTGACTTCTGTGTTTTCTCTCTTATCCATCTGCTTTCTCTTCTATTGCCTTCTGGAGACTGTCATATGACCACTCTTATAAGCAGCTGGGCAGTCTCACTCCATCACCGACTGGAGTGCAGTGGTATGATCATAGATCACTGTAGCCTCGACCTCTTGAACTCCCACCTCAGCCTCCTGAGTAGCCAGGACTACAAGTGCATGCCTCCATGCCTGGCTAATTTCTTATTTTTGTGGAGATAGGGTCTTGCTGTGTTGCCCAGGCTGGTCCTAAACTCCTGGCCCCAAGTGATACTCTCGCCTTGGCTTCCCAAAGCACTGGATTACAGGCATATGCCACCCAACCTGGCCCACAGTTCTTTTTTGAAGGGTTATCAGAGTGGCACATCTCTATGTCTACTACAGCCTATTCTAGAAAAAAAATCGATTATTCAAGTATCTATATCAAGGAGCTAGAAAAAGAACAGCAAATTAAGCACAAACAAAATAGAAGGATGGAAATAATAAAGATAAGAGCAGAAGGCAAAGAGATACAAAGCAGACGAGTAAGAGAGAAAATTTGGAGCCCCTTTTTGAGGTGCAAAGACGGAGTTAAATCTGCATTGTGATTTGATGGTTCCCTGCCCAATCCTGCTGGTTGTTATGGATGGTCATTATCAAGTGCATCCAAGCCCTATGGGATGATAAGACAACAGTGAATGCAAATTTAGAAACCTGAGAGCAATTAACAATAAAAAAATTAAGTATGAGAGTTTGCAAAGCAGTTCTCATGCCTTGCAGTAGGCTAACAGAAAAGGTGGGATATGAGGCTCAGGACTGATAGTTCTGGCCTATCCTGAGTGGCTCATCCATCCCATTACAAACCAGCACTCCACAGAGCAACAGGACAGAAGTCTCTCTACCTCAGGGCAATAGGTGCCCAACTCAGGAGCTGTTCCCCTGTCCTGGTGCTGCCAGACTTAGAACCAGAGTTAAGTTGCAACATAAGCCCATCAGGGCATATGCTGCATGAGCTAAGAGAGGAAAGGGTCTACAGCCCTAGACAGCATGGACCAGCAGTGTGGGACTAGATTCTGAGGGTGCTTAATCAAGGCCGGGGAGTGATCGTAATACTGGAGATGAGAGAGTTTCCTGACTTAGAGGAACTTTTTTTTTTTTTTTTTTTTTTTGAGATGGAGTCTCGCTCTGTCACCCAGGCTGAAGTGCAGTGGCGCTATCTCGGCTCACTGCAAGCTCTGCCTCCTGGGTTCACGCCATTCTTCTGCCTCAGCCTCCCGAGTAGCTGGGACTACAGGCACCCACCTCTACGTCCAGCTAATTTTTTTTGTATTTTTAGTAGAGACAGGGTTTCACCATGTTAGCCAGGGTGGTCTCGATCTCCTGACTGACTTAGAGGAAACTCTTTTGGGATATAATACCTGGAAATGATGCAAACTTGCTGCTAAGGTGGCTCCTAGAAGATTGGAAAAGGCAATGTCCCATGCTGAGCAAGGTTGAAATACCTGAATTTCTCTGGTAGATGATAGAATAAGGGATTACACAAGAAGTGAGCATGCTAAAATGGATATATTCTGTGAGGCCAATCAGCTCACTAGAGGACTATATTCCATGGGAAGGCCTAGAGGACACATCATCCACCAAGGCCATCCAGATCGAGCTGTGAAGGGGTGTTGGTGGTCGGTGGTGGCTCCCTCAGCAGGGAGCAATGGTGACAGAAGAAGTTGTCACAGGAGTGGGCTCACTGATGGCAACTGGGATATGGAGCCTGAAGCAATTGAGGACAAATGGCAGTGCTTAGGCCCCAGAAGCCAGGTGGTTATTATAACTACCAACAGGGTCAGAATGGTGGCCAAGAAGGCCTGACCTGCAGGAAGTCATGGAGATGTTAAAACAACATGTCATTCCTGGGAGCAAAATACTTGGCAATGGAGCTTCTTTCTCATGTGCAGATACTTGGAGTTAAATTTTCTTTGGGCGTGTGTGTGTGTGTGTGTGTGTGTGTGTGTGTGTGTTTTCAAAAGAAGGCAAGAATGAACGAATAGGAGACTAAGGGTCATCAACCCACTAAAAAAATTTAAAAGACTTGTGATATATTGCTGAGTTTGGGGAGATTTGTTCTTTTTTTTCTTATTTTAAGTTTCAGGGTACATGTGCAGTATGTGCAGGTTTGTTACATAGGTGTGTCATGGTGGTTTGCTGCACAAATCAACCCATCACCTAGGTGTTAAGCCCAGCATTCATTAGCTGTTCTTCCTGATGCTCTCCCTCCCCCGACCCCAACAAGCCCCAATGTGTGTTTTTCCCTCCACCGTGTATCCATGTGTTCTCATCTTTCAACTCCTACTTATAAGTGAGAACATGCAGTGTTTGGTTTTCTGTTCCTGGGTTAGTTTGCTGAGGCTAAGGGGTTCCTGCTTCATCCATGTCCCTCCCAAGGACATGATCTCATTCCTTTTTATGGCTGCATAGTGTTCCATGGTGTATATAGGATTTTCTTTTTCTTTTCTTTCTTTCTTTTTTTTTTTTTTGAGATGGAGTCTCACTGTGTCACCCAGGCTGGAGTGCAGTGGCATGATCTTGGCTCACTGCAACCTCTGCCTCCTGGATTCAAATGATTCTCTTTCCTCAGCCTCTGAGTAGCTGGAATTACAGGCACCTGCCACCACACCTGGCTAATTTTTGTATTTTTAGTGGAGATGGGGTTTTACCATGTTGGCCAGGCTGATCTCGAACTCCTGACCTAAGATGATCCACCCATCTTGGGCTCCCTAAGTGCTAGGATTACAGGTGTGAGCCACCGTGCCTGGCCCAGGATTTTCTAATGACTTTTAAAAAGCTTATTTTTTAGTTTAATTCAATATTTTGTATGATTGCAATCCTTTGAAATTTGTTGAGACTTGCTTTATGGCCCAGCATACAGTGTATCTGGATCAATGTTCCGTGTGTATGTTTTTTTTCAAAAAGGGGAACAAATAGTAGTTTTGTTTTATTTTTCTTATTTTAAAACTTGTCTATATTTGAGGTATACAATGTGGTGTTCTGATAATACATATATATGTTAAAGTGATTACTATAGTTAATTAATATATTAATCGTCTCACATACTGTGTTAGTCCTTTCTCACACTGCTATAATAAAGAGTTACCTGAGACTGGGTAATTTATAAAGGAAAGGGGGGTTAATTGACTCACAGTTCTGCATGGCTGGGGAGGCCTCAGGAAACTTAACAATCATGGCAGAAGGCAAAGCAAGCACCTTCCTCACAAGGCAGCTGGAGAGAGAGCACAAGTGAAGGAGAAACTGTCAAGCACTTATAAAACCATGAGATCTCATGAAAACCCACTATCATGAGAACAGCACGCAGAAACTGCCCCCGTGATTCAATTATATATGAAGTCCCACCCTCAACACCTGGAGATTACAATTCCAGATGAAATTTGGGTGGGGAGAGAAAGCTGAACCCTGTCATTCCACCCTTGGCCGCTCCCAAATCTCATGTCCTTTTTACATTTCAAAACCAATCATGCCTTCCCAACAGTCTCCCAAAGTCTTAACTCATTTCAGCATTAACTCAAAAGCCCAATGTCCAAAGTCTCATCTGAGACAAGGCAAGTCCATTCCACCTATAAGCCTATAAAATCAAAAGCAAATTGGTTACTTCCTAGATACAATGAGGTACAGGCATTGGGCAAATAGATCTATTCCAAGTGGTAAAAATTGGCCAAAACAAAGGTGCCACAGGCCCCATGCAAGTCCCAAATCCAGCGGGGTAATAATTAAATCTTAAAGCTCCAAAATGATCTCCAATGACTCCATGTCTCACATCTGGGGCACACTGATGCAAGGGGTGGGCTCCCATGGCCTTGGGCAGCTCCTTCACAGGCTGGCATTGAGTGCCTGTGGCTTTTCCAGGTACAGAGCGCAGGCTGTCAGTGGTTCTACCATTCTGGGGTATGAAGGATGGTGACCGTCTTCTCACAGCTCCACTAGGCAGTGCCCCAGTGGGGACTTTGTGCCGGGGCTCCAACCCCACATTTCCTTTCCACCCTGCCTTAGTAAAGTTTCTCCACGAGGGCTCCACTCCTGCAGCAGACTTTTGCTTGGACATCCATACACTGTCTGAAATCTAGATGGAGGTTCCCAAACCTCAATTCTTGACTTCTGTGCACCCACAGGCCCAACACTATGTGGAAGCTCCCAAGGCTTGGGGCTTACACCCTCTGAAGCAACTGCCCAAGCTGTACCTTGGCCCCTTTTAGCCACAGCTGGAGCTGAAGCAGCTGGGACACAGGGCACCAAGTCCTGAGACTACACAGAGCTGGGGGGCCCTGGGCCTGGCACAAAAATTATTTTTTCCTCCTAGGCCTCTGGGCCTCTGATGGGAGAGGCTGCCACCAAGATCTCTGACATGCCCTGGAGGCATTTCCCCCATTATCTTGGTGATTAACATTGGCTACTCGTTACTTATGCAAATTTCTGCAGCAGGCTTGAATTTCTCCCCAGAAAATGGGGTTTTCTTTTTTTATTGCATTGTCAGACTGCAAATTTTCCAAACTTTTATGCTCTGCTTCCCTTTTAAATGTAAGTTCCAATTTCAGATAATCTCTGTCAAGTTCAAAAGTCCACAGATCTCTAGGGCAAGGGCAAAATTCCACCAGTCTCTTTGCTAAGGCATAGCAAGAGTGACCTTTGCTTCAGTTCCCAGTAAGTTCTTCATCTCCATATGAGACCACCTCAGCCTGGACTTCATTGTCCATATTACTATCAGCATTTTGGTCAAAACCATTCAACAAGTCTCTAGGAGGTTTCATACTTTTCCACATATTTCTGTCTTCTTCTGAGCCCTCCAAACTGTTCCAATCTCTACCCAGTTCCAAAGTCGTTTCAGTTATCTTTATAGCAGTACCCCGCTGTGCTGGTACCAATTCTCTGTATTAGTCCATTTTCACACTGCTATAAAGATACTACCTGAGACTGGGTAATTTACAAAGAAAAGAGATTTAATTAACTCACAGTTTTGCAAGGCTGAGGAGGCCTCAGGAAACTTCCAATTATGGCAGAAGGCGAAACAGGCACCTTCTTCACAAGGTGGCAGCAAAGTGAACCCTTGTGAAGAAGGAACTGTCAAACACGCATAAAACCATTAGATCTTGTGAGAACTCACTATCACGACGACTGCATGGGGAAACCACCCCATGATTCAATCACCTCCCATGAGGTCCTTCCCTAAACTCCTGGAGATTACAATTTGAGATGAGATTTGGGTGGGGACACAAAGTCAAACCATATCACAAAGTTAATCTTTCCTCTTAGGTAATCTTATAGGATTACCTAAGATAGACCCTTCTGGCAAATTTCCAGCATACAGTACAATATTATTAATAATCTTCACATTGTACACTACATCTCTAGACTTATTCATATGACATAACTGCAAGTTTGTACCTTTGTACTCATATCTTCCTATTTTCTGCACTCCTCCACCCTTGGTAATCACTGTTCTATTCCGTTTGTATGTATTTGATTTTTTTAAAGTATCCATATATAAGTGAGATCATGCAGCATTTGTCTTTTTCTGTCTGGCTTATTTCACTTAGCATAATGTCCCCTAGTTTCATCCATGTTGTTGCAAATGGCAAAATCTCTTTCCTTATTTATTTATTTATTTTGAGACGGAGTCTCCCTCTGTCACCCAGACTGGAGTGCAGTGGTGTGATCTCAGCTCACTGAAAGCTCCGCCTCCCTGGTTCATGCCATTCTCCTGCCTCAGCTTCCTTACTAGCTGGGACTACAGGCGCCCACCACCATGCCCAGCTAATTTTTTTAATTGTATTTTTAGTAGAGATGGGGTTTCACCCTGTTAGCCAGGATGGTCTCGATCTCCTGACCTTGTGATCCGCCCGCCTCGGCCTCCCAAAGTGCTGGGATTACAGACATGAGCCACTGCGCCCGGCTGAATCTCTTTCCTTTTTAAGACTGAATAATATTACACACACACACACACACACACACACATACATATATATATATCCCACAACTTCTTTATTCATTCATCTGTCCACAGACACTTAGGTTGTTTCCATATCTTTGCTACTGTGAATCATGCTACAGTGAACATGGGAGTGCAGATATCTTTACAAAGTGTTGATTTTATTTCTTTTGGGTATATATCTGGAATAGCGATTGCTAGGGCATATGGTAGTTCTATTTTTAATTTCTTTAGGAACCTCCGTACTGTTTTTCTTAATGGCTACACCAATCTGCATTGCCACCAACAGTGCACAAAAGTTTTCTTTCTCTACACCTTGGCCAATACTTACTATATCATGTCCTTTTGTTAACAGCCATCTTAATGGGCATGAGATGATAGCTTATTGTGGTTTTGATTTGCATTTCCCTGTGAACTAGTGATGTTGAGCACCTTTTCATATTCTTGGCCATTTTTATGTCTTTGGGAAAATGTCCATTTTTTTTTTTTTTTTTTTGAGACAGAGTCTTGCTCTGTTGCCCAGACTGGAGTGCAGTGGCATGATCTTGGCTCACTGCAACCTCCGCCTCCTGGGTTCAAGTAATTCTCCTGCCTCAGCCCCCTTAGTAGCTGGGATTACAGACACACGCCACCATGCCTGGCTAATTTTTTTATTTTTAGTAGAGATGGGGTTTCACCATGTTGGCCAGGCTGGTCTTGAACTCCTGACCTTAGGTGATCCACCCTCCTTGGCCTCCCAAAGTGCTGGGATTACAGGCATGAGCCACTGTGCCAGGCTGCCTTTTTTTTTTTTTTTTTTTTTGAGACGGAGTCTCGCTCTGTGGCCCAGGCTGGAGTGCAGTGGTGCGATTTTGGCTCACTGCAACCTCTGCCTCCCGGGTTCACACTATTCTCCTGCCTCAGTCTCCCGAGTAGCTGGGACTACAGGCGCCCGCCACCATGTCCAGCTAATTTTTTTATGTTTTTAGTAGAGATGGGATTTCACTGTGTTAGCCAGGATGGTGTCAATCTCCTGACCTTGTGATCCGCCCGCCTCGGCCTCCCAAAGTGCTGGGATTACAGGCGTGAGCCACTGCACCCTGCCAGGGCTAACTACTTTTAAATCAGGTTATTTGCCTTTTTGCTGTTGAGTTGTGTCAGTTCCCTGTATATTTTGGAGATTAACCCTTTACCTGATAAATGGTTGGCAAATATTTTCTTCTAATTCATAGGCTGCCTTTTCATTTTGTTTATTGTTTTCTTTGCTCTGCAGAAGCTTTTTAGTCAGATGTAGTTCTACTTCTTTTTCATTTTTTGTTTTGCTTTTCTTGCCTGTTATTTTGGTGTCATATCCAAAAAATAATTGCCAAGACCCATGTCAAGGAACTTTTCTCTTATTTTTTTTTTCCTAGGAGTTTTATGGTATTGGGTCTTACATTTAGATCTTTGATCCATTTTGAGTTGATTTTATTGTGTATGGTGTAATGTAAGTGTCCAGTTTCATTCTTTGGCATGTGGATTTCCAATTTTCCCAACACTATTTATTGAATAGACCATCCCTTCTCTATCATGTCTTCTTGGTGGCATTGCCAAAGATTAATTGACCATATATGCTTGGATTTATTTCTGGGCTCCTGATTCTGTTCCATTGGTCTATGTATATGTTTTTATGCCAGTACTATACTGTGGTTTTTTTGAGACAAGGTATTTGCTGGAGTGCAGTGGTGCTGTCTCAGCTCACTGCAGCCTTGACCTCCTGAGCTGAAACAATTCTCCCATCTCAGCCTCTCAAGTAGGCAGGACTACAGGTGCATACCACCACACCCAACTTATTTATTTATTTATTTTTGATATGGGGTTTAGCCATGTTGCTCAGGCTAGTCTGGAATTCCTGAACTCAAGCAATTCACCTGCCTTGGCCTCCCAAAGTGCTGGGATTACAAGTATGTGCCACCATACTGTTTTGATTACTGTTGCTTTGTAATACAATTTGAAATTAGGAATGTGATGCCTCCAACTTTGTTTTTTTTTTTTCCCTTAAGAATATTTTGACTATTCAGGGTCTTTTTTGGTTCCATATGAATTTAATAATTATTTTATTTGTTCCTGTAAAAAAGTTCATTGGAATTTTGATAGAGATTATGTTGAATCTGTGTATTGTTTTAGGTAGTATGAACATTTTAGTGATATTAATTCTTATAATCCATGAATACACAATATTCTTTCATTTATTTATGCCCTCTTTAATTTCTTTCATTATTGTTTTATTTTCTGTGTATAGATTTTTCATCTCTTTGGCTAAATGTATTCGTAAGTATTCTTTGATGCTATTATAAATGGGATTATTTTCTTGATTTCTCTGTAGGATACATTGTTATTGTTGTAAAGAAATGCAACTGATTTTTATATGTTGACTTTGTATTCTGCAACTTTACTGAATTTGTTTATTAGTTCTGATGTTTTTTTTTTTTTTTTAGTGGAAGCTTTAGGGTTTTCTACATATAGGAGCATGTCATCTGAAAACAGTGACGATTTAACTTCTTCCTTTCTGATTTGGATGCTTTTAATTTCTTTTTATTGAATAATTCTTGTGACTCAAACTTCCAGTTCAATGTTTAATAGAAGTGGTGAAAGTGGGCATCCTTGTCTTATTTCTGATCTTAGAGGAAAAGCCTTCAACTTTTTACCATTATGATTTTAATTGTGGGTTTGTCATATGTAGTGCAGGTTTTTTTGGTTAATATTATTTATTTGACTTATTGTTTTCCATATTTGACTTTCAGATATTTGCATTTCAACATTATTTACCCTTCTTTTCAACAATATGAAGATTTGAGGTGCATTAACTTTAATCACCCCCATCCAAACTTACATACTACAGTTATACAGTATTTTACTTCTAGAATATTTTCCCATTTATCATAATTATTTTTGATAGAATCCATGCTTCTTTGAATTTACTTACTTTGCTCATCATTTCTTCTTGCATCTCAGTCTTTCCATCTGTGGTCATTTTATTCTACTGAAGTATCCACTTTAGAATTTAATTTAGTAGGAACGTTTTGGTGATACATTGTTACTTTTGTCTCTGTTGGTTTTTGTGGGTTTTTTGATCTTTTTCTTTGGAAGTTACTTTTTCTGGTTATATAATTCTAGGTAGAAAATTATTTTCTTTCAGCTTATTGATGGTATTTTTTCTATTATCTTCTCACTTCCATGGTTGCTACAAGGTACCAGCAGTCAGTCTAGTTGCTATTCATTTGTCGATGATCTCTTTGGCTTCCTTTTAAGGCCTCTTTCTATCTAATGCTCTGAAATTTTACCATAATAAGTCTGGGTATTGATTCTGGGGTACGTTTGTTGGTCTTCCTACACCTGCTTATTGATGTATTTCAATAATTCTGGAAAATTATCAGCTGTTATCCACAGAACATATCCTATTTCCTATTGTCTTATTCTAGAATTTAATTAGACAGAGGGTAGGTCTTTCTAATTTTTAAATGTTTGTTAATTATAAATCTTGATTTTTTTGTGTTCTTGCCAAATCTGTTGTGTTTTTGCAAATAGTTTTAGAGCAATATCAGTGTTATAATTTTTTGCTTCAGCCATCGAACATAATTTAGGATACTCAAGAGGAAAAGGAGGGCCTATTGTATTTACCCATATTTTGGCTTACAATGTTAGTTTTCTCCTGCCTCATGTTTTAAGGTTTATCTTTTATTGTTTCCTTTCTGTTTAGGGATCTTCGCTTAGCCATTCTTTTAGGGTAGGTGTGCTGGTGATAGATTCTCTTGGTCTTCCTTCATCTGAGAATGCTTTATGTATAATTACCAAGGTTTTTACTTGCACTTAGTGGGAAGAATAGAGAAAAGTATGCCTACTTCATCTCCCCAGAAGCAGAACTCTCCTACCTTCTAATGCTGTTTGTTTTTTAACATCAGAATTTTTAGTTTCTTTTTTTTTATTGGGAGGATTTGTCTAGATAACTATTCCATTATTTAAAGGGACTAGAAGTGCCGTGTTTTCTTGCATTTTGTTATTGTGACCGTGAACTGCTCCTTTTTACTAGAAATGTATCTATGCAGATTATTTGAGGTCTAGGTTAAAGTTGAGTATTTTCGGCCAGTCACTTTTAAACACTATCCATCAATGTCCACCTTAAATTAAATTTTCCTTTTTAGGGTTTTCAGACTACATAGATAACAGAAACTCAGGTCCACATGAAGCCCAACTTATAGTTATGAATTATCAGGGGATTATTTTAATTTACTCCTTCCAACACTGGGGTTGAGATAGTAAATTTCCTTGCTATTCCTTTCTTTTCAGTGGGGCTTCACTGTGGGTAAAGTTCTTTGGAGTCTCAGCTTTTTGGGGAAATCTCATTTTTATTCCCCACCTGAGTATGTTTTGGGCTTTACTTTCTGCCACCTGTACGTGGTGTAGTCATTAAAATAGAAACTCAAGGATTCTGGATTTTGGCAAAATTCTCCATGACAGATGCTTGCTTTGGTGCTTCTAGAGTTCTGTGTCTTACTTCACTTGGGAGATTGGCATATACTTACTTTTACACAAGTTAATATACAAAATATATTTTAAAACATTTATTATTCAGTATTTGAGTCATTTTATGTAGGTGGGTTTGTCAGGGAATCTAATATACTATACTCCTGGAAAAAGAATTACTCATAATATATTATTTTCTTCTATAAACTTTTATCTTCTTAGCATATGTGTCTTAGCTGAATATGTTGCAGTCTTAAAGTATTTAATGATTACCCCATTTCTTATCATTACTTGGGGACTTTTTTCCAAATAGTTTAAATTTTCTACTTCTTGTTTATTATCAGTTTTCTTTCTCCCTCTTAACCCTATAGTATAAAACAGGCTATGTAAAATGATCTTCTGAAAAGCTGTTCAGTCAGGCCGGTATGATTAGATGTCATGAAAGTGATGTGGCATGATTTTTTGGCTGCATAATCATCTCAGGTTCCTTGCTTCTGGATTGAAATTTAGGAGAGGGAACCTGGAGATCAGAAATGATTTATTGTCTTATTTACACATAAAGTGAACAGGAGAAATCATTCTATATCCAGCTAGAAATATTCATAAGAGATATTGTCTCTCAAAAAGCAATTGGGGATGTGGGGATTAGAAATGGCAACAGAATTGCTATAGACATGATGTTCTATCCAAATTAATAAAATTCAAGGAGATAATTATGTTAGAGTGGAAGAGGGTTGCCTTTTCCTAGATCTCTGGAGCATTAGTCTGAGATCAGGCTCAGGAGACAACTCAGGAAGGTACACATGCACCCATGTACACACATGTGCACACACACTTGCATACCTACAAAAGACACACGCATTGTAAATACACACATATATAATTAAGTAGTTACAGAACAGGGGAAATTCTGGCAAGTGAGTCACTGGGTTTTGTTTTATCCCCTTCCTGATAATCCTCAAAGTAATATATGTTCATTAGAAAAACATTGAAAAGTCCAGAAAAATCACCCATGGTGCTACTTCCTAATAAAAACAATGGCAATATTTTGGCATATTTCTTTTGCACTTATTAAATATGGTTCAGCTTGTATGAATAATTACACTCAGTTCTGCTTTCTTCCTCTACTTGCCATTCTATATTAGGTATATCCCCATGTTTCTAAATAGTATTTTAATCATGGCAAAATATTCTTTCATGTGGGTAGTTCACAATTTTGCTAAGACCCTCTTATTAGAGATTGAAGTTGTTAAAATTTCTCCAATAGTAAATTGAGTCACTATTGACCTTTGTCTTGGCCCTAGAAAAGTAATTTTTAAAAATGGTGAAATCTCTGAGAGATCCAAGTTCAGCCATCAACCTATGACCTAGGAGTTCTTTGTGGGAGCTTCTGCATCTCCAACTCCTACCCTCATCTTGGCCATGGCAAACTTTTCAAAGGATTTCTCCCAACCACATATGATACATGTTCCCCTTGAGAGGATTCTGGTAAATTTTTTTAAAAAATCCCCATCTCACTATATTTCAAGTGCTATTTTAGCCCTCTGTTGTATATTTGATACGTTAGTGCCTGGGCACCAATTGGTACCTTGTGAAAGGACGAAATTATTCTGGGTTTGCACTGCAGGTAAGCATTTCAAACAAGGGTATTAAGCCCTTGAAATGTGGCTAGTTCAAATTGACATTCTGTAAGTGTAAACTATACAATGAATTACAAAGACTTTGTACAATAAAATTATGTAAGTTGTCTTATAAATAATATTCTTATTAATTACATGTTGAAATGATAATATTTTGGATATTTTGGCTTAAATATTTTATTAGAATTAATTGCATTCATTTCTTTTTACATTTTCTAATGTTGCTATGAGAAAATTTAATAAACTGAATCCCTTCCTTACACCTTATGCAAAATTAATTCAAGATGGATTAAAGCCTTACATGTTAGACCTAAAACCATAAAAACCCTAGAAGAAAACCTAGGCGATACCATTCAGGACATAGGCATGGGCAAGGACTTCATGTCTAAAACACCAAAAGCAATGGCAACAAAAGACAAAATTGACAAATGGGATCTAATTAAACTAAAGAGCTTCTGCACAGCAAAAGAAACTACCATCAGAGTGAACAGGCAACCTACAGAATGGGAGAAAATTTTTGCAACCTACTAATCTGACAAAGGGCTAATATCCAGAATCTACAACGAACTCAAAGAAATTTACAAGAAAAAAACAACCCCATCAAAAAGTGGGCAAAGGATATGAACAGACACTTCTCAAAAGAAGACATTTATGCAGCCAGAAAACACATGAAAAAATGCCCATCATCACTGGCCATCAGAGAAATGTAAATCAAAACCACAATGAGATACTATCTCACACCAGTTAGAATGGCGATCATTAAAAAGTCAGGAAACAACAGGTGCTGGAGAGGATGTGGAGAAATAGGAACACTTTTACACTGTTGGTGGGACTGTAAACTAGTTCAACCCTTGTGGAAGTCGGTGTGGCGATTCCTCAGGGATCTAGAACTAGAAATACCATTTGACCCAGCCATCCTATTACTGGGTATATACCCAAAGGACTATAAATCATGCTGCTATAAAGACACATGCACACGTATGTTTAGAGTGGCACTATTCACAATAGCAAAGACTTGGAAACAACCTAAATGTCCAACAACGATAGACTGGATTAAGAAAATGTGGCACATATACACCATGGAATACTATGCAGCCATAAAAAATGATGAGTTCATGTGCTTTGTAGGGACATGGATGAAACTGGAAACCATCATTCTTGGCAAACTATTGCAAGGACAAAAAACCAAACACCACATGTTCTCACTCATAGGTGGGAATTGAACAATGAGAACACATGGACACAGGAAGGGGAACATCACACACCGGGGACTGTTGTGGGGTGGGGGAAGGGGGAGGGATAGCATTAGGAGATATACCTAATGTTAAATGATGAGTTAATGGGTGCAGCACACCAACATGGCACATGTATACATATGTAACCTGCACATTGTGCACATGTACCCTAAAACTTAAAGTATAATAATAATAAAATTTAAAAAAGAAAATAAAATGACATGCGTGGCTTGCATTTGTGGCTGGTACTGTATTTCTGTTGGACAGGCTGATTTAGGACATAGAGTTGGAGTCTCATCCCATGGCTGAACCTTAAAGCAGAAAGCCAACCACATGGTCCATGCCGCATACCACTGTTTCCTTCCTGGAAAGCACACCCACTCTCTGCTTCCTGCTTAAACCTCCAAAATCCTGCATAAAGGAAAAAAACATGTTAGCAGGCTTCTTCCTGGCCCACCCTCTCTCAACATTCAACCCCACCATGGTGCACGAATGTGAAAACAGAGAATTAGGTGCACGTGGAAGCAGAGAATTAGGTGATGGTAAGAGACATAACTAATTGTTGTGTCTGTTCTGCATTAAGTTGGATGAGTGACACATGTTCCCCAGTGGAACAGATCTAGCAGTAAAGTGCTCACCGAAAGCTCTGTGGCTCTGGGCTTTGACTACAGCTTTGAGCCATTTTCTTCTCCTCCATCTGATTTCAATCACTCCTTTGCAAAAGCCCCAAAGCTCCCTTGTGCCTGCTTTCGGAGATTCAGAACTGGGACCCCACAGACCTTATTGCCATTTCAGCTGCCAGGAAGATTAACAATGGTGCCTAGCAGAGCTCCTGGCTTTCAGCAGCTAGATGAGAAGGCTAAAGCTGGCACATCTGGATTCAACAGGAACCTGAGATAACTGAGCCAGTTTGTTTAGATTCCACAGTTTTCCAGGCTTGCCAGGACACTCCAGCCTCCCAGACAACTCAAGGACTTGGCCAAAAAAAGTTCAGTGAATAAGTGATAGTTGACACACCATCCTAAACTCAGCCACAGCAATGTCTGTGCTCAGGCCCTCACCAGGAGTGGCCCAGAAACAGCACAGAGCCCCTTGGCTGGGAGCTTGCCCTGGGTGCAGCTAGCTGCACGTGGCTCCTGGTTTCTGCTTTGTGAGGATTCCAAGGGCAGCTGAGGCTACTCGTTGCCCTAACTCACTTGCAAAGCTGGTCAAGCTCCCATCTAAGCAAAGGTTTTTCCTGCTTTCGATTACTTTTGCAGGGAGCCTCTGAGGGTGCACAGAGTCATATTTCCTGCCATGTTTGTTTAGTCTCTTTTTCCACTGGCTCTTTCCCTTTCAGGCCGGTAGAGGCAGAGGCTTTCTTGTGGCTTGATGCCAGTTGAAACTCTTCCAGATGTGGCTGAAGGAGACTGGCAGTTTCCCTTCTGAAGCTAGAATCTTCAGTCTAATTCCTAGGAAATGCAGTCTGGGAGAAGAGACAGATGCTTGCGTATTCCCCACTCCTGTGTAGAACACATATTTGAGTACCTTTTTGCTGTACACTAAGCTCTGTGCTAGCCTCTGAGAACTCAGATGAATCAGGTATAAATTCAGCCTTGTTGACTTTTACGGCCTATGAAAAGCGATGAGCGTCATCACAGAGGTACACACGGGAACTAGGATTTCAGTAGAGACATAGATAGGTTTGAGAGCACAGAAATGGGAGAAAACATCATGGACATTTCATGAAAGTGACATTAGAGCTGGCATTGAAGGATATGTATGACTTGACTCTAGTACAGGGTTTCTCAGTCTCAGCACTACTGACTTGGGACCAGATCATTTTTTTACTGTGGGGCTGCCCATACATTGCAGGATGTTTAGCAGCATCCCTGGCTTACTACCCACCAGCATGCCAATAGGACCCCATCCAGCTGTGACAACCAAAAATGTCTCCAGGCAAAATCACCCTGATTGAGAGCCACTGCTAGTAAGAAATCAACAAAAGAACATTCTGGAAAGAGTAAGAACACAAGCAAAGGACAGGTCCTGCATGAACATAGCAGGTAACTCAGTTTGCCTAGAATGCAGGGTGTGAAGAAGACTGAGGCAAAACAGGAGGAAGTTAGAACACCAGCTCCTCAGATGGGGACTCAGTGTGTGTGCATTTGTTTTGTTCCACAACGTATCCCAAGCACTTGGAATGGAGTCTCTCACGCAGTAGGAACTTAGTAGTATGTGTTGAGTGGAGGAAAGTCTGGGATCACTTTATGGCAGCATAAAAACACAGAAGAAAGGCAGGATGTGGGAAGGAATTGAATGATTGACATTTTGGAGGTGTTGACTTTGAGATCTATAGACAAGCAGGCGGAGGTATACCGCAGATAGTTGGGATGCAGTGGTTGAGCTTAGGAGAAAGTCAAGAAGTAAGAAATGTGGGCGAGGCATGGTGGGTCCAGCCTGTAACCCCAAGACTTTTGGAGGCCAAGGCGGGAGTATCGCTACAGGTCAGGATTTTGAGACCAGCCTGGCTAACATGGTGTAACCCCTCTCTACTACAAATACAAACATTAGCTGGGCATGGTGGTGGGCACCGGTAATCCCAGCTACTCAGGAGGCTGAGGCAGGGGAATCACTTGAACCTCAGGAGGAGGAGGTTGCGGTGAGCCGAGATCACACCACTGACCTCCAGCCTGGGCAACAGAGTGAAACTCTATCTCAGAAAAAAATAAAGGAAGTGAGAAATGTGGACATTGTCAGCACACAGTCTCAGCTGGATGAGACTGGCAAGTTTGGGACTATACAAGTCATAATTCCTGATGACACCCACATCCATCAGTGTGTAGCACAGATCAGTGCTTTCACACTGACCTTTTTTTAAGCGTTATTGAGGTATGATTGATATACAAAAATTGTATACATTTGCTACATGTATCTTGATGAGTTTGGATATAGCATATGCCTGTGATGCCATCACCACAACCAAGTTACTAGACATACCCATCAAGATGGTTGTTCATTATTATTCATTCTCACCTTTTTCCATGACAAAACCCACATTTTTAGTTGAGCACAGAATTATCTGAAATAAAAACTATATATTCCACTTTCCTTTATCACTAGATGTAACCATGGGACTAAGTTTTGGCCAAGAGATTTAAGAATATACAATTATGATATACCAATTTAAAATAGATATATTTTTAAAAAGAGTGAGTGTCACGTAATCACTTCCAGGAACCTGTCCTAATAGACGCTTGACGTCTTTTGTCCCCTTTTTCTTTGTCCCAAGTTTCATCCTGCTTCCTAGAATCCTGATCTGAAGGGCTGGAGTTCTAGCAGTCTTCTTGGACCAGGAAGATGAGTGTTCCACCTTAAGATGGAGCAGTAGAGGCTGGCACGGGGCCAGGCCTCTAGATGATTTGGGGAATTCGCTATACCTGCCCTGGATTGCCAATCCCAGGCTTTTACATGAGGGAGAGATGGATTTCCATCTTGTGTAAGCTGCTGCTACTGTGGGCCTCTGCTTCTGGCCAAACCTGATCTCAACTGATAGCATGGAAAACAGCAGATGGAGAAGTTGCCAGAGAATTTGAACAGAGGAAAGACGGTGTCATGGAGACAAAGAAGGGCAGAATTTCAGAAAGGAGGTAACCTACAATGTGAAAGACGATGAGATCTGAGGACAAAGACTGAACAGCCTGTAGGTGGATTTAAGCAAGCACTGTCTCATGTTAACTGTAAAGCAAACTGTAGGAAGACCCATTGCAGCATCTGCAAATATCCAAGGGCTGCCAACGTAGCTACATCCTGGGATGTGGGAGGTGCCTCTATATTATGAAGAGAAAAAAATACTGTAGACTCACTTCAGGCTGTATAGACTGTCTCAGCCTTCAGGGAATTAGAGACGCACAGTCATTGTAGTTTCTAAGGTCATCAAGATAACTAAAGAAGGTATCCAGGCATAGAGAGTAAGGAATGAGTGACGAAGCAAATGCTTTTCCTCCTACTCTCTTCACTGGGCTAATGCTCACTGGCCCTTCAGATTTCAGCCTCAATGTCACCTCCTCCAATAGGCATTTCCTGGCCTTCCCTGTTGTAGTCTCTGATAGCTCCCAAAACTTTCCTCCATATTTCTTTCCAACTTTTATCTATGCATTAATTTGTTTAATATCTATCTTGTTCAATGGTTTGCAAGTTGCATGAAGCTTTGGATCTTGCCTGGTCCGTTTCATTGCTGTATCTCCAAGGCCTAGCCCCTTGCCTGGCAAAATAACAGGAGCTCAATTAAACACACGAATGAAGTTGCTCCTTACAGTTCTAGCACAATCCTTTTGATGTTCTGCTTAGTTTGCTCCTTGTGTGAGAGGGAGAGACTTTCTGATGCTGTTCCTGGCTTCTCAGTGTTTTCATCTAAAAAATAGTGATGAAGAGGAGAGATCAGAAGGTGGAATTTCTACATAATATCTATCTGGTGGGGTGAACTGTGTCTTACTTAATTCCTCATTCACTCATGGAGGGCACAAGGGAACCAATTATTATACAAGACTGTGGGGTTCCCAAGGGTCTCTCAGAGCCTGGAGGGGTGCACGAGGCTTCTGAAGTTCCCCTGAGCATTTCTCAGGGTAAAGGCATTCTAATAGGTACCTGTTAGAAGACTATTTCTGATACAGAGAAAGGGCAGCATTCCAACCTTTCCCCACTGTACCTCCTCTCTGGCCTAACCCCTCATTTTCTTACCCTAGTTCTCTGCCCTCAGTGAGAGCCATTGCTCTTCCCCAACATACCTCAGGCACCGCCCTCTATGCCTCAGCTCAGGTCGTTTCTCCTCCTGGATGTCCTCTGTCCCTGCCTCTCAAACACCATCCACTCTCAGAACCCATGCCAAATCCCATCCTCTCTAGGAAGTCTTCCTGGATCACCCAGCAGGCACTTGTTTTTCTCCCACAATGCCTATTGTTTCATCTTCCTTTGAACATCAGCACATTCTGTCTCGTGGTGTTACTATTATTTTTAGATGGGTATTCAGTTTCCTGAAAGGATGCTGCCTTGGGCTTCCGTATAGCCCCTGGCTAGCTAGCAGACTGCCCTGAACAGAGAAGACATCACTAGATAGGAGTTGGTTGACTGATTGCAGCATCCTGCTCCTTAACTATGCTTTCCTTTCACTGAAGTGGAGAACACACACACACACACACACACACACACACACACACACCCCAGGTACAACCAATGCAGCCCCTGGTTTCATATTTTCATGAGGGGACTTCACAACTTCTCATCTTGAACTGTCAGGCAGACATTCTACAAGATGCTGAGAATGTAATTTATTTTCCTGTCTCAAAATCTGCTGTGGATAGTAACTTATAAACTGTAATAGATGATTATAAGTGAGATTCATGTAATTGTTTCACAGCAAGCTTTAAATAAACACATAAATTTCAGCGTCCCTGTTTATTGGATTTCCCCACATGTTGGAATTGATCTGAGATCTTATTGAAGTGTAAACTATAAACCAGCCTCTGAGGCTGTTAAATCCAGAAAGGTAGGACTAGAGATAATAGAATAGTCAGCCCCTATTTGGCAGGATGGAGCACGCCTATTTGGCAGGATGGTTAGCAAATTACATTTTGTCAGCCAAAGAATGACAGCTTCATTCTCAGTAAGCTGCCGGGCTGCCCCTCAGCGGCCCCTCCTTGTCTATCTCTATTGTCAAAGGCTTTGGCTGACAACAGGGGTCAAAACATCCACCTGTGACACAACTAAGATTTTTTTCTTCTTCTTCTTTTTTTTTTTTGGCAGAGTTTTGCCCAGGCTGGAGTACAGTGGTGCAATCTCGGCTGACTGCAACCTCTGCCTCCCGGGTTCAAGTGATTCTCCTGTCTTAGCCTCCTGAGTAGCTGGGATTACAGGTGCCCACCACCACACTAATTTTTGTATTTTTAGTAGAGACGGGGTTTCACCATGTTGGCCAGGTTGTTTTCGAACTCCTGACCTCAGATGATCCCCCTGCCTCGGCTGCCCAAAGTGCTGGGATTACAGGCATGAACCACTGCACCCAGGCTAAGATTTTCATTGTCAAAAGCTCCTTTCGCAGTCATTTATCAGGTCAGCCCTAATGTCCTGTTTCAGTTGCATGAGGGCTTATTCGAAGTAACTTGGCCAGTCCCTTAGTTATAGGCCCAGCTCATTCACAGGTTGGAGTGGAGGCACATTTAGCAATGGTAGGGGTGATACAGAAAAGACAGTGGTAATGAAGGTCGTGGGACACACCTTAATACTGTCACCAAATGTCCCCAGGGCATCAACTTGCACTAGCATGCCCACCATGGGTGCACAGTCAGTGTCTCACGAGGCACGCCTCTCCTCTCTAGACTGCAAGTTCATGTCTGGACTGGGCTAAACCTCTTTCTTCCATGTTTCAAAGTGTTATGTTCATTTTATGTGTGTTGTAAAATGTTATGAACTGATAAGCCTATGTTGCTATTGAAACCTTTCTTGCTAAAGCAGGCTGCGTCAGAATTACTGATGACTTCCAAGGGACAAATAAAAGGACCAACTTCAGTGGCAACTTCACAGAGCAAACTGCCCAGGTTAAAAGAAAGGGAAATGACTTCCTTCTGCTAGGAAGAACTAACGTAGAAATTACTGATTTCCCAACAGCAAGTTATCTAAGTAGATAGTAGGATTGTATGTTCCTTTTTAATTTGCATATAAAAAATTTCAAGAATACTTGCTTCTCAAAGAGATGATGGGGTCATTCTAAGAAAGCAACATAATGCCCTCATTTGGAAGTAGTTGGAGGACCATACTTGCTAAAAGAGTTCTAAGTGTGGAAGAAAGCTGTTTTGCAAGGGGTTTTGCCACCAAAGGCCATGGGAAGGTCCAACAGAAAGAAAAACTTGATAGGCTTTATTTCTTAAATTTTATTTATTTATTTTTGAGAGTCTGGCTCTGTCACCCAGGCTGGAGTGCAGTGGTGCGATCTCAGCTCACTGCAGCCTCTGCCTCCTGGGTTCAAGCAATCCTCCTGCCTCAGTCTCCCAAGTAGCTGGGATTACTTGATATGTTTTAGAATGAAGCTGTGCGTCCTCTTCGAATCAACAAGAGATATATGAAGCTGTAATTGACAGTGGTTAGTGATTTTCATGTTTTCCTGTGATTTCTAAACATCCTATAACTGAACCATGGCTGTTACAAGCATGGATTCTGAAGCCAGCTAGGACTGTCTGGGTTTAACTCCTGGCTGTGATATTTACTGACTTAACTTTTCTGTGCCCCAGTTTCCTCGTCTGAAAAATGGGGATACTTATAGTACCTACTTAATAAAGGTTTTAAGGAGTGAGGACTAAGCTCTGATTTTTTTTTATCTTGCCCAAATTCCTATCTAAGGGTTCTAGGGAGTCATACCCTACAAACCATAAATTCTCATCAGATGGATTTTATTTAACCCTGTATATCATTACTTACTTTCCAATCTGACTCTGGTATAACGAGGAAGAAAATAAAATGTTTTACCCTAAAACATGTTTCTCTGCCATATCTTGAAATTGCCCTGCAAAGTCTCTTGTGGGAAAAATCCACATTCTGTAGAGAATTCCCTTTCCCCCTTGTTTTCCTTCCTTCCTTTCCAGATCCAGGAGATAATCAACTAAGAGCCAGGCACCCTTTGAAGTCTGATAAGAAACATTTTACAACCTGCTCTCTCTAAAGTCTGCTGAGTTTTTCTTAAATGTATTTGATTGATGTCTCGTGCCTCCCAAAAATATATAAAACCAAGCTGTACCCCAACCTCCTTGGGTACATGTTTTCAGGACCTCCTGAGGGCTGTGTCATGAGCTATGGTCACTCATATTTGGCTCAGAATAAATCTCTTAAAATATTTTTACAGAGTTTGACTTTTTGTCAACAGGAGGATGAATAGGTTAATAAATGGAAAACTCTTAGAACAAGGCCTGGCACATACTGAGCACCGTACAAATGTCTATTGCTGCTACTACTATTATTGGGGGTATGGAGAGGGGAGGACTTTTTAAGAATTATGATTCAGAATTATTGAGAAAAGCAATTTAAAGAGCATGCACCCTTAATTTAGACACACCAGGTTTTAAGTTCATGCTCCGTTATTAGCTGTGTGAACATAAGCAAGAAATGTATGTCTATAAGAATCAGTGACTTTGTCTATAAAATGGGTTGATCTTAGTATACACTCTGTAGGGTTGTAAGGGTTAAATAAGTGAATGCTTGAAAAGTACTTAGCATAATGTTGGCACATAGTAAATATTCCAAAATATTAAGTATGTTTCTTATATCATTACCTCAGTGCTTTACCTTCTTTAAAGAATAATTTCAGTGGTGTGTTATCATTTTAAATTTAGTGATTTTAGTTCTTTTGAATACTTATGCTTGTCTGTCTTAATAAAGTATTATCTTCATAACATAAAATGAAACGTATAATTGAGCAGGAAAATGTGATACTGTCTTTTTTTCTCACTTTAACGTACTTAGAGGACATCGAATAATTCAGATCATAGGCCATTCCCAAGGCCCTATATTTTACCTGTTGGCAACCACCCCGATTGCAGGCAGAGAACCAAAGGGAAAATACGCATCTCTAAAGAGCCAGCCTCAGAAACCTAACCCATAAGATGGTGGCAAATGCCACATGTGATTAAGTGAAACAATGAATTTATGGAAACTCAGATATTTCAGAGAAAGCCATGATTTTTCTTTGGAAATATGGGAAATAATCTTTTTCCAAACTATGTTTTGGAAAAACTCTAAAGAAATACAAAATCAAGGAATGATCTTACATTTTTATTTCATAAAATGACATATTGGAAGTAAATATCTAGAACCATGGCAGCATTTGGTCCTCTAAACCAGGGGTCCCCAACCCCTGGGCCATAGACTGGTACCAGTCTCTGGCCTGTTGGGAACCAGGCCGCACAGCAGGAAGTGAGCATTGGGCGAGTGAGTAGTATCACCTGAGCTCCGCCTCCTGTCAGATCAGTGGCAGCATTAGAGTCTCATAGGTGTGCACACTTTATTGTGAACTGCGAATGTGAGGGATCTAAGTTGCACACTCCTTATGAGCTCCTTATAAGAATCGAATTCTCCCACCTCATCTGCAGCTACTCCCCGCCCCCCGTGGAAAAATTGTCTTCCACAATACTGGTCCCTGGCGCCAAAACGGTTGGGGATTCGCTCTGAACAAAGCAGCACTGAATGAGTGGCATAGAGATGGTGGACTGTCCTGGGAAAGAGACAAGTCAGGGATTGCAGGCTGTGTGTGCCACTCACTGTGGGCTTCCTCAAGGAACAGATCTGAATTAGGATGAGATACTGCTAAAGTTAGAAGGGCTAACCATCAGAACCTCAGGGGGAAAATTAAACAGTTGTATAGATTGGGGGTTAGCAAACTACAGCCTGTAGGCCAAATCCAGCTGCCCGCCACCTGTTTTTGTACATAAAGTTTTGTTGGAACACAGCCATGTCCATTTATTAATGAATTGTCTGTAGCTACAACAGCAGAGTTGAGTGGTTGTATCAGAGACTGTAGGACCTATAAAGCCTAAAATATTTGCTATCCAGCCCTTGACAGAAGACTTTGCCTGCTTCAGTTAACCAATTTGGTTCATCTAAAGAGCCATAAAAAATATTAAAAAGCAAACGATAAAATGAAGAAAATATTTACAACATATGTAATAAATCATGGGTTAATTGCTTTAAAATAGCTATATAACAGTAATAAAAAATACAAAATATATTGCTTTCTAAATCAACAAGCAAAACATGAATAGCACCAACAGAGAAATGGATAAAGGCCATAAATAGTCAGAGTTCTCCAGAAGAAGAGAACTAATAGGATATATGTATATATGAAAGTGAGTTTGTTAGGGAGAATGGGCTCATATAATCACAAGGCGAAGTCCCACAATAGGCCATCTGCAAGCTGGGGAAGAAAGCAGCCAGTAGCGGCTTAGTCCGAGTCCAAAAGCCTCAAAAGCAGGGAAGCTGACAGTGCAGCCTTCAGTTTGCAGCCAAAGGCCCAAAAGCCCCCAGCCAACCACTAGTGTAAGTCCCAGAGTCCAAAGGCCGAAGAACCTGGAGTCTGATGTCCAAGCAGGAGGAACAGGAGGAAGCATCCAGCACAGGAGAAAGATGAAAGCCAGAAGACTCTGCAAGCCAGCTTACCCCACCTTCTTCCGTCTGTTTTGTTCTAGCCACACTGGCAGCTGATTTGATGGTGCCCACCTACATTGAGGGTGGGTCTTCCTCTCCCAGTCCACTGACTCAAATGTCAATCTCCTCTGGCAACACCTTCACAGACACACCCAAAAACAATGCTTTGCCAGCCATCTAGGCATCCTTCAATCCAATCAAGTTGACATCTAATATTAACCATCACGTAGCCCATTCACTAATGAAGAACTGACTGGCCTATAAGCCTAGGAAACACTGATAACACCACTAGTAATCAAGGAAACACAAATTAAACCAATAAAAATATTTTTTCCAGGAAAATGGCAAAAACTTTTCTTCTTTTATTTTCTTCTGTTTTATTTTATTTTTTAATTGATACGCCAGGTTGATGAAGTTATGGGGAGAAAGAAAGAACTCTCATATGTTCAAGTGTAAAAAGGGCAAATTTTCAGGAAGACATTTGGCAATATGCACCAAAAATCTTTAAAGTCGTGCTTTCCCTTTGATGTAAAAAAATCACTTCTGGGAATTTTTCTTAGGAAGTAATTGGACATGGCATAAAGATATGGATACATAGATATTCATGGCAGCAAATTTGGAAACACTTTAGCTGTGAATAAAACAAGATTGGTTAAATGAAGTAGAGTATATACAACATAGTATTATGCAGGCATTAAAATCATGAAATAGTGTATGTTTATTGACATGGAAAGAGGTTCCCAATTTAAAAATAATATTAATGTACATTACAGCCAACTGGAAGGACAGAAGCTCTAGCCTGGGGCTTACAGAATGAGTAATGCGAGTCTCCATAACAAAAACATTGCCAAAAACGTCAACCCACCAACTGTCAAACTGGAAGTAACCTTGTAAAGTCCAGATCCCTCATTCTGTATATGCTGAAGTCCAAGTCCCAGAAAGGATGTGAATTGACCAAAGTCACATAGCCAATTAAGCTGAGAGTTGTACATAACAGGAACCTCATTGTAATGGCTTAAGCAAATAGGGATTAATTTGTTCAAAAGCAACAAAAAGTCCATAGACTGGCAGTACAAGGCTAATACAGCTGCCCTGTGATGCCATCGGGGACCCAGACCCGTCCTGCTTCCCATTCCTACCTGTGCGACTTTGGTTCTGCTGGTGAGATGGCTGCTTTTTGCTGAGAAAAATTGTTCTCCATGGCCCCATCACAACCTGGATGGGGACATCTGGATGCTTCCTGGGAAATTTTATCATAATGCTATCCCATGTCCCTACATGGTCTAAGTTTGTGCTCTGTACCTCTTTTCATCCCAGAGGAGTCATCATGCTTTGCTTTCAGTAAGTTATTGGATACACGGTTCCTCTCTGCTCTGTTGTAAGCTCTTGGAAAATACAGAACATGTGTTATTTATTTCCTGGATTTCTTTGCAGTTTAGACAGTGGTTTAAATGTAGTAGGTTTTCAAGTTCTTCTGGAATATTTGTTGTTTCTGTGTTTGGTTGGTTAGTTTAGTTTTCCCCATTCATGTGAGCTTAGCATGGTGCACCATCTCTGAAGCCTGGGTTTGAACTCAGTTCTGCTATTTACTAGCTAAGCAATACTGAAAAATTTAGTTAACCTCTCTGTGCCTCAGTTCCTCATTTCAATAATGGAGATAAAGATAGTACCTGGGTGTTGTGAAAATTGAGTGAGTTTGTATTTGTAAAACACTTATACCAGGGTTTCGGCACATATTAATAGTAAGAACTGTATAGGTGCTTGTTAAAAAAAAAGAACTTTAGTTTAGGAAATCTCTGATGTGTATGTACATGGAGCAGCTTAGATGGACAAAAACCTCACACAAATGAACATGTGAGGATCCCAAATGCCAGTTTCCAAAGGTATTAGTGGGGAAATCATGCGGAGAAAAACAGATATTTTTGTGGCAATTCAAAACCAAAGCAGGAGAACTTAGAGTCCTAAGTGTAGGAGAAAGGAGAAAATGTATATTTAGGAACTCATTTGGGTTTAAGAACTCATTGTTTTAGAAACCAGTTGGAATGAACACCCAGGAAAAGTATCTACCTCTCTTGGGAGGAGATGGTTAGTTCTGAAGCAAGGATTGCCCTGCGTTTTCAACAGTATCATGCATTTAAAATTGCAGTCACCTGCGCATAACAGGAACCTCATTGTAATGGCTTAAGCAAATAGGGATTAATTTGTTCAAAAGCAACAAAAAGTCCATAGATGGGCAGTGCAAGGCTAATACAGCTGCCCCATGATGCCATCAGGGACCCAGACCTGTTCTGCTCCCCATTCCTACCTGTGCGACCTTGGTTCTGCTGGTGAGATGGCTGCTGTGCCTCCAGGCATCATGTGTGCAGTTTAGCCAAGAAGAAAGAGAAAGGAGGAATGACAAAAGCAGTAATACCCACTGGGTCTTCCCCTTTTAAGAGCTTCCTCGAAAAGCCCACCCAGGAACTTCTGAGTATATCTTATTGGCCAAAACTGGGGTCACATGACTATTCTTCTCTGTAAATAAGTTTGGGGAGGTAAACATTTTGGCTTGTCACATTGAGCCCCGTGAACTCAAGTCGTGTTAATAAGGAAGAAGAGGAGAGTGGATATTGCCTAGGCAGCAAGCAATGGGGCCATATTGGAAGACTGTGAGCCCTTTAATAAGCAGCAGAGTAGAAAGTGGAGCCATTTGCTGAGACTGGAAAAACAGGTCCAGAAACAGTTTCTTTGGGAGAAATTAGGAGTGCTGTTTGGATACGTTAAGTTTGAGGTGCTTATCAGACATCCAAAGGGAGACGTTGAGTCTTCTGTTGGATATACAAGTTTAGAGCTCAGGGCTGGGGATTTAATTATGCTGTCATCAAACTATAGAGTGCTTCTGTTTTTCCCATAAAGATGAGGTAAGTCCATGAGCTGAGAGTGGAGAGAGAAAAAGATTTGAGGAGAGAGAGAGTATACCATCATCTCCAAGGAGAGTGTGAAAGCAAACTCACTGGGTGGTAGGATTGCTGGGGAGCGTGGGTGTCCTTTTGATATTCATGGTTTTGAACTTGTCCAACCAGCCAGTCAAACTGTGTTGTTTTTCTTGAGCAGTGTTTGGTTGCTTGGATGAAATCACACAAAAGTAGATTTGCCCAGTCTTGACTTTTTCCTGCTATGTCTGAGGAAAAGAGAAAAGGACAAGGGGATTGAGAGTGATTACAAGTTGATGATTATAATTTTATGATGAATATTACAAAAAGTTGTGGCTTATAGACTGCCAGTCTTGATAAGGTAAAAAATTATGTTTTGGGGCCTCTAGAACCAATATGTTTGAAAGATGAGAGGTGGTGATCAGATTATGGGATATTTGAAAAAGGGATTTCAGGCATGTCACAGTTATTAGTGAAGACAAGGTCTAGGGTGTGATCTTGCGAGAGAGTGACTGAGAGAGAGGAAGAAAAAGGTTGCTGCAGAGGGCATCAAACCTCTAAGGGCTAGGACATTCACAAGGATGGTGAAGTTACCAAAATGAAGGAAGGACAAAGAGGGGAAGGGTCACCAGTGAGTCAGGAGTTAATGCCGTAGAATAATGGCCACAGGGATGGTGCAGGGGTTTGGAGGTGGTGACTAAGGAAAAAAAAAAAAACAGCAGGTGGTGTATGCCAGTGGTGTGAGCTTCAAAAGAAGGTATAGTTGGTCCCCGAACAATGCAGAAGTTAGGAGCCCTGGCTCCCCTCGCAGTGGAAAATCTGCATATATATAATTTTGATTCCCCTAAAACTTAACTACGAATCGCTTACTGCTGACACAAAGCCTTACAAATAACATAAACAGACAATTAATGCATATTTTGTGTGTTATATGTATTATGTACTGTATTCTTACAATAAATTAAGCTAGAGAAAATAAAGTGTTTTTAAGAAAAATCGTAAAAAAGAGAAAATATATGTACTGTTCACTAAGTGGAAATGAATCATCATGAAGGTCTTTATCCTCATTGTCTTCACATTGATTAGGCTGAGGAAGCGAGGGAAGAGGAGGGGTTGATCTTGCTGTCTCAGGGGTGACAAAGGTAGACGAGGTGGAGGAGGTGGAAGGGGAAGCAGAAGAAGCAGGCACGCTTGGTGTAACTTTTATTGAAAAAAAATCCACGCATAAGTGGACCCATGCTGTTCAAACCCATGTTGTTCAAGGGTCAACTGTAGCGTCACAAGAGAAGAGTCTGAAGATAGAATACTGTCTGCTAAATGTGGTAGATCAAGGCTCTAGGGAAGATGGACTGGATGAGGGGCGAGGATGGAGGGGTTGGTCTAGAAAAGGGAAACAGCACCCCATCCTCTGAGAATGGAGGAAGCAGAAGAGTAGGTCTTTAGGCTTTTTGGCCTTCATAGGCTCAAGTGGGTGATGTTTGTCTCCTGCAAATGAGGAAGGTGGAGATGATTGGGAGTAAGGACTTAAGGTTTGGGATAGACATTGACGAGAATGACAAAATATCTTTTCCTCATGACAAGTAGCAGGATTCTCAAACCCTCCTGAGGAAGACACTGATGAGTTTGCTGCAGCATCCAGTAGCTGCTGTGATAGTTCATCATATGGGTCAACTTGGCTGAGCCATGGGATGGTCGAATATTTGGTCAGACATCAGTCTGGGTGTTTGCAAGGGCGTTTCTGGAAGAAATTAGCATTGAATCAGCAGCATGAGTGAAGTAGATGGCCTTCCCCAGTGAGGGGGGGCCTTGTCCCATCTGTCGAGGGCCTGAATAGAATAAAAGGGAGGAAGAAGTTTGAATTCTGTCTGACTGACAAGGATATTCTCCTGCTCTCAGCACTCCTGGTTCTCAGCCTTCAGCGCAGGACTGGAATCTGCACCATCAGCTCTGTGGTTCTCAGGCCTTCCAGCTACACCACCAGCTGTCCTGGGTCTCTAGCATGCAGACTGCAAATCATGGGACTCCTCAGCCTCCATAATCACATGAGCCAATTCCTTATAATAAATCTTTCCCTAGATATACATCTATTTATATGTCCTATTAGTTCTGTTTCTCTGGAAAACCATGACTAATACAGATGCCATGGCTATAGGACTTTTCTGATGAAGCTCAGCTGTCAGATCCATTTAACCAGTCTCTAAGAACTTCCAAAATTTCCCTCATTTTCCTGTGTTCTTCTAAGCCCTCTAAACTTTTTAAACCTCTGCCTGTTACCCAGTTCCAAAGCCACTTCCACATCTTCAGGTATCTTTATAACAATGCCCTGGTCCTCGATATCAACTTTCTGTATTAGTCCGTTTTTGTGTTGCTGTAAAGAAATACCTGATTTTGAGTAATTTACATAGAAAAAAAGTTTAATTTGTTTACAGTTCTGTAGGCTGTACGGGAAGCATGGTGCTGGCATCTGCTCAGCTTCCAGTGAGAACTCATGGAGCTTTTATTCATGGTAGAAAGCAAAGTGGGAGCCAGCATATCACATGGTGAGAGAGAAAACAAGAGAGAGAGGAGGGAAGTGCTACACTCTTTTAACAATCAGATCTTGTGTGAACTCAAAGTAAGAATTCACTCATTATCATTAGGACAGCACCAAAGCATTCATGAGGAATCCACCTCTGTGACTCAGACCCCTCCCACTAGGCCCACCTTCAACATTGGAGATCACATTTCAACATGCGTTTTGGAGGGAGCACACATATAACCATATCACCATGGGAGTGCAATTGGTGGCTCTATGAGAAGAGGAAGAGAGACCTGAGCCAGCACACTCAGTCCCCTTACCATGTAACGCCCTGCACCACCTCAGGGCTCTGCAGAGTCTTCACCAGCCAGAAGGCCCTCACCAGATGTGATTCCTCGGCCTTGGGCTTCCCAGCCCCCAGAACTGTAAAAAATAAATATTATTTCTTTATAAATTACCCTGTTTCAGGTATTCTGTCATAAGGAACACAGAATGCACTAAGACACTTCCCAAAGCAAATCTGTTCTTACAAGGCTCATTATGCCCTCCGGGCCCCATAAGCAGTGAGGCTGGCTTGTTTTGGTGTCTAGGGAATGGCTGAACTTTTGCTATTTTTGTTCATCTGGAATATCATTACACAATCCTTACAGAGGAGAGTATAGTTTTCATAACTGATACCTTATCTGTATCAATGTGGTTAGATGTATCTATTGAGCTGTTTATGCTCTTTATCACACAGCACCATTGTGCTAATGGAAGGATTTAAATCAACCCTGAAGGGAATGATTAAGGTTTACAACTAATTGTTCTATCAATTGGGATAAGTTATGGCATGTTATTTGCATATGTAAAAGCCACCCTAGGAATACTTCAGCTTCTTCCTTTTTGAATTAATCTTTGGAAAGAAAAGAACAAATAAACTATTCTAGAAAGTGAAATTTACAGATCACTAATGTTAGTAGTTGGCTTTGTTTAAGTTCTGAAAAAAAATTAAGAGGCATAGCATTAAATAGGTCAAGAGGAGTGGAAAGCACATTTGGGGGCAAGGAAAACGGTATATGAAATTGATTTTTAACCTTTAGTAGGGGGAGAATGCCACAGACCTCTTTGTAGATCTAATGAAAGTTATGAATTCAGACAAATACACACAAGCACATACATGCAAAGTGCCACATGCATCCCTGCAGGGTACTCAGGCTCCCGGCCGCCCACCCACCAGCTCCTAGGGGGATGCAGGGCAGCCAGTTAAGGCCCTCTAGGGCATGAGAGACTCAGATAACACTAGAAACACCAGCTGCATTGGAACAGATGGTTGATATTGGAGAAGACAAAGTTGGAAAACTAGATAGAAAATCTGGAATGCTGAGGTTAGGGGACATTACCCTGATGTACTGATGTACTGAGGATGAGGGCTGTTAAGTGTTTTAGGCAGGATGCACACTGAAGACCAAAGAAGGAATCCCAGATCTTGACCATGTCACCTTCCTGGGCTTTAATAGCCTCGTCTGTAAAATGCGAATAACAATGCATGATTTTCCTGTTTCACAGGAGTGTTCTCAGGGTCAGCATGAGAACAAATTGAGATAACGTAAGTGAAGGTGTTTTGTAAACCTTTCACGAAAGTATAAAATGGTGTTTTAAGATAATTAGGTTGTAATGTGATGGGTCTATACACTCACAGCCCTCAAGGATGGGGTAGAGAACATTTAATGTGGCTTGAAACTGTTAGGGCAAGAGAATGAGAAAATCCATAGATATATTACAAAATAAACCAGGTGGAATGAACTTATTGCTTTTGAAATAAAGGGTAATACTCCAGGTAGATTATTACCTTTCACTGTGAATGGAAAGATCTTGAGGAAGACTGGGAAGAAGATGAGAAATATTAATCCTGAAGGCCCCTGAATGTTTCCAGAGGTCTTTCTTCCCAAACCAGATGGCAAATGAATTAGATTCTCTGTGAGTTGTAGAATATTAAATTTTATAACCAAACCAAATTGATGTCTTATGCCTGGAACCTATGCACTAGTGAGTCTACTGGGAACAGCTTAGATTATCTTCACTACTGATTCATGAAAAAGGTTTTGGCAAATGGTCTCAGGCAAGGAATGAAGCCAGGAACAGCATTTGTCATACCAGATGGGCTGACTCACCCTTTGGATAGAAAAGTTCACCTGTGTTATTCTAAAAACTACCCTTTGCTATCTTAAATGGACCAGGGACATTTGTCATATTCTATATTGATGAACAAGTCTTGTTTATCCAGTGTCTATGAGCTTCTGGGACACTTAAGTTTGGTGCTAAGTATTACCTGTCAAGCTGGATTTTTGGAGAAACTTAATGAAAACTCATGTGGACATCTAAAGTTCAGCTGTTTGGAAGAAAAGATGGGAAACTGTCTCATGGCTACTTTGGGAGGAAGAAGACGTTATCAGAGGTTGGGAGTATACTGTATGCAAGACACAGGGAGCTCATCTATTCCAAAGGATAGTAAATAAGAGATTTTCCCTTGTTTAGGGCCACAGAGGGACCTTGGTGTCTCGACACCAAAATGTAACTCCCATGGCCAGGCCTCAGTGACTCATGCCTGTAATTCAGTGCTTTGGGAGGCTGAGGTGAGAGGGTCACTTGAGGCCAGGAGTTTAAGACTAGCCTGGGCAACATAGCTATGAAAAAATAAAAAATTATCTGGGCATGGTGGTGTGCACCTGTAGTCCCAGCTGCTCAGGAGGCTGAGGTGGGAGGATCACTTGAGCTCAGAAGTTTGAGGCTGCAGTGAATTCTGATCACGCCACTGCACTCCAGCCTGGGTGACCAAATGAGACCCTGTCTCTCAAAAATAAACAAATAAACAAACAGTAACTCCCTAAAATGCTTTTTGGATAAAAAGTCGTGAAGATCGCTTCTCCCCCACTCTCATCCAGCTGTTCCATGCTCATTATTTAAGTTTAGATGAAATGTCACTTCCTCAGAGAGGCCCCCCCACCTCCCTTAATAGCTCCCCTCCTCCCTGGCCCCAGCTCAGGGACACTGCCATGTGCCCACCTTGTTTCTGCACTGAGTTACTTGTTCAGGTTTTCCTCCTGAGCACGTGAGCCCCACAGGGATCCTGTCTGTCTTGCTCACTGCCGTACCTTCCACCCCAGCATGCGTCTGACCCATCTTTGTAGAATGGATGAATCTGTGAAGCTTTGGAAATAGTGAAACAAACCCCCATTTGCTTACCAGGTTTTACAGTCCCAGGTCTTTTCTACTATTTATTCTGACACATCTTTTGGATTTTATTCTTATAAGGCATCTCCCTGTTCCCACTGCTGCTGTCCTCATTCAGAATTTCCTTATATTTGGCCCACTGCAATGAACTCTGGAATGTGTTATTTGCCTTGGGTCTCCCTCTGCTCCAAACCATTCTGCAATCTCTTGCTGGATCAATTTTCTATTTCCTGTTCAAAAAACAAGCCACTGGGCTGACTTTCAATTCCCACTTATGTGTCTCTGCTTCCCAGCCTCTTCGTTATGTGCCCTTTGAGTCAGTCAAGTCCAAGTCTGTCTCCTCTTTGCCTACATAGCCTATGTTTTTCTGCCCCAACCCTTTGCTCATGTGGTTCTCTCTCTCTTTTTTCTAGAAATGGAGTCTTGCTATGTTGCCCAGGCTGGCCTTGAACTCCTGGGCTCAACTGATCCTCCCATCTCAGCTTTCTGAGTAGCTGGGATTACACCTGGGCTCAAGTGATTTTCCCCCCCACCTCCCCCCGCCATCTCAGCCTTCTGAGTAGCTGGGATTACACCTGGGCTCAAGTCATCTTCCCATCTCAGCCTTCTGAGTAGCTGGCATTACACCTGGGCTCAAGTGATCCTCCCATCTCAGCCTTCTGAGTAGCTGGGATTACACCTGGGCTCAAGTGATCCTCCCATCTCAGCCTTCTGAGTAGCTGGGATATTACACCTAGGCTGAAGTGATCCTCCCGTCTCAGCCTTCTGAGTAGCTGGGATTACACCTGGCTTGGCTTTCAAGTGGTTATTTTTACTTGCCCAAATATTAGTCAACTTTTAAGGCTCAATTGAAATATTCTGTCCCCCAAAAAGCTTTCGTTGAGTTCACTAAACTAATAGTAAGCTCTGCCTTCTTACACTTTTCTAACACTTTATTTGTTCCCCTCTTCTGGTATGACACACTTCATGTAATTGTCTGAACTCTCCCACCAAACTCCTCAAGCAGGGGGCTAAGTCTTAGTCATATTTGCCTTCCACAGCATGCTCAGCACAGGGCCTCGCACAGGAGATACTCAATAAGAGTTGTGGCATTAAAGACCGTTTCAAATTCTTGTTTGGGTTTAGTTTTATTTGAAGGCTAGGAAAGTGCAAAACATCCTGGAATATATTAGTCATGATTATTGCTAAGGGAAAGAAATCTGTCTTTTTTTTTTTTTTTTTTTTGAGATGAAGTCTTGCTCCGTCACCCAGGCTGGAGTGCAATGGCGTGATCTCGGCTCACTGCAACCTCCGCCTCCCAGGTTCAAGCAATTCTCCTGCCTCAGCCTCCCGAGTAGCTGGGATTACAGGTGCTGGCCACCACGCCTGGCTAATTTTTGTATTTTTAGTAGAGACGGGGTTTCACCATGTTGGCCAGGCTGGTCTCGAACTCCTGACCTCAGGTGATCCACCCACCTCGGCCTCCCAAGGTGCTGGGATTACAGGCATGAGCCACCACGCCCAGCCAGAAGTCTGTCCCTTATTTGAAGAACTGTCTGGCAATGGATTGTGGTTTGGTTGGTAAAAACAAATCACATAGAACTTTACAGTTTGCAGTGTGCTTTTAGCGGCTTGACTTCAACCAATCCTCTCAACCTTGTGAGGCAAACAGGCGTGTTACAGGTGTCTCCATCTCATAGTTCAGGAAACTGAGACTCACAGGGGATAAACAGTTGTTAAGTGGTGGAGCTGGTGCTGGGGGCCTGTGACTTCAGATGGCATGCTCTTTCCCTCTGCTGCTGTCCTGCCCTCACCACGAGCTCAGTGGGCCGAGATGGGTGGAAACCCTGATCCATTTTTGCTGCATTTTTCAGACATGGCTCCAGAAACTCCTGTATTTCCAGATGAGCATTCATCCTGGGTGAGAGAGATTGCACATACATGAGCTCAGCTTCAGTTCAAGAAGCTGGAACGAAGAGCAATGCTGAAAAGTCATAGAGTTTGATTAGACAGTGATTGAGATGTTTTACAAATTAAGTGGAAAGGACCCTTCCCTGCGTACTATGAGCCGGTCAAGCTTAAGAGTCTTTGTGCCTAGCTTCCTAGTAGAAAGAGTCAGCAGCAGGTAAAAGGAGTTCAGGCATTAGACTTAGATGGACCTGGGTTCAAATCCCAGCCTTACCACTCACTGGCTATCTGGCTTTGAGAAAATTACCTGTCCGAGCCTCCATTTCATTAGTGTAACTGAAATAGTCACTCTGAGCATGTCCCAGATGCTATAAATCTATTATCCCGCATGATTCTCTTACAGATCCTAAGAAGTAGGTGTTGTATTATTATTATTATTGTTTTTTTTTTTTTTTTTTTACTAATTTTTGCTCTTTCTATAGACAAGAAACAGGTTCAGGGAGCAAAAGGTTTCCAGCAGCAAGAGGTTGCCAAGAAGATAAACACCAACCCACTTACTCACCATCCAATATCACCAGCCACCATTGACATAACAAGGAAAGGAAAGCTGTCTCAGCAGGGTTCATGTGGTGGTCAGATAAGAAAATGTGTTTGAACTGTCTAGATGATATTAATTGGATCCCTGCTTATTTCTTTAAATAAATGTTTGTAAGTAAATAGGTATATCCAGGTATCTGTATTTCTTTAGACCATGTTTGGATGATAAATCTTTTGGTTAATGATGGTGATTAGTCAGCCAAGTTCATATTTATACTTAGCTTTTACTTTCTTTCTTTTTTTTTTTTTTTTGCCGACATTCCTGGAAACAATTACCATTCAGAACGTGAGGCAGAATCCAGCACCACCCTCCAACCAGTGGCAGCAGATCCCACTGGCTGGAAGGGGCCCTCCGAAGCAGGGCAGGAGCCTTTGAAATGTCACTCTTGCAAACCCAACCTCTATATGGCAACACAGATCATAAGCACAGAAAGGAACTGTGTTACAACTGGTGTTATGTTTGATGGGGAGTTGCAGGAGTTAATCAAGGAAGAATAAAACCTAGGGAAAAATATTGTACAAGAATTATTGATGGGTTTGTATTTAAAATCATCGTTTTCATTAAACTTTTTTTTTTACCCCTTTCAGTGGTCATGCTGGCATCGAGGCCCTGAGTGGGTGCTCATAGCCAGGGCCTATTGAACATCACTGAAGGGGGAGACTCCAGGGACCTGCAAGAGGGCAGGATGACCAGGTAGACGAGGACACCATAGTCCTGACTTTGAGTCTTTGCTTTGTTTTTTATTAGCTGTGTGACCTTCAACCAATGCCTTACACACTGGGACTGTGGCAGAGACAGCTTGTTCATCCTCAAATCATTTTCTTTTCCACTGGGCACAGGGGAGAAGCCAGGAGCCGCCCCAGGACTGACTCTGGCCAATGGGATGTCCATGGGAGGCACGTCTGCTGCACCCAGACCTGGCCATTGACATGTCCACGTGCTCCTTGACTCTGGCTCTTCCCCTACCTGCTAGAGAAGGTGCTGATGGCTAGAGAAGGGCAGAGCCACAGACAGAAGAGGCCTGGGTCCTGAAACACCACATGAAAAGCCACAGTGCTGGAAGTGGTCTGTGGGTGTGCCTGTGTGTTAGCAGGGAATACACTTCTATTGTGCTGAGCCCCTGATAATTTGGGGTTTATCTATTACCGCATCTAGAGTTAGCTTCACTGATACAGGCACATTTTCCTTGTCTGTATCATACAGGTAAAAATTGATCCTTATCTTAGGTGTCATAAAGGTGAAAAGAAATAATGTATAGGAAATGATTTTAGAAATTCTGTAAGTCCTCGCTGGGCACGGTGGTTCACGCCTGTAATCCCAGCACTTTGGGAGGTCGAGGCGGGCAGATCACAAGGTCAGGAGATCAAGACCATCCTGGCTAACATGGTGAAACCCCGTCTCTACTAAAAATACAAAAAATTAGCCGGGCGTGGTGGCGGGCGCCTGTAGCCCCAGCTACTCAGGAGGCTGAGGCTGGAGAATGGCGTGAACCCGGGAGGCGGAGCTTGCAGTGAACTGAGATCGCACCACTGCATTCCAGCCTGGGCGACAAAGTGAGACTCCGTCTCAAAAAAAAAAAAAAAGAAATTCTACAAGTCCTCATCACCAATCTGGTTAATCAACGCGGTTGCACCTGCTGGCAGCCCACTAGATCCATGGTATCCTTGCTCCTAGTCAACACTAGGTGAGGCTCCCCAGCCAGAAGGAGGCCTGAATCCACAAGCCATTCCTCAAGCCCCATGATGGACCCTGTTCATGTCCAAGCAGACACCATTCCTCCCACTTTTGCTTCTCTGCATGGGATGCCGCAGTGCAGGAGGTCAATTAACTCTTCCAGCTCATCCCTGGTGGCACATTTGGTGTTCTGTTACATTTCTTCTATTTTGCTACTTGGAATTTCCCTCCCAAATGATTCCTTTTTTTCTGATAACAAAGGATTACATGCCTATTATGGAAATTTTGAAAAGAAAATTTTATTGTGAAAGAGTAAAAAATGCACCCACTAAAGATGATCATTAACAATATTATGGCATATTTCTTCCTGTATTTCTTTCTTCTTTCTTTCTTTTTTAAAATATCTCACCTCTGGGTGAATCCTCATATTCCTTTTTTCTTTTTTTGGTGGAGGTTGTTGAAAATCCTTATATTTCTTAAGGTAAGTATATATATATTTTTTACCATAGTCGAGAACACCATACACATATAATTTGGTATCTTGCATTTTATGTTCTGCTTGTCACGATCATAGCATTTCCCATATCACTAAAAGCTCTTACAGTCATGACTTTTCTTAGAGTTCTATACTATTCCATTGTAAGGATGTACCATGATTTTCCCTATTGTTAGTTAGGTTGTTTCTAGTTTTTCAGTCTTATAAGGAGTGCTGCAGTGAACATGTTTGTAAACTGTGGATTGCTTCCTTTGCAATTTGAATTCTTTAAGGCCATTCATGTTTTGGATCTGGGTAACATGTAGAAACCTATTACATTTCTTAGATACAATCTGGTTTCCAGAATATAGCAGCATGGGAAAGTCAAATGTGGGCTACAAGGAGCCCCAGGTTCGATAGCGGAGATTCTTGAAGCCCAGACAGAAGTGTTCTTTGCACTAGCTCTAGGTACAGCTGTCTGAACTGCCTGAGCATAAGAAACGTGATGGTTCATTTTAGGTGTCGACTTGCCTAGATTATGGGGTACTCAGCTGGCAAAGCATTATTTCTTGGTATGTCTGTGAGGGTGTTTCCAGGAGAGATTGACATTTGAATCAGTGGACTGAGTAAGGAAGATCCGCCCTCACCCAATGTGGGCGGGCATCAGCCAATCTGCTGAGAGTCCTGATAGAACAAAAAGACAGAGGGAGGGCAAATTTTCTCTCTTCTTCTGGAGCTGGGACACCCTTCTCCTCCTACCCTTGGACACCAGCACTCCAGGATCTTTGGCCTTCAACTCTGGAACTTGCACATACCCCATAGGGTTCTCAGGCCTTAGTCTTGGACTGAGCCACACTGTCGACTTCCCTGGGCCTCCGGCTTGCAGTTGGCTCTTCGTGGGACTTCTCAGCCTCCATAATCACATGAGTCATTTTTCCTAATGAATCCTCTCTCATTATCTGTCATCTGTCCATCCATCCTATTGGTTTTGTCTGAGTGGAAAACCCTAATATAAGAGACAGTGGAGACCCCCCTTCTTGTTCTCTGTGGGGGACATGCCGTTCTTTTTTCTTAGAAGAGTGTGGGTTGCACTGTCGGGCCAGACAACACACTTCTTAAAGTGTTATTCTATCTTTCTGTCTCTCTTTCCCTCCCTCCCTCCTTCCCTCCTTCCCTCCCTCCCTCCCTTCCTTCCTTCCTTCCTTTCCTTCCTTCCTCTCTCCCTCCCTCTCTCCCTCTCTCCCTCTCTCCCTCTCCCTCTCTCTTTTTCTTTCTTTCTTTCCTTCCTTCTTTCTTTCTCTCTCTCTCCTTCCTTCCTTCTTTCCTTCCTTCCTTTCTGCTACACCTGAGCATTTTTTTATTGAGATGTAATTAATATTCCATAAAATTTGCCTTTTTAAAGTGTACAATTTGATGGTTTTTAATGTAATCACAAAGTTTTGTAACCATCACCACTAATTCCAGGACATTTCTATTACTCCCAGAAAGAAACACCAACCCCATAAATAGTCACTTCCCATGCTCCCCTCCTCCAGCCCTTGGCAACCACTAATCTACTTTCCGTCTCTATGGATTTGCCTTTCCAGACTTCATATAAATGGAATCTATAACATGTGGCTTTTGGGGTCTGGCTTATTTTATTTAGCATAATGTTCTCAAGGTTCACCCATGTTGTTGTATGTATTGGTTTTTCATTCTTCTCAAGGCTGAATAATATTCAATTGTATGTATAGACCACATTTTGTTTATCCATTCATCAATTGATAGACATTTGTGTTGTTTTCACTTTTTGGCTATCATGAATAATGCCTCTGTGAACCTTTGTGTACAGGTTATTATGTGGATGTATCTTTTCAATTCTCTTAGGCATGTATCCAGGAACAGAATTACTGTTTAATTTACTTTAGAATAGCAAAATTGTTTTCCAGAGGGAAACACCATTTTACATTTTCACCAGCAGTGTATGAGAGTTCCAGTATCTCCACACTCTCTCTGCCACATTTGTCTATCTTTTTTATTATAGCTATCCTAGTAGGTGCGAAGTGGTACCTCATTGTGGTTTTGATTTTCATTTTCCTAATTACTAGTGATGCTGAACATCTTTTCTTTGCATATTGGCCATTTGTATATCTTTTTTGTATGTAATTTCTGCCTATTCAAATCGGTTGCTCAAAAAATTTCGTTCCTTGTCTTTTTATGATTACATTATAAGAACTCTTTATATATTCTAAATACTAGACGCTTATCATATATATGATTTGCAAATATTTTCTCCTATTCTGTGGGTTGTCTTGTCACTTTCTTGATAGTGCCCTTTGCCACAAAAAAGTTTTTAATGTTGATCAAGTCTATTTTTTGACTTCATCTGTAAAATCCATAATTTTGATGTATCTTTCTTTTTCTTTTTTTGCTTACGCTTTTGGTGTCACGTCTAAGAAACCATTGCTTAATCCAAGGTCACACAGATTTACTCCTCTGTTCTTTTTAGAGTATCATATCTTAGCACTTACACTTAAATCTCTGATTCATTTTGAGCTAATTTTGTATGCGGTGTGAGGTACAGGTCCAACTTCATTCTTTTCCATGTGGATAGCCAGTTATTCCAACACCATTTGTTTGAAAGACTATTCTTTCTTTATTGGGTTTCCTGGGAACCCTTGTCAAAAACCAATTAACTATAAATATATGATTTTATTTCTGGACTCTCAATACATGTCTATCCTTATGGCAGTACTGCACTGTTTTGGTTAGTGTAGATTTGTCATACATTTTGAAATTGGAAAGTTTGTGTCTTTCGACTTTGTTTTTTTTCAAGATTGTTTTGGCTATTCTGGGTCCCGTGTATCTCTATATAAATTTTATGATCAGTTTGTCAATTTAGACAAAAGAGGCGGCAGGAATTTTCATAAGGATTGCATTGAATCTGTAGATCAACTTAAGGAGTATTGCCATGTTAACATTATTGTCTTCTAGAGTGTTATTCTTAAAAAAAAAGACAAATCACTGATTTCAACAGTTACTCAACTTCCATTTGCAACAGTTTAGTTTTTCTGCAATGTAAGTCACTCCTATTTACTCCAGCTACATTAAAAAATGGAATGCTTCACCTTGTCTGTAAATTATCTTCTTTGTACCAGATGAGCTCAACTATATTTCCTTATTAGACCTTAATGATTCCATTTTACTAGGATTATTAGGTGTAGGTACTATATGAATTTCACTAAAAGATGAAGAAATCAGCTGGGCATGGTGGCTCACGCCTATAATCCCAGCACTTCGGGAGGCTGAGGCCGGTGGATCACCTGAGGTCAGGAGTTCGTGACTAGCCTGGCTAACATGGTGAAACCCCATCTCTACTAAAAATACAAAAATTAGCCAGGTGTGGTGGCATGCACGTGTAATCCCAGCTACTTAGGAGGCTGAGGCAGGAGAATCAGTTGAACCCAGGAGGCGGAGGTTGCAATGAGCTGAGATTGCGCCATTGCAGTCCAGCCTGAGTAACATGAGTGAAATTTCATCTCAAAAAAAAAAAAAAAAAAAAAAAAGATGAAGAAGTCAAGGCAAAAAACTAACATTCAAGCAATTACCTCACTTGCCACAGAAGAACAGCTAGATCAATGATGAGAATGAAAGACTGTAGTTCCCACAGTACTGTGCTCTCCCGAGGAATTAGGAAGAGCTGGTTTCCCATCCCAACTGCTTGTTCTCCGTTCCCCTGTCTTGGTGTGGAATTTTGAAAAAGTACTTAATTTCTCTGAATCTGTTTTTTTATCTTCATTACGGTGGTGTGATCCAGGTGACCAGGTGACCTCGTGGGCCTGTGTCTGTAATAGAAGACACACTCATTTTTAATGACAAATTATATTTACCAAAGCTACACCCTCCCCAGCCTGGCTTCCAGAAACCCTCTTCACAGTGTCCCCTATTTGTTCTGAGTCTCAAAAGAGTGTCTCCTGTGCGCAGAGCCAGTCTGTTAGCTGCAGTCATCTGCTCCATCACATCACTCCCGTTGACTCTCCTGCACCCATTCCCCACCTCCACCCACCTTGTTTCTGCAGGGCCACAAGGAGTGCTTGTCATTGCATTGCCAAAACCAGGCAAGGTTGTTGTTTTGGGATTCATTCAAAGCTCCCTGTCCTATGGGCACCAGAGCAGGGCTGTTTGTATGCAGACAAGAAGAATAGTCTCCTCCACTCCAAATGCAGCAAGCAACTCTGCCCAGCCCTGGAGTCCTTGACTCATACTTGAAGAATCCTATCAGCATCATGCCCTTGTATTCCTGGCCATACTCCAGCTGGTGGAAGCCCTTAGAGGGGGGAAACATAGCATTCCATCACCACCCTCTCCCCATCACCTAGCCTGCTCCTCTCTCCAGGGTCACCACATAGAAGCTTGGATTAATGCAAGCCCACCAAAAGAAGACTGGCATGGGGCAAGGGGGTGGGGGACCGTGTGTAGATCTTACCAGCAGCAGCTGGTGCCTGCTCTGGGGGCAAACATGAGGTCTCTGATGATTTAAAATGATACCTACCCCGGGAGGTGGTGTGAGATTAACTGAAATAATGCAAGGCAAGTCCTGGCACCAAAAAGACATTCCCCCCAGGGTTTCAAAATGTCAAAGATGATGAGGTCCCTTCTCTGGTAAAGGGTGCATTTATTTTCCAAATACTTCTCACTGCCTCAGTGGAAATTTGCCTGGGCCTGTGGTTCCAGGGAACACTGTTTGGGGCAATCCCTTTTTCTTCCTGTGGACGTGTGTGGCTCCATTCGAGTCCAGGAGGCAGATCAAACGCAGGGTCAGAATCGCTGCCTTGTATGCTCACCTGGACAGGCACTGGGAGATGAAGGACCATCTGTCTCTCGGTCCATGGTTTGGTCCAGCTGGTGCAAGAACCCCAGGTGCCGAAGGCGTTGCAGACACCCTCCCCTGCCCACATGCCTGGGCGTCTCCGAACACTCCCCTTGGCGTCCACCACAAATAGAAGATTGTTTCATCCACCCATGCAAGGTCTTTCCCAGGACTCCTCCTACCCAGAAACCCAGGTGGTTCTCAGGGAGCTGCGCCAATCCCTCTGGCTGCACCCCGCAGACCCTGCCCACGCTCCAGCGCCGCGTCCTCCGCAAGCGCGGTGATATGGCTCATCCTTCCCTTCTCGCCTTTCTCACAGCCCAGGTGCTGCACCCAGGCAGTCTGACGAAGCTGTTCCCGCTCCCAATCTGGCCAGACACGGCTCTGCGTAATTGCGCTCTGCGGTCCACCTGCTCCCCCGCGGCAGTCCCCCAGCTCCGCAGCAGGTGGGGCCGCCGCACAACCTCGCAGGCCCAATGAGACATAGGAAACGCCAAACTGGGTTACGTAAGTGGGTTAGGCAGGTGGCGGGCGAGGTGCGTTCTACAGGAAAGTTGTGAATCAGGAGCCTGGCAACGTGAATTCTCAGTTCTCCTTTTGGTTTCATTACAACAAGCAGCTATTGGATGTCTGGTGTGTTCGCAGAAGTGTGATAGATGACTCCGTGTCGGAATACAGAAGCAGAGGGAGGGCTCTGGGAACCAAGCCCTGAGGATGAGACGCAGTCCTCAAACTCGACAGTTCACAGTCCGCAGGGGAGCAGACGTGGGAGCAATAATACAGCACATTACCACACATATAATAGTGAAAAATGTATGCAAGGTGTGGGGGGAGGGGGTGGATGGAGCGGGGAGGGGGGTGGATGGAGCAGGGAGGGGGAAAGAGAGCGATTCTTTCTGGAGTCAGTAAAGTCTCCAGGGACGCTCAACCTGAGTTTTGAAGAACAGATACAATTTTGCAAGGTGGCCAAGAGCATAGAAGAACATTCTTGTTAGAGGAAACCGGAGTGGGGGGGTTTGGTGCCCTCCCATAATCTCCTCAACACCCTTCAAAGCTACCCTAAATAAGCATTCTAAGCATAAATAGCGAGTTTGCTATGTGAAATGTGAACTCCATGTCAAGACAAATCTGTACTGTCCTTTTCAATCCTACATACTAGCTTGAGCTGACACTCAGGGAGAGGTGTGGGTTGGGGCTTTGGGGACAAAGGACTGAGTAGTTCTGGAACTACAACAGGGGCAGACAAGACCATAAAGGACTTTGGAGGTCATGCTTAAGGACTTAAGCTTTATCTTGTAGGCTGGAGCTTGCAAGCTGGTGGCCATGAGATGACCTTTTTTTTTTTTTTTAAACCCTATGTACTTGTTTTGTTTAATTCTTATAAAGTTTTAAAAGTCAGTACCTTTCTAGCATCTCTTGGAAAAATCGGAGGGTTTGATGTCACTGGACTCACCATCCTGCCATAAGCTGGCTCCAGGTTGTAGCTGCTTCCTGGAAACCAGGCACCAGCTTGCCCTTTGTCTCAGTCCCTGCCATTCCCTCAGGCTTCCTGGGATCCTGTCTGGGCTCTGCAGGGGTCTCAGTCCCTGGGGGCAACAGGGACACACTTATCACTTGTCAGGAGAGTCCAACGGTAAGATCTGGGCTGGTAACATGGTGAGGTGATTGAATTTGAAAGGAAGGGATGGAAGCAGGGAGAAATGTCAGTCAGCCTTAGAGAGGAGAGGCCAGATTCAAGTAAAGTGGGAAACCTGTCCCTCCACTCCCCACCCATGCACGTGCAGGTACACTCAGGCACACACTCTGAGTATGGCAAGACTGCTCTCTCTTCTTCAACTCTTTGAGTTCTTAGTTTCTTAAGATTTCTTTACCCTGTCAAGAATCACTCATGTTTAATTAAGATCACTTTCTTTTGAGAATGGGAGGGAAGTACAAATACCATTTTTTTGTAGGCCTGCTTCTCCCTTCTGCCCTCACCCTTAGAGATGGAGCTGGGTTTTGGCCCAAGGAGAACTTCAAATCTTGGACCATTGATTTTCCGACCTTAAAGGACACCTTGCAGGATTAAGCTGCATACTTTTCGAGTATCTCTAGTATTCATCCCCCAAAGAACCAGTGCAATATTCTTCCCCTGCTAAGGAAAAATGGAGAATTGTAGGATGAAGTGTATCAGGGGAATAAAAGAGGAGGTACCCTCTCTGGCCCTAGAGCCATGTATAATCCACTGCAAATCCCCTCTCCAAATTACAGTGATTTGTAGTGGAGGGAAAAAAAAGAAAAAGACTGAATTTCATTCCTGCCTTCAACATTTTCATCCAGTCCACTGTTTGGTGACCCACTTGGAGTGGCTCTTAGTCTCCATTAGTGCAGCAGGATGGGAGAAGGATTGTACAATGTCAGTCTGTTGCCAGGCAGACGAAAACCAAGTAGTAGTATTTCTCTGGCAAATAATCTAGCCAGTCTTGGTCTCTATTGCTAGAGCTAATTACACTCACAGGTGCCATGTTACTTACTGATTTAATCATCTTATTCAATGCCACTCTTCAACATTGCACTTTTAAATAAAATAAGGTTTCTTTGCATGTGTCTCAATGATAAATGCCAGTAGAGACAGAAATGAAGATTTGAAATTTCCTGTTGTGTATATGCTCTCCCCTGCTCGGAACATGTATGCCTACTAGCAATCAGTTTTCATGCACCAGTTGTGGTGTGCTGAGTGGGCGGCAGAGACTGGGACAGAGGCTCACTCATTGATTCAGCAAACATTCTGTCCTAGAGTGGGTTCTCAGGGAAGCAGATGCTAAGTCAAGGATTCAAGAGCAAGGAGTTTATTGGCACTCTGGAAGTGAAGAAGACAGAAAGGAAGGTGGCCAGTAAAGGGTGCATTGTTGAATTTGCTACCATTGTGGGAGCTTAATCCTACCGGGAAACTTTAAGATCCAGTGTAGAATACATGCCTCAGAGTTATCTCACCAAGGGGTGAGGAAGCTTGGGTATTTCTACACAAAGTCCCATCAATCACTGGTTGAGGCTGCTCCTAGGGAGTATGACTTTCCTGGAACTTATGCCTTGATCCTGAAATAGGCAAAGCAGGCTTTAGTGGCCAGAGAAAGCCCTGGGGCAAGCAGGGGCTGGCAGTTGGAAGTTGGACCAGCTTCAACTAAAGAGATAAGCACAAGGGGCTATGGATGGGGCAGTGACAGAATCTGCAACATATTCTTTGAGGGCTTCCTGTGTGCCAGGCACTGTCAGGTCACCATTATAGAGACGGATTTTGTCTCTGCGTTCATAGAGCTTATAGCTTAGTGGAGGAGATGAACAAGTAACCAGGCAGAGCCCAAAAGATGGGATATTTTCGGATGGTAGGAAAGAGAAGTGTGTCTCAGTAGGCCTCCTGGAGAAGGTAACACCTAAGCTAGCCCTGAATTAGGAATAGAAATGTTTATAGGTGGCTGGGAGCAGCATGTGCAAAGGTCCTAAGGAGACTGAGTTTGCAGCAAGTTTAAGAAACTACAAAGGCTGGGCACGGTGGCTCACGCCTGTAATCCCAGCACTTTGGGAGGCCAAGGCGGGTGGATCACGAGGTTAGGAGATCGAGACCATCCTGGCTAACATGGTGAAACCCCGTCTCTACTAAAAATACAAAAAATTAGCCGGGTGCAGTGGCGGGTACCTGTAGTCCCAGCTACTCGGGAGGCTGAGGCAAGAGAATGGCGTGAACCCAGGAGGCGGAGCTTGCAGTGAGCTGAGATAGTGCCACTGCAGTCCGGCCTGGGCGACAGACTGAGACTCCTTCTCAAAAAAAAGAAACTACAAAAAATTGATATGCCTGGATTGTAGAATTTAAGAGATTAAAAGAATAAGGGAATAAGGGTAAGAATAAGGGTGGTTAAAGAATCTGGAGGGGGAGCCAGACAGTGGAGAAGTTGGAAAACTGCTTGGATAGTTCCTAGAGGCATTTCTTTCCCAAGACCAGTTCTACTTCCAATTAGGATTTCAAGTCCTTAAGTTGTCATCCCTAGCCTCTCCCTACCTGTTTTGATCTTGCACACAACCTTTTCTCTTATACAAATTCTAACAGAAGTTTTCACATTTTAAATAGGAAGCCTAATAAAAGTTTACTTGATTTTTGCTGCAGATTAAACTAATATGCAATTGACAAATTATTTCTTTTCTTGAATTCAGTCACTGGTTCAAGTAGTACAGTTATGTGTTCCTTCATGACGGGGATCTGTTCTGAGAAATGCATCGTTAGTCGATTTCATCATCATCTGACCATCATAGAGTGTGTTTACACAAACTGAGATGGGGTGGCCTCCTACACACCTAGGCTATAAGGTATGGCCTATTGTTCCTCACCTGCAAATCTGGACAGCAGGTTAATGTACTGAATACCGTAGGCAATTGTAACACAATGGTAGGGATTTGTTTATCTAAACATATTTAAACACAGGAAAGTACAGTAAATAAATAATTTAAAAGATTAAAATTGGTACACTGTATAGGACAGCTCCACTATAATCTTATAAGACCGCCATTGCATATTTGGTCTGTCATAGACGGAAATGTCATTATGCAGTTAAGATACTTAACCTAGGCAATGAGGTGTGGCATGCTGTGTTTCCCAAAGATGGTTTCAATGATAGCTCCTAACTCACACTCTTATTACAACATGACTTTGACACTCCTTTGAATGAGAGCTGCGCTCTGTATTCCCTCTTCTTGAATTTGGATGGGCTGTGGCTATGATGGTGGTGATACTGTGTGACTTATGAGGCTCAGTCATAAAAGGCAAGACTTCCTTTGGTTTTCTAGGGATAACTTGCCTTTGGAGCCCTAAGCCCCCATTTAAGAAGTCTTGAGGCCACCATGCTATTCCAGGGGCAGAGAGAACAAGGTCCTGATTCAGGTAAAGTGGATGGGATTAGAGGGTAATGATAGACAGATGCATATGATTGATAGATGTGTATTATAGACAGATGACAGATGCATATGATAAATAGGTGATAAATAGATCCAAATGATAGATGAGATAAATGATAAATATGATAGGTATATATTGACAAAGGACACATACATGATAGGTAGATAGATAGTTAGGTAATAGATAAAGGAGAGAGAGCAAGCAATATTTAACAAGGCCTGAGGGGTCAGGACCAGGAGAGCTTTGACCATCAGGATGAAGAGTTTGTTGGTGTCTGTGAAGATTTGTGGCTGAGGCTGTCTGTAACCAGGAAGGAGGTTGCAGGGTTCCAAGATGAGGGAATGAGGTTCTAGGCTAAAGTGCAGATATTTTCCTTTGGGCAGAGAGAGAAAGGAATCAATTTAAGATACAGCACAGAGGAGAAGGAGGCGGCAATTATTAATGAATAGATAACCTACAGTGAAAAGAAAGACAGGAGGAGGCAAAGTTTAGACAGTGAGTTTCAAGAGGAAGAGGCCATCTAGAAAGAAATGAAAACCCCCTTTCTCTCCGGGGATTACTAGTTTACTGCACAGTGGCAGGAAAACTCCAGGTCACGGAGTGCCTAAGCATTTGCCAAATCATCAGCACACTGGTAAACCCGGGAAGGCAGGAGAGCAGTCAAAAGTTAGGGTAAACAGGAGGCTGGAGATTTTTGGTGGATTTTAATCATCCAGTGTCATCCTTCTTGCCCATCACCTCAACCCTGGGAGCTGCCTGTATTTTTGTTCACAATGGTCCACCTGATTGACAGCATCTATCTCAAGCCTGTGCAGCCACATCTCATTAAGAGGAGAGGACGTAAGAAATTTCCTTCAGGTCAGGATGTTATAACAGATGAAAAGGAGAAGATATTTAAGAGAAAAATAACTCAGCAGTACACCATTAATCAATTTCTCTCTCTCTGTCTCCCTCTTTCATCTCACCTGACCTAATACCCTGAAACTTCCATGATAAGAAACGTAGGCACAGATAGTGTCCTATGAAGCAGCATTCTTGCAGAGCAGTGGCCATGATTAATATCGCCTCTGCCCACAGTGATGTTTTTATTCCTTAACTACCGCTCTTTTCTTTGGGGGATCGACGCACATCACTCTGTATTAGAGTCAGCATGTGCCGTACAGATTCCATGGAAATCACCACGAGCCGCCCATTGCAACCTTGAAAGAAGCATCTTTCAGAAACCCATGACCCAGAATCCCTGTGACAGTCCCTAGGAATTACATTTGAGGGTAAGTGCCACCTTTGACCTGAGCACTTTGCCTGTTCTTCCTTCGTGCTCCTATAAAAGGTGGTGTCGGTGAAACAGAGTCACTTGGAAAGCTGACTCGCCGCCAGCAGAGAAGTCCAGCAGGGCATTGTTTGGAATGGAATGAGCATGCATATTTAATCCGATTTAGTTAATGTTGCTGAGCACCTCCTCTGAGCCACAGCGCTCAGTACAGGACGACAGGCTAGTGAGGGCTGAGGCACCGACCCACCACCCTGCCATCCGTCGGACTGGGAACGAGGCCAAGAGGAGGTTTGGACAAGGGGCTGGGGACACAGGGAGGAAGCCAGCACGTGACTTTGGGGACTAAGGAAGGTGCCAAGAGGAGGTGACACTTGTCCTGGAAGGGTGAGTAGGATTTGGGGAGATGGAGAAAGATATCCAGGCAAAGAGACTAGTGTGAGTCTATGACCTCGTTAGAGGAGGAAAACACAGGCAAAGCACAGCCCCTGACATTGGGGAGTGGCGGGGCCTGAAGATTAGGCGTCGTAAATGTCATGCCCACTTCTTTATGAATAACAATATAATAATAGCTGAATTCTAATGAGTGTTTACTACATGCCAGGCACCCTGCTATGTGCCATACCTGAATTTTCTTTTTTGATTCTATACATCCTAATGAGGCAATAAATGGCATCACTGTTCTTTCCTTTTATATATGAGGAAGCTGAGACTTAGAGAACTTCACTAGGGTGCCCAAGGTCACACAGCTGGCAGCCCCCAACCCAGGCTGTTTGCCCCCCAGCCAGGCCCACCCCCTCACTTGCAGCCATAGAGGAGGGTGGTGTGCAAGAATTTTCAAACCAGTTGAAAATTTAAAATATGCAGATTTTCAGATCACACTCTGAGAAATGTGATTCAGTGAGTCCTGGGAAGAGGCCCACACTCGTCTTTTAAAGACTCCCCAGGTGATTTTGATGGGATATAATGACATAGTAGTTATAAGCCTCGCAGGGCATTTTGTGCCCAAACCTACCTATGGAGCTTTGCTGCCCTTTTAGTTCTCATCACAGCAGAAGGGAAGTTGGGAAGGACCTAAAAGATCAGGGTTTTAGACCTGGCCCTGCTGCCAACCAGCTGTTTGATTTTGGACAGTCACTGCCCTGTTTGGATTTTAATTCTTTGTATGTCACAGTTTGAGGGTGGACAAGATCACACCTGAGATTGCCTCAAGCTTTAACATTCAACAATTCTACTGGGCAGTGATGGCACTTCTGCTATAAGGTCTTGATACGTTCAGGAATTGAAGCTTAGAAGTCTGTACTAGTTGTTAGCGCTGCAATAAGAAAGTAATACAGGCCAGGGGCAGTGGCTCACACTGGTAATCCCAACAATTTCGGAGGCCGAGGTGGGTGGATCGCCTGAGGTCAGGAGTTCGAGACCAGCCTGGCCAACATGGTTTGAGACCAGCCTGGCCAACATGGTGAAACCCCATCTCTACTAAAAACACAAAACTTAGCCTGGTGTGGTGGCATGTGTCTGCAGTCCCAGCTACTCGGGAGACTGAGGCAGGAGAATCACTTGAACCCGGGAGGCAGAGGTTGCAGTGAGCTGAGATGGCTCCATTGCACTCCAGCCTGGGCAACAAGAGCGAAACTCCATCTCAGAAAAAAAAGAAACAACACTGCAAGCTGGGGGCTTAAACAACAGAAACTTATTGTCTTAAGGTCCAAAGTCAAGGTGTTGGCAGAGTTGGTTCCTTCTGAGGGCTGGGAGGGAGCATCTGTTCCACGCTGCTCTGGTACCTTCTGGTAGATTGCTGGCAAGCTTTGACGTTCCTTGGCTAACAGAAGCATCCTCCTGATCTCTATCTTCATCTTCACATGGCCTTCTCCTTGTGTGCATGTCTGCGTGCAAATGGCCCTTTTTTATAAGGACACCAGTCATATTGGATGACAGGCCTACCCTATCCCAGTACGACCCCGCCTTCACTAGTTTACATCTGCAACAACCCTCTCTCCAAATAAGGTCACATTCTGAGGTACCAGGGGTGAAGGCTTCAATACAGAAATTGAGGGGGGGACTCAGTCCAACACATAACAAAGTCCAAGTGAGAAACAGCACTAAGATAGACTGAAGTCACTTGAAACCGAGCTAAGTTTCTGCATCAGTCGGGAATACAGTCATGCACTGCATAACAGTGTTTTGGGCAATGATGGATTGCATAAACAATGGTGGGTCCACAAGATTATAATGGAGCTGAAAACCTCCTATCACCTAGTGATGTCGTAGCCATCCTCATGTCATAGTACAATGCATTACTCGTGTGTGTGGCGATGCTGGTGTGAACAAACTACTGTGCTGACAGTCACATACAAGTAGAGGACATGCAATTATGTACAGCACATAATGCTTGATTATGACAATAAATTACTGTCACTGGTTTGTGTATTTACTAGTCTATACTTTTTAGTCATTATTTTGGAGTGTATTCTTTCCATCTATAAAAAGTTAATTGTAAAACAGCCTCAGGCAGGTCCTTCAGGAGGGATTCCAGAAGAAGACATTGTTATCATAGGAGATGACAGCTCTGTGTATGTTACTGCCCCTGAAAACCTTCCAGTGGAGGAGAGGTGGAAGACAGTGATGTGGATGATTCTGACCTTGTGTGGGCCTAGGCTAATGTGTGTGTGTTTTACTTTTTAACCAAAAATAAATTTTAAGTAAAAAAAAAAAACAAAAAAAAATTTAAATAGAAGAAATCATATAGAATAAGGATATAAAGAAAGAAAACCTTTTTGGGTAGCTATGCAATGTGTTTGTGTGTTTTTCTTTTGATTTTTTCTTTTTTAGACAGGGTCTTATTCTGTCTTCCAGGCTAAAGCACAGTAGTTGCAACATAGCTCACTGCAGCCTCAAACTCCTGGGCTGAAGCAATCCTCCTGCCTCAGCCTCCTGAGTATCTAGGGCCATAAGTGCATGCCACCACACCTGGCTAAACTTATTTATTTATTTTAAGACAGAGTCTTGATCTGTCACCCAGGCTGGAGTGCAATGGTGCAATCTCAGGTCACTGCAACCTCCGCCTCCTGGGTTCAAGTGATTCTCCTGCCTCAGCCTCCTGAGTAGCTGGGATTACAGGTGGGTGTTATCATGCCCAGCTAATTGTTTGCTATTTTTAGTACAGATAGGGTTTAACCATGTTGGTCAGGCTGGTCTGAAACTCCTGACTTCAGGTGATCCACCTGCCTCAGCCTCCCAAAGTGCTGAGATTACAAGCATGAGCCACCATTTCTGGCCTAAACTTTTTAATTTTTTTGTAGAGACAGGGACTTGGTATGTTGCTCAGGCTGGTCTAGAACTCCTGGGCTCAAGCAGTCCTCCCACCTCAGCCTCCCAAAGTGTTGAGATTACAGGCGTGAGACACTGTACCTAGCTGTGTTTGTGTTTTAAGCTAAGTATTATTACAACCGTCAGTTTTAAAAAGGTAAAAAGTTTATAAAGTAAAAAAGTTCTGGTAAGCTAAGGTGAACTCATTGAAAACAGAACAATTTTTAAAAAGAAATCAAGTGTAGCCTCAGTGTGCAACGTGTATAACGTCTGCAGTAGTGCACACGAATGTACCAAGTGTTCACATTCACTCCCTACTCACTGACTCACCTAGAGCAACTTCCATCCTGCAAGCTCCATTCATTGTAAGGGCCCTATACAGGTGGACCACTTTTTACCGTTTATACCATATTTTTTTCTGTACCTTTTCTATGTCTCAGTATGTTTAGGTGCACAAATACATCCCATTGTGTCACAGTTGCCTACAGTATTCAGCACAGTAGCCTGCTGTAGAGGTTTGTAGCCTAGGAGCAATAGGATCTACCATACAGCCTAGGTGTGTAGGTAAGTACATTCCATGGTACATTCCACCAACAAAATCACCCAACAGTGCATTTCTCAGAATGCATCCCCGTCACTCAGTGACACATGACTGTATTTGTTGCAATTAACAGAATCCACTCATGCCTGTTTATAGTTTATGCTGGAAAGAAACGTATGAAAGGATCCTCGCTAACTCCACAGGGGCCACTGGGTCAGGAAGGACATTAATTACAATGAGGCATTGTTCTGTTGAAGCAGAGAACTACTGCCCCCAACCTCCGGCCCCATGCAAGGGACCTCCGCTGTCCCCCACCCCAGGAACCAGCACCTGCAGTGCCTGCTGCCTGACATCATCTTCCCCTCGCCGAGTCTCACATGGGTGTGACTCATACATTCATGAAGAGATAATTTGGAAAAAGTACACCAAAATGGAAAATGTGCATACTCTTTGACTCAGCAATTCTACTCCTATGAAGTTTTTTCCTAAGGAAATAATTCAGTGAGTGCCTAGAGAGTATATTTATAAATATGTTTGTTCATCAGAGTATTGCTTATATAAACCCACACACCTCAGTATTTATCAGTGATAGATTTGCCAAATAAACCATGATGCCCGTGAGCATGGGAGTGTGGCTGAGTTAAATGTGATGATACGGATCAGTGGTTCTCAGCTTAAGCACACCCAAGCTGAGCAATGCCTCCTTTTTATGATAAGTGCCTGTAATGCTCCTTTTGCTATCCTGAAATGAAATTCATAGATAATATAACCTATATATATGATTTTTTAAAAAATCAATATAACGGCCCTTTATGTGTGTTTTAAAACACACATAAGTTTTAAAAAATCAATACATTGCCTTCGCTGTAATATAAAGGAGAAATAAAAAAAGAGGAATCTATAATGAAACGTTTCAACATGGGAATGCACAGGCATGCATACACGAGGAAATGCCGAGTGTGTGAAGTTTGCCCTGTGTAAAACCACCATGAAGGTCCCAGCCAGGAAAGTTGACCCTTCAAACGTGTGTGTTGGGAGCTCAGATCTCAGGATCCCGCTGAGTGGCAATTGCGGATGGGATTTTCCAACAAAGCAAGGTACAATCCTCCCTTAATACCCCTCAACATACCTGAGAAACATCGTGTATGTTAAAAACATGCAAAAATCAGTCGTGTCTAAATTAAAATGAAGTTTATGCCTTGGCTCAGATTATTTTAAGCAGGAATTTTCAACTACATGAATGTCTGGTGTGATATTTCAAAATTATGTGGGATAATCGTCAATGGAGGGACTGACTTCCCTGGGACCTCACCCACTAAATGCCAGGAACCCCTCAACCAGAAAAGCCCCCACAAATTTCCAGTCCACCCTTGATAGGGGGCAGAATGGCCTCTGAGAACCAGTGACCACTGACATGTGTTTACTGACTGGGAAAGAAGTCTACGATACATATTGTGAAGTATGACGTATGGTTAAGTAAATGTAGGCTTAAGGATCAACACCTACAACATGATTCCATTTTTGAAAAAGGACAAACATAAAGACGGCATGAAAGAAAAATCTGTGTATGTGTGCAGGTCCAGAGAGGAAAACATCTGAACATATGTAAACAAACATTAACCGTAAGTGTCTCTGGTGAGTGAGATTACAGGTCATTTTCATTTTTTAATGTCTATTTTTCCATATGGACTTTTTTTTTGTAATGATATATTACGTTTATTTTCAGAAAAACAAAACTGTTTCCATTTGAAAAATTGGCCAGGCACGGTAGCTCATGCCTGTAATCCCAGCACTTAGGAGGACCGCAGGGCGGATCACTTGAGGCCAGGAGTTCGAGACCAGCCTGGCCAACATGGCAAAACCCTGTCTCTACTGTCTCTCCCGATGCCCTTCACAAGACTTGAGCAACATGCCCCCTCCTTCTGGGGCCGCTTCTGAAGCCACCTTTAGACCCTGGCCTTGGGATCCACCCTCTGTGGGTTGCTCCACCCCTGCAGGCAGCCTCTGGGGCCACACCCTGTGGTAGGTGAGACGGGTCCTCCGCTCTGGTCCTTCAGGCTGGTGGGCACCAGCGCACAGACCATCTCTCTGCACCCTACCACCGGCCGATGCATCCAAAGCCAGCCCTGCAGCCCGGCTGCTTAGCCCAGTGCAAAGAGTAGCAGCCCACTCCTCACATACAGCAGTGAGGGGCAGGGGCAGGGGCAGGGGGACTGCTGCACACCATCATTTCTTCTGGAAGGAATTATTTGCTCTAGGCTGCCCTCCCCTTGCCCTCATGCCCTCACCCCTTCTGCAGGGCATGGCTGATGCTGGTCCAATCTTGCTTACCTCCGGTGGGTGCTGCTCAGCCAGACTCACATCACTTAGGATGTCGGGGGATGTGGTCTTGGAGGCTTCCTACGAAACAGAGCAAAGGGTTTTATGTGAGCACCCAGGTGCCTCGCCTCCTGGATCAGCTGTATTACAAATGGTCTTCTTCACAGTCCCAGAGGGGTCGGGGCCATATTCTTGGACTTTTTCTCAGGTCCCAGCTAACATTCAGGCTCCTGGGGAAGTTTGCATTTTACAGCGATGGGCTCCTTAAATGAGAGGGAGGGATTTCTCTAGAAATTAGGCTGCCTGAATCCTGCACCAAATGCTGACGATGCTGACTCCACGGCTACAAGGCTTCTTAGGAAGCAGCACACAATCTCCGAGGTCACAGGCTACACTTACGGGTGAGCTGGGGCTTTCAGTGCCCTGCCAGCCTTGGACTGGTAAATGCATAAAATAAAGGATGCATTCAAACTGATGAATCAGATCCTGCAGGGCCTGAAAGGGTCACTTCAGCTTTGAAGCCACTTAGCTGATAGCCGGGAAATGCAGAGTAGAGGGTAAGGCATTCAAATGCTCCAACACAGGAGAAATGATTTATAAATGTAGTAGAGTGAACTTGGTGGAGACAGGGCTTGGACTTCAACACAGGGCTTTTGGGGTCAAGTGAGAGCAGGGGTTCTCAAAGTGGGGTTCCTGGACTGCAGCATCAGCTTTGCATTGCCTGGAAACGGGACAGAAATGCAAATCCACCAGCCTCACCCCAGTCCTGCTGAACCAGAAACTCTGGGGTAAAGCCTCACAATTCGTGTTGTAACAAACCCTCCAGGCGAGGCTGATGCCACTGGAGTCTGAGAGGCTTGCTTTGGAGATACAGTCAGCCCTTCATACCCATGGATTTTGCATCCATAGATTGAATCAACCATGGCTCAAAAATGTTGAAAAAACTTTAAGAAATACCAATGTAACTATAAAAAATAATACAGATAAAAATGACACAATATAGCAACAATTTACATAGCATTTACATTGCATTAGTACTACAATAATCTACAGGTGATTTAAAGTATATGGAAGGATATACATAGGTTATGTGCAAATACTATGGCATTTTATATCAAGGGCTTGAGCATCTGTGGATTTTGGTATCTGAGGGGGCTCCTGGAATCAATCCTCCCCATTTTCGTCCCTGCCCCCGCCACCCCAGGGAATGATGACTCTCTCCCCATTTAACCCTGAAGAAGCCATCATTGTATCTGGCAATTCAGTGCACTTCTCTGGATAGGAACTGTGACCCATCAATGAAAGGCTTAATTATACCCACGCTATTTTATTAATAAGATGGGGAAATATGAAATAAAGCTGAGGTAAATTCCATTTGAAATGGTGAAAGCAGGGGTCTAAGCACACCCTGTGATTTGCCTGGGGCCCAGGAGCCTTGAGGATGGAAATTTGAGCTCGGTTCATAAGTGGGTTTTAGCAGCCAGGTGTGTAGTGGGATAGTGAGAAACACTGTTTAATTAATGACAACCACCGTCCTGTAGAGTCCCTAGAATGCTCAGGAGCCTGGGAAAGCAAAGGAGTATGTGATAAGAATCAAAGAAGTATGTCATCCTGGAGCCCAAGCAATGCAACTGGAGTGACATGTGAAACACAGCCCAGAAACAGCAGTTAGACAGAGCAATGGCAGCACAGTTGGTCAGGTCCTGACCTGAATGATATAGCCTGCTTTGGGGGCTCCCATCATTCTATATTCATTCAATAAATATGAATTAACTACTGATTATAGGTCCTGCATAGTGTGCTCAACCTGCGGATACAGTGGTAAATGTCATTCCAGCCCTCCTCGGGCCTAGGTTTAGCTGAGGAGGTGGCTTTTAAACAAATTATTACACACAGTCACAGCTGGAAGAGTCTATGAAGGAGAAGTACACAGGTTGCTGTTAGAGAAACTGGAGGAAGGGCTGCATGGGGAAAGGGGAGACAATGATAAAGGTCCACACTTGTACCTATAGCTATCTACACCTGGGACTGACAGGTGACATCGAAATGAGACTCTTGAGTAAGTGGCTGGTTTTATTGACATGTGAAAAGCATATGGTGTGCAACACAATCGCTATTTGTTGCTTGCCAGTAATTTGTGTTTAAGGACAGTCTAAATAAGTAAGAATAAAACAAGGCAGAAGTTCAGTAATGAATGCTCATTCCCTATGTGGGAACTCTTCTACTGGGCACTTTCTGAGCTCAGCATTTGCATTTAGGAGCAAATGCGCTGCACTGAGTAAGAAGAGAGAATGAGGTCTAGACCTATGATTAGCTCAAACTGGGAAAATGGAAAATGCAAGCAGCTCTCAGAGCACAGCAGCTCTCAGGCAGGAGAGGGCTCCTCCCAACACAGGCACACCAGGAATGTCAAGTGGCCATTTGGTGATGGTCAGGAGGTTGTTAACTGTCTCTCTAAAATAATAATTGGTTGCAGCTGGTAGCAGGGAAAGGCGGTCTCCCAGTAGATAGAAAACACCTGAAACTGGTGATCAGCAGCTTCCCTGTAAGATCTCCGGAGTTGGGCAAGTGGGCTCAAGCATGTGCACTAAGGGACAAAATGGTGGAGTTTAACTAGCATATGACCTTCCTCTAGGAATGCTAGACTGGTAAGGTAAGAATGCCTCAAGGGAGCATGCGCACAACTCCAGTAAACACACTGCGCATGCTTCCCTCCCGAGGGCTAGCAGGCCACTGCACATGCGGAGAGCCCACCCGAAGGAAGGAAGCGGGGGAAGTAACACAAGACCCCGGAAGTAGGCCAACATATGAAACCTCAAGTCAAAAGGTCAAACCACTCACTTGATCTCTCAAGCCATCTGGTTGGCCCTCTTGCAAGTGGACTTTACTTCCTTTCACTTCTGCTCTAAAACTTTTTAATAAATGTTCACTCTTGGTCTAAAACTTGCCTTGGTCTCTCCTTCTGCCTTATGCCCCTGGCTGAATTCTTTCTCCTGGGGAGGCAAGAATTGAGGTTGCTGCAGATCTGTATGGATTCGCCGCTGGTAACATACTCTGGTGTCGTGTGACTCAGATACATTCCACCGCTAACAAGTACACTTCTCTGGATAAGAACTCTGACCCATCAACTAGAGGCCAAATTATACCCGTGCTATTGTATTAATAAGATGAGAAAATGTGAAATAAAACTGAGGGAAATTCACATTAAAAATGATGAAAGCAGTGTGTTTTGGACCCTGTTCTCCCCTTACTATTTTGAGCCTTCTAATCTCAGGTAGTAGTTCAGTTTATTTTTTTTTAACTTGACTGTGAGATGCTAGAACTAAACAAAAATGGAATGTCTTGATTCAGGTGTCGCTGTTTGCATTGTAGCTAGTGTTTTTTTCTCCAAGGGGAAAAATAATTAGTCCCCTCTCAATGGTCCCATTTATGCTTAGGTTATACCAGCTCCAGAAATAAGAGAGCATATCAATGTGTTCTGTCATTATTTTTCCTGCCTCATAATTTCTAGGTCACTTCAAATATCCATCTCACCATCACTACCTTCAATTAAAAAAAATTGTCAAGAGTTTAACAGGGCCTTTAAAATCCATTTAGCTTAAATAATGCATTATTGAAGGGCACTCCCTAAACCACTAAAGCGGCCTCATAAGACAATTTCACCGAGTGGCCCCAGGGTAAATGCGTTTCATTTAAGCAGCATTGTGTTTGTCATTGGATTATCATAAATAGTAGAGTATTCCTTGAATTAAGGCTTATTTAGGATTCAAGAGATTCAGGATTCAATCTATTTTCCATTTCTGTGTAAAAAAAAAAAAAAAGAATATTTGTCAGATAAACTGCTTCTCTTTGCGGATATGGTTTCCTTGATTAGCAATTATTGGTGAGGTCTTGAATATATTTCAGACTTGAGCCCTGGAGGAATGAGGCAGATTTTTGATGTTCAAAACTGCATTGTCCTAGAAATTCCCAGATCCTTGGGCCTGAAGAACAATAGAAATTTACAGTGAAAAATTTCTATTTATCTTCTCACCCTACTGCACTCTCCCAGGGTAGGCACCCAAACTGCTCCTCTACACAAATGCTTGTCCTCTTTTTCAAAGTGTGAGATTTGGCCCAGCTATTCGGACCTACTTAATTTTAAAAACTCAGTCTTTCTGTCAGCAAGGGCCTTGGAAGGAAAAGATCCGGATTCGAGTCCTGATTCTGCCACTGACGTGTAACTGTACTGTAGAGCATTTAAATGATACTAAACTCAACAGAAAAATACAAAAGCCCTTATATATGTGTACTGTTATGCAATAGAAAGAGCAAGAACATTTTTTCTTGTTACATTTGAGGCTTGCATTCAAGGCCATTCATGCACCGCCTAAAGATGAAGAAGCAGTCATTTTCTATTCTGCCTAAACTCTGGATGTCAATTGATTGTGGTTAATTTTAGGTGTCGACTGAACTGAGGGATGCCTGGATGGCTGGTGAAGCATTGTTTCTGGGTGTGTCTGTGAGGGTGTTTCCAGAGGAGATTGATGCGTGAGTCAGTGACCGAGAGAGGAAGACCTGCCCTCAGTGTGGACGGGCACCATGCAATCTGCTGGCAACACAGCTAGAACAAAGCAACCAGGAGAAAGGGAAATTCAGCTTGCTTGGCTTTCTTTTTAATGCTCTCTCTCTTTTCCAGAGCAGTAGGTATATTTTCTCCTGCCCTCCTTGGGCATCTGAACTCCAGGTTCTTTGGCCTTTGGACTGTGGGACTTGCACCAGTAGCCTCCTGGGGGACCTTGGGTCTTTAGCCTTGGACTGGAGGCTACACTGTCAGCTTCTCTGGTGTTGAGGCTTTTGGACTGGACTGCAGCATGCTGCTGGCCTCTCTTCCTCTTCTGCTTGCAGATGGCCTACCTGATGGTAGGACTTCCTTTTTGTGATCATGTGAACCAATTCTCCCCAATAAATTACCTTTCGTATATATGTATCCTATTGTCTCTGTCCCTCTGAAGAATCCTGACTAATACACTATCTTAACCTGATCTCCCAGGGATAAAGATGTTGGGATAGGACAGAAGAGGTTAGGTCCTTGGGTTGATTTGCACAGGGCCTTGCACCCAAAAAGGATAGGCTCATGCGCTTATTGGGATCTAGCTTATTCCCCTTTTGAAAACTACAGGCAGAATTCTGGAACCAGGATGGGCTCCAGCATGAGCTGTGGTGACAGGGGACTGCAGAAGCAGGGAATCTAAGCTTCTAAGCAATGGTCACATCCCGCCAGAGCATGTCCTCATCTAGCTGGAGTTAACACTACAGTGATGGACGTTTGCACTTTCTTGTCCTGGGATTTTAACAAACTAGAATGTGTCAACAGGTCTGGACAGATATTGAAGCCAGGTTGTGTAGGATACTTTGGAGAAAATTTGGCCTGGGGAAGAGACGACTTCCCCAGCAAACTGTAGAGAACTTCATGAATAGAACCTGATACACAGTTGTTGAATTGGTTGAGAAGAATGGAGAGACAGAAACTCCCTCTGACCCCAGGCAGTCACTGTGCTGATCACAGGAGCCCAGGTAAGCCTAAGTCAGACCATGGTGGGGTATTTGTAGGCCCAAGCAGGCACACCCACCTCAGCCTGTCATCACTGTAGCCTTTTGAAGCTTCAGGGCACCCAAAGCCCTTCTTGGGAGGGTTATAACTGTTACCAGCAAGCTGCCAGGAAGAACAACCAACTGTCGCCCACACTCTTCAGAAGAGGTGGGATTTTCTGAGCTCTGTGCTTCAGTGACGGTGAAGCCCTTCGAGTGACTATTTCCTCTGTATTGTTTTTCCAGGCCACTGCATTTTCTTATACAGAGCTACTCCACGCATTGCCCTTTGTCCTAGAACATCTTGCCTTAATTGCATTAATCATCTGATCCCTTCACTTTTAACATGACTTCTTGGGGTCCCATGATAACACTCATACCATGTCTGATAAGGTTCAAATTCCACCACAGCCTGTGGCTGGAGGGCCTCGTGAGGGAAACTCCTCACAAGAATAAGGTAGGAGAGTAGGTCGAAGAATAATCCTCCCCCAAACAGGGAAGGCCGCGTGATTCAATGACACCTCCCATCTCTCCTCATCATAATGTCTCCCTAGTCCATGTCAGGCCTCATGGGTCATTATGGTGTTGGGACGGGGTTAGAACTGGTAAGCACTATTAAAAGGGAGTGTTTTGGGGTTTTTTCCTCCTGTGACCCTGGTTCAGAAAGCATGTTTTGGAGCAAGTTGGGAGGCACTCTTGTTTAAACAGGTGTCACGGTATCAGTGAAGTCTACCAAGATGTTGTCAACCTATGTCTTTTTTAAAAGTCACTCTGGGATCTTAATAAGTGTTTTTAACAAGAAAATAAAATTTTTAAAAATTGAGGTCCTGGAACTGGAAATGCAGGCAAAGGGACACAATGCGGGTGCCCGGAGTGTTTTGCTTTGGGAGGTAGTGGAGAGAAGATGCCAGGGAGAGGCGTGCATTGGCCAAGGTGAGAATACCAATCCCACAACCTTGGCTCAAGTGCCCCCCGCCCACCAGCCTCCAGATCCAGTCACCTAGCCGAGAGGGGCAAGGGCTGCATCTGACCCAGGGATCCTCCATTCTCAGAAAGAAAGGTGAGCAATGCTTGGCCTGGATGTGGCATTGAGCTGTTCAGACTTTGCCCTTGACAGAGTAGCCCCTGCCCACATTCGCCCATATGGGCTTACTCACTGGTTTCCAGAAGGACTTTAGTCCACTTGTAACCTCATCTCAACTGAAATAAATCAGCCCCCACCCAGGGACTGGTTTGCTGTACCAACTCCACTGGTGATGAAGAGGAGGGGAATCACAGTGACCTTTGCAGGGTGCGTACTGTGCTTCCAAGAGTTATGAATAGCTCAGCTCCCAGAGGAGAGACTTCTCAAGTTCATTCTTTACAGTTAAGCTCTTGTTTAAGATGGGAAAGTTATTCTGAGTAATAACTATTTCCTTCTCCTTGAGCCGCACAGTGAAAAAGTGTTACTTCCTACTTAGGACTTCATGTTCAGTGAACATAGCTCTCGTTCTGGAGAGAAAAATAAATTGCTTTCCAAAGGGCAATGGGATTTCTACTGCCTGTATCGATCATGCGGCTTTTCATTCCTGGTTGGTTTTCCTTGACCTCTGTGAGGATTGCATGTTCCGAAGACATAGCAGGGCCTCAACTTCAAAAACACTAGTGACATTCCAGGCTGGCTGTGAAATTTTGCAGTAAATCTGAAAAAATATTCTCAGTTCATATGGTGAGGTGGAGGGAAATTGCTACCCAAAGGCTACTGTGTCCACAGTCTTCTCGCACTCCTAGTGCTTCAAGCTCCATTGAAGTGAGTTGCCCCTCTGCCACTGTGTCCCCCACTGCACCCCCACCTGGGGAGTCCTGGGCCATAAAAGGTTGAGCAGGAACACTTGCTGGAGCACGTTTTCAAAGACCACCAATCACCTCCAGCTGGAGACCTGCTGCAACCCCAGCCTTTGGTATTGTAGCCAGTTGCGACAATCAAGACATTTAATCCCACGGATTGCAGAATGGTGTGGGCAGCAAGCAGCTCTACTGCAGGTCTGTAGGAAGTGTGTCTTTATTTTTATCACTAGCAGACCTCACTGAAAGCTCTGGGTCTGATGGTGATCACAGAGAAAGGTCCCAGTCAGAGTCAGGCTGTTCCCTGCTTCTCACCAGTTGGGTCATCCTGGGATGTGCCTAATCTTCCCCATCTGTAAGACACAAGGGCCAGGTGAGACCAGTGGTTCTCAAACCAGAGAGTCTCTGTCTTTTTTTCTGAGACAGAGTCTTGCTTTGTTGCCCAGGCTGGCGTGCAGTGGTGCAATCTCGGCTCACTGCAGACTCCGCCTCCCAGATGTAAGCAATTCTCTGCCTCAGCCTCCCGAGTAGCTGGGATTACAGGTGCGTGCCACCATACCTGGCTAATTTTTGTATTTTTAGTAGTGATGGGCTTTCACCATCTTGGCCAGGCTGGTCTTGAACTCCTGACCTCATGATCCACCTGTCTCAGCCTCCCCAAGTGCTGGGATTACAGGCGTGAGCCACCGCACCTAGCCCAAACCAGTTTCTAAGAATTATCTGGGCAATGTGTAATCCCCAATGGCAATTTCCAGAAATTCTCATTTTAAAAGCTCCTCATTGATATTGACACTGATGTTCTATGGACCACAGTTGGGAAAATACTGGGAGCAGATAGAAAACTTCCAGCCCCAACAGTCTCTGCTTGGACCCTGGCTGTGATGTGAAATTTTATTCTGTCTGGTTGGCTTTAGAGTTCTCTTTATTATCTTACACATAAAGCTTTTTTAAATGATTGGGGAATTTACAATAATTTATCACAATAACATTTGGAAGCATTTGAGAGAGCAATAGTTCTTAGTTGAATTTCTTTGGGCAGAGGTAAATATACAAAGAAAACAGGTGAGAAGTTGGCTCTATATCAGATAGTCTAAAGAAAATGTTTTAGAGAAGAACTACATTCCATTACACTACTACTTTTGAAATATTTTCTTTTTCCCCTCATTTCCCTCCTATCCTGTCTCCCTCATCTCTTTGCTTTATGTTTAGATTCCCTTGATTAGAAATGGCAAAATCAGGAAGTGAAAGATCTGACACATGTAGAAGTAAATGGGAACCAGGCCCTCAGGGCCACCCAATAGTTGACCTCAAAGCTTGGCCTGGTTGATGTCCACATGCCATGTCATCGGGATCCCCCTCTCTTTGGCTTCTGGGGATTTTTATCAGAAAGGGAGGAGCCATCCCAAGGCAGCTTTTACCTGTCACAGATAGCATCAAACCCTGACTCCAAAAACTTGAGGAAAATCAAAAGCATGTGGTCACCAAGAAAAAAAAATGAAGATCTCATCTTTAATCACAATAAAGCTAGAATTCCCAGATGGTACATTTTTGGATCTTTGCATCCATCTGCTAGTTCAAGTACTTCAACAGCAATTGCCCTCATGGTGATTTCACAAATTCCTCACATCCTTCATTCATTTGACAAGTATTCATTGAGCATCTACTTGGCGCCATGAACTAGAGATCAGTGTGAGCAGATGACATGAACTCTGCCTTGCAAATGCCACTTGCATCAAGCCCCACAAACAGAGGGACTCTGGCACTGTGGTCTGAGAGGTCAGAAGGAGTCTTTCTGAGGAGATGACAGTGAGCTGAGATTGGAAGACCAGTAGGAGAGAACTAGATGAACTAAATGAAAAGATGCTCCACCTACAGAGTTGGGTGCAAGCTACTGAAAGATAGCCTTCATGGGGGAAATAGCAAATCATGTCTCCCTTTGGCCCAAGTCATGACTTGTCTGCCTGTCTGCCTCACATGAGGTGGGGGGACTGCAGGATGTTTTTGGAAATGTTTTCTGAACACTGATCCCCGATATATACTCTAATTCCATACTTGTTATTGAATTTTGCAATAGGAAATTTAAACCACATGCTGTTTATTTAAAAATTTCGATTAAATTTTCCTTTGACTTGCACTTCCAAATAATAAATCAAATGTTGCTTAGTTTAATTTTCAAGTTGATGAAGATTCTTTTCCTGTTGCTAATTCAAGTCACTTAAAGTGAATTTTGATTAATCTGTGATAGGAAGTTTTGTCTTTCTTAATTGAAAACGCTTTTGAACCAATAGCATATTGCACTAAATTACTCAGGAAATGGCAGTGCTAGGGCTAAGAAAATCTTTATGTTTTTATTTTTATAAAAAAAGATCACAGATTTCAAAGGATTAATTTCTCCACTCTTACTGAAAAGAGCTATTGAACTCTCAGTTGACTACAAGTGATTTATCTCTGCTAATTAAAAATAAAAATCTTCCTGACTTCTTGGTGTCAATGTGTGCAATTCCAATGATGATCATGCTCTATATTTATACAGGGGCTAATATATCACTTGCACATATTTTTATCTTTTAAAGCTTCCCAGCATCACTTAACTGATGGTTGATGGGGAGGGGATGATCTGGAAGGATGATAAATTAAGACTGTCTCTCATTTTAAACCATAAAATAGGTATGTAATGAATCAGAGCTGAAACACAATCATCCTGAAAGAAAAGATTGCTGGGTTGAATGTTAGTTCTGCTTTTAGCTCTTTGAGGAATTGTAACACTGCTTTCCATAATGGTTGCACTAATTTACACTTCTGCCAACAGTGTGTAAGTGTTCCCTTTTCTCTGCAACCTTGCCAGTGTCTGTTGTTTGTTTGTTTTCCACTTTTTAATAGTAGCCATTCTGACTGGTGTAAGATGGTATCTCATTGTAGTTTTGATTTGCATTTCTCTAATGATCAGCGATATTGAGCTTTTTTTTCCAGAGGAATATAAATCACTCTACTATAAGATACATGCACATGAATGTTCATTGCAACACCATTTACAATAACAAAGACAGGGTATCAACCTAAATGCCTATCAGTGATGGAATGGATAAAGAAAATGTGGTAATATAAACCATGGACAACTATGCAGCCATAAAAAGAACAAGATCATGTATTTTGCAGGAACATGGATGGATCTGGAGGCCATCATCCTTAGCAAACTAATTCAGGAGCAGAAAATCAAATACCACATGTTCTCACTTATAAATGGGAGCTAAATGATGAGAACTCATGAACACAAAGAAGGGAACAGTAGACATGGGGTCTATTTTAGGAGGAGGGAGAGGAACAGAAACGATAACTATTGGGTACTAGGCTTAATACCTGGGTGATAAAATAATCTGTACAACAAACCCCCATGACACAAGTTTCCTATGCAGCAAACCTGCGCATGTAGCCCTAAACCTAAAATAAAAGTTTTTTAAAAAAGAACGTAAAGATTGAGCTTAAGATGTTAACTTAAGAAAGAATGTCTGTGCCAATCAGGAGAAGAATGAAATCTAGAGTCCTCACTCATGCCTGCATTTTCACTCCTGCGTGACCTGGCTCCCACCTACTCCTCCAGTTTATTTTCTGCTACTCTTTTTCTCATGTGCTTGCCCCCAGCTGCACAGACCTACTTGCTGTTCCTGCAACACGCACAAGGCTTGCTCTTGCCTCTGTGTCTTTGCACGTGCTGTTCCTTCTGCCTGAAGGCTCTTCCCTTGATATTCTCATCATAGCTCACTCACTGGCTTCCTTTAGCTCTGCTCAAATGCACTTCTTTAGAGAGACCTTCTGGACCAGCTCAAAAAGCATTCCCATCACTCGTTATTGCCTTCCACGTATCATTTGTTTTCATAACACTTATCATCAACTGATGAATTTTATACATATACAATTATATATATGTTACATATAATTTACTGTATGTTTTAGATCAGTTTTGGGTTCACAGCAAAATTAAGAGGAAGACACAGAGATTTCCCATATGCCCCTTCCCTGACACATGCACAGCCTCCTCCATATCAACATCCTCCACCAGAGTGGCACATTTGTTACCATTGATGACCCTACATTGGCATACCCTCATCACACAAAGTTTATAGCTTATCTTAGGGTTCATTCTTGGTGTTCATTCTGTGGGTTTGGATAAATATATGATGACAAGTATCCACCATTTTAGTATCATACAGAGTGTTTTTACTGCCCTAAAAGCCCTCTGTGCTCTACCTGTGCATCCCTTCTTCCTCCAACCCTTGGCAACCACTTATCTTTTTACTGTCTCTATAGCTTTGCCTTTTTGAGTGTCATGAAGTTGAATTCATCAGTTATGCAGCCTTTTCAGATTGGCTTCATTCACTTAGCAGTATACATTTAAGTTTCCTCAATGTCTTCACAGCTTGATGAGCCATTACTTTTTAGTGCTGAATAATATTCCATTGTCTCGATGTACCAGAGTTTATTTGTCCATTCACCTACTGAAGGACATCTTGGTTGCTTCACAAGTTTTGGAGCATAAAGGTATTTTTCTCTTTATTTATTATTTGATCTCTCTTTTTCCATCCCTCCAACATAGTGACTGTGCCTATTTGTATGCTCTTATATCCCAATGACTAGTATACTGATTGTACATAATATGTGCTCAAAAATATTTTATTGAATAAAGAATTGAGGAAGGAAAGTAAAAAATACAGAAAAGAGATCAAATGAATGAGCGCTAGAAGTAACTGTAATATACTGTATAGGAAGAGGTATGCCTGGGTCAAATAACTCAATCTGTCCAGTCTCAGTAGCAAGGACAGGGCCTAAAGACATTGCTTCATTGGTGACTAAGTGTGTGGACAGAATTTCTGTTTAAAGAAGGACATCATGATCAAAGAAGATGACAGCAGGAGAGAAGATATTTGCAATTTCTAAAATGAGGAACCAGTGTCTGGAATCACTAGTGCCTTTGAGTCAACAAGTAGAAAATGACAATTGCAAAAAGGAAAAACAGACAAAGGACATGAACAGGCAATTTACACAACAGGAATCCCAAGAGGCTAGCAAGTGTAAAACATGTTTAAAACTGTTACTAATCAGAGAAATGCAAATCAATCTACAATGAGTTGTCAGTTTATAAGAGTAGACTTGAAAAAATTAAGAGGTAGGATGATGGGGCTGTGAAGGCAAAGGGACCTTTGTCTGGTGCTGGTGGCAAGATAGACAGATGCAGCCATGGGTTTAGGTGTATATCACATCCCAGCAGGGGCAAAGAAAGGAGAATTCATCCTGGTGGAGAGGAGATGAAATGAGCCGGCCACCGTTGGTAGAGATGTGAGTAGGGAAAGTGTGGAGGAAGCTCACCACTCAGGGCCAGATGTGCACATATAGCCCCAGATCAATCTGAAAATCAGTGCTTCCCCTACAAAAAAAAGTAGAAAAAAGATGGAGGTCTATATCACAATACGAGTTTAATAATAAATAGCATAGCTGGCCCATTTAATACCAAAGCAGATAATTTTTAACACCTCTTTCCCCAATACACTAAAATAATTTTCATTAATAATCAAGAAATGAAATTAATAATGGCCAGAAAAGAAAAATAGACAGTAAAGTTTTTCTTCTACTGAATTTTGTATAATTATGCTGATTAAAAATTAAAATAAAATAAATATTATAGTACAAACAGGAACTATTAATAGATTAGCATGTTTAAATTATTTAAACAAAAAAACCCATATACTTGCCTATTAGTCTATTACAGTAACAGATAATCACATTACAGTTTCTGTTTCAGAGCCTTAGCTTCTACAAATTTGTCATTGACTTCATCAAAATAGCAGTACTAGAAAGAGTCATCAATCCATCTTCACTCATGAAGGAATAGTATTTATCCATTTTGTTTTTGAAAAGTTTATTTCGCATGAAACAGCAGGTATATGCATAGACAGAAAAGATTTTAAACATGAGAATAAATTTGGCAATGAATCATAAACATTCTATTTCACAATAAATTCCAGAAATTTCAGAGGCAAATGGAAACTCCAAGTGGTTGTATGGAATGACAGAATAGAAGTAACCCAATTTCTGTTTCTTCATTTTTACAATCACTGTGCTATTCTTGGTTAATTTGAATCTAGTGTCCATACCTTTATGAATTTGCTTTCTTTTTCTTTCTTTTTTTTTTTTTTTTTTTTGAGATGGAGTCTTGCTCTGTTGCCCAGGCTGGAGTGCAGTGGCATGATCTCGGCTCACTGCAACCTCCGCCTCCCAGATTCAAGCGATTCTCCTGCCTCAGCCTCCCGAGTAGCTGGGACTATAGGCACCTACCACTGCACCCAGCTAATTTTTTATTTTTAGTAGAGACGGGGTTTCACCATCTTGGCCAGGCTGGTCTCAAACTCCTGACCTTGTGATCCACCCGCCTTGGCCTCCCAAAGTGCTGGGATTACAGGCGTGAGCCACTGTGCCTGGCCATGAATTTACTTTCAAGAGGAATGTGTGTAGCTAAATTTGTGTCTGCTGGGGGCTGACTATAATAACCAAGAGTTCTCCAAATTAACTTCAACGTACAATAAAATGTCTATTCAAGGATAAGTAATAGAAATGTGCTAATTTAAAGCTCACACATACCTTACTAAACTCAACAGAAGTGATTAGAAGTTAGACTCCCATAAAAAGATAGTCTTGAGAGAGGTGTGTATCATCAGTGGCATTGCTTAGAGTTGCTGTAACAGTGATTTAAAAAGCAGATTATCTCTTAATGTCATTATTATTTTTTAAATTCTCCAGACAAGGTACTCCCTTATTGCCTGCATCTGAGGCAGGTTGCTACCATTGCTCCTCTCTAGGGACATGCTATTTATAAGCAAAAAATTATTCATGTGGGACCTGCAAAGAGGCTTGAGGGAGAGGTGTGGTAAGAAAAAAAGGGATTTCTGAAAAAAGTGGATGTCCAATTGTTTCAACATATTTGTTGGGAAACTATCCTTCCTCCATTTCTTTGCCTTTGGACCTTTGTCAAAATCAGTTGACCACTGTGCCCCTGGCTGGAGAAACAGCCAAATTGACCCGCCCCTTGAGAAAATGTCCCCAAATCGTGGAGCCACCACATGCCCATCCCTGCAGCTGGAGATATAGCCTGGTGGCCCCGCCCCCAGTGAGCCAGTTCTCAAGTTAGCCAACACATCATGCACTGCACCCCTAGCCAGAGAAACAACCCAGCAGTCCTGCCCCCATGTGCACATGCATGCCCCTTGCCTATAAGCCAATTTGGTAAGCCCACCTCTGGCTAAGCCACAACACTGCCACCACAAACTCCTATAGCCTAGGTCACTGAGGCACTCGCAAGCATCACTAACATAAATTATAGCTGAAGACACTGCATGAACATTGCACTACCCTGTCTTTCCAGAACCAAAATCAGTGTGCCTTCCCCAGCCAGTACCCTAGGATCTAGCTACAGGAATAAGTCTTTATGAAAGCTATTTTATAAAACTGAAAGAGGCAACTATTCCGTTAGATGAGCAGATATCAACATAGGGACACAATAAACATGAAAAAGCAAGGAAACAGGACACCTCAAAGAAGCATAATAATTCTCTAGGAACAGAGTTCTAAAGAAACGAAAATGTACAAAATGCCAGAGAAGTATTAATAATTGAAAATAATAATCTTAAGGGATCAATGAGATACAGGAAAATACAGATAGACAATTCAAAGAAATCAGGAAAATTAATGATTTGAATAAGAAATTCAACAAAGAGATATAAAATACCAAACAGAAATCTTGGAGCTGAAGAATTTCATGAGGAAAATAAACAATGAAATTAGAGCTAAGACGAAATCAAGCAGAAAAAAAGAATTTCTAAATGTGAAGACAGGTCTTTTGAAATAACCAAGGCAGAAAAGACAGAGAGAAAAAAAATTTACAGGACGTATGGGACACCATAAAGCAAACAGATATTCACATTATGGTAGTTTAAGAAGGAGAAGAGATAAGAAAGGACATAGAAAGCCTATTTAATTTAATAAAACAATATCTGAAGAGAATCTCAAATCTTGGGAGATACATGAGCATCCAGGTTCACGAAGTTTTAAAGTTTCTAAATGTATTCAATTCAAAAAGTTTCACCCTGGGGCACATTATAGTAAAATTTTCAAAAGTTAAAGACAAAGAAAAATTCTAAAAACAGAAAGAGAAATGCATCAAGTCACATATAAGGAAATGCCCACTAGACTAACAGATTTCTTAGCGGAAACCTTACAGGCAGAGAGAGAATGGCATGATATAGTCAAAGTGCTGAAAGAGAAAAAGACTTACAACCAAGAATTCATACCCAGAAAAACTATCCTTCAAAAATGAAGGGAGAAATAAAGTCTTTTCCAGACAAACAAAAATGGAATTCATTACCACTAGACTGGTCTTACAAGAAACACTAGGGAGACCTATATCTGGAAGCAAAAGAATGATATCTACCATCATGAAAACACATGAATGTGTAAAACTCACTGGCAGAACAGAGACATAAAGAAGAAAGAAAAAGTAGTTAAAATGCATCACTACAGAAAACCACCAAAATGCAAAGATAAACAATAACAGAGGAAGAAAGAAACAAAAAATATGCAAATGCATGAAAATACAAATAACAAACAGAGTAAGTTCTCACATACCAATAATAACCTTTAATCTAAATAGATCACATTCTTCAATTAAAATATATAGACTGGCTAAATAAATTTTTAGAAAAATGAGACCCACCTCTCTGCTGCAAATCAGTAGTGATTCTATACATTAACAACGAGCTAGCTGAAAAAGAAATCAAGAAAGCAATCCAATTTATAATAGCAAAGAAAAAAATACTGAGAAATAAATTTAACCACAGTAGTGAAAGACTTCCACAAGAGAAACAATAAAATATTGATGAAAAAAATCAAACACAATAAAACAAAATAGAAGGACATTCCATGTTCATGGATTGAAATAATTAATATTGTTATAATGACCAGGCTACCCAAAACAATGTACAGATTCAATTCAATCCCTATCAAAATGCCAATGACATTCATTACAGAAACAGAAAAAGTAATCCTAAAATTTGTTTGGAACCACAAAATACTCCAGGTAACCAAAGCAATCTGAGCAAAAAGAGCAAAGGTGGAGGGATCACACTACCTGACTTCAAAATATACTACAAAGTTATACTAACTGAAACAGCACAGTAATGAAATAAAAACAGACACGTAGACCAATGGTAAAGAATAGACGACCCAGAAATAAATGCAAAACAATTGTTTGGTGGTCTATCTTTTAGCAGGTTGATGTAGGTATTATTGTTTTTAATAGATTTCTTACTGGAGTTATGAGTAGATTGCACAACACAATTACAGTATTAGAGTATTCTGGGTTTGTCATGTACTTAATTTTACCAGTGGGTTTTATATCTTTACACTTTTTTTTTGTTTGTTTTTGCATGTTAGTATTTTTTTCTTTCAGTTTGAAGAGCTCTCTTTAGCATTTTTTGTCAGATGGGTCTGGTGACAAATTCTCACAGCTTTTGTTGTTTGGGAAAGACTTCTCTGCTTCATATTAGAAGGATAGCTCTGTTGGATATAGTATTCTTGGATGACAGTCTTTTTTTTTCTTTCAGAAGTTTGAAAATGTCATTCTACTCCCTCCTGGCCTGTAGGATTTCCATTGAAATGTCTGTTGGCTGATCAATTGGAGCTCCTTTATATGTTATTTGCTTCTTTTCTCTTGCTGCTTTTAAGATTCTCTACTTATTTTTTATTCTTGAACATTTGATTAGGGGTAGAACATTTTATTCTAGGGGTAGTCTCATTTGAGTTGAATCTGCTTGGTGTTTTCTGACCTTTCTGTACCTGGTTATTTATTTTTCCTCAAGTGTTAAAAGTTTTATTATGCCTTTGAATAAACCTTCTATCCCTTGTTCTTACTCAACTCTGTTTTGATCACCATTAATTCTTAAATTTTGTTTTTTAAGGTAATTTTTTATATCTTTTAGGTGATCTTTGTTTCTTTTCATTTTTTTTCTTTTCTGTGCATTTTCAAAAAGCCTATCTTCAACTTAACTGATTCTTTCCTCTGCTTGATATCACCGTTCTGCTGTTGAGAGTCTCTGTTGCATTTTTTAATTCAGCAAATGTATTTCTCAGTTCCATGATTTCTGTTTGATTTTTTAATTACTTCAATCTTTTTGTTACATTTCTCTGATAAATTTCTCAATTGCTTTTCTGTGTTATCTTAGAGATTTCTGAGTATTCTTAAAACTGCTATTTTCAGTTTTTGATCTGAGAGCATACATATTGCAGTTTCATTAGGGTCAGTTACTGGTTTATTGTTTTGTTCATTTGGGGAGGTCATGGTTCCCCATTTGCTGTTGTTTTTTGTAGATGTACATTTACATCTTTGCATTGAAGGATTATTTATTTCAGTCTTCTCTGCCTGGATTGTTTTGGGTTTTATTGGATAAGTTTTCCTAGAAATTCTTTGTAATTTAATTGTAGATTATCTTTTTTTTCCCCCAATGATGTTATTGCCTCTTTTTTGGCACTAGATGGTGCCTTAAGCCCAGGGTTGCCTCAGTTGTAGTAAACAACCAGAGTGCTGCCCATTCCAAATGGGAGAGATCTCAAAGGGGACATCCTGGTAGTGTGGGAAGGCTGGCTAGGAGTTTATGCCCAGGGGACCTGTGGAACAAACCTTCCACAGTGTAGTGCTGCTGGACAGCCACGCTAATTTGGCATTTCCTTTGGCCTAGTTACATAGTAAAGCTTCAGGGTCTGGGAATGGTAATACCCCCCAACCTTTGTCACTGGCTGTAATCAGGGTTATTTCTCCTTTCAGGCACTCCTGATGCTTCCCATGGGTTGAGACAGGGACTGTTGTAGTAGGGAGCCCAAGTTGGTAAAGAAGCTGGTTGTGCACCTCGGTCTCACTTTTTCCAGTGTAGAAACTGTGAGTCAGGGAGAAATTTTTCTCATGCTTGGTGCTGTGCCAGGCAGACTTGGAGGGAGGGGTGTCATGGATACGGTAGTCCTTTTACTATCTGCCCCGAGTGATTTCACAGCTCTGTTGCCCTGGGAACTGTCTCATTCTGATATTTGAGTTCTGGGATATTGCTGGCAATAATCTCAGTACTGTGTATTTGTTTTTGGTTTTTGTGGGGAGAGTGAAACCAGCTTGCTTTTACTCTGCCATTTTGAAATCAAAAGTCCTATTATACTATCTTGATTACTTTAGTAGTGTTATTAATCCAACTTTATTCTTTTTGTTCAAAAATTGTTTTAGCTATCCTAATTCCTTTTCCTTTTCACCTGAAATTTAGAATCAGCATGTGTACATATATGGCTGAACTTTTTATTGGAATTGCAGTAAATTTATAGATGTGTTTGGGGAAAATTTTCATTCTTACTATGTTGAGTTTTCCAATCAATGAACATTGTGTATCTCTGCTTTTATCTAGATCTTTGATTTCTTTGGTTTCTTTCATCTGTTTCATAGTTTTCAGCATATAGATCCTGTGAACAATCATAAATGCTGTTTTTTTAACATTCAGTTTCAAATTATAATTCCTAGCATATAGAAATGATTGATTTTTGTAAACAATTATTTGTCAGTAAAAATATCTTAAGTGACTTTTCTTTATAGACTGTTTCTGAAGGATTCTACTTTATGTTCATGGAAATTACACTCTTTTAACCCTGAGATTTTATAGGTTGGTGAAGTATATAATTAAATTGCATAATCATTATAATATGTACATGTGGCAGAAACAGGTTGGGAACAAACCCAATCAACTCTTGGTAAGCATACAAATAAAATAGGAAGAGCAAAAGTATATCAGTGTATCACAGTAGACTACTGGGCTATAGGGATTCAGCATGGTCATGAAAAAATAGAGTAAACAGAAGGTCAGTCAGTTAATCTGGAGAGTCAGCTAAGCGAAGGTCATTTAAGAGATCTTCTACTGAAAGATCTACACAAAAGAGACAAGAAGGCAATAGAAAGGCCCAGTTCCTATGATTGCATTTAAACATAAAACTAATGCTATATCTTGAGAACATAAGAAACATATTTTATACTCATCACAATATATCTACTGAAGGAGCACTTATAAAGAAGGAAAAATAGCTATTACAATCATGTTTTTGAAAAGTAATGATGGTAGGAAAGATCATAATTATAATACTAAGTGAAAAAAATCTTAGGATACAAAAATGTTATGTACAATACAATATTACTCCCAATTATACAAAAAAGTATTTTTAGAAGAAAGATGAAAAATACATCAAAATGTTTATAATAATTATGTATGGCTGTTGGGATATGGTTGGCATTTATTTACTTGTTTTTGCTGTTTTTACATTTTTACAGCTTTTACAATGCCTATGGGTTATTTTTACAATCAGAAGAAATGTTATTTTTAAAAGAAGAGGAATTCTTCTTTCTATACTTTATTTGCCTCATTGAGATATCTGACAACAATATCCTCATTGTTCTCTTTCGTTGTAATGAAAAACCGTTTCAGGATTTTGGCATTTCCCACCAATTCCCTATGCCTTTTAAGGAACCAAGCAAGCTTCAGTAGTCTCTGCCATTTGATAAATTACATTAATGATTATGACAACAATAATTGTACAGGCTTTGCAAAGCTATTTATTTAATAAAATCATTACTATAAAGACTTTAAAGAACTACAAGCAAGGGTCAGGGCCAACTTCATGATTGTCCCCTTCATAGCCATCCAAGGCTTCAATTTAGCTAAGGTCACAAGCACCATGTAGAGAGTCAAACCAGAAACCATTAAATACAATTATTTCACTCTTTCTCCTCATTTCCTTGCATAGGCTAACCTTAGAGTTTGTTGGCAGGTGCTAGAGTTATACATAAAATTCCAGATCAATAGCTGGGGAATTTAAAAAGAAGGTGCAGAACATCATACAGAATCTAAGGCTATTCTCTCTCCCAGTTAGTGGTTCTTTTCTTTGTCGGTTTTCTTAAATGAGTAGCTCTTAACCTTTCCTGGATCATAATATTTTCAGTCATTTTATGTAGACACTCAAATTTCCCTAAATTCTTGCATCAACAAATCCATTCCCTCCCCCAAATCTATTACCAATGCACTGGATTTATTACAGGCACGTGTTTCATGTCAGTCCCACATAGGTGGCTTTAGTTCAGGCTCCATCTCCTCTCACCTTCATTGTGCCGGTAGCCTCCACAGTGGGCTCCCTAACTCTAGTCTCCTGAGTAGCATCCATCTTCCACACCAATACACTGCAGCCATTCTCCTGAAAGCAAACCTGATCATTCCCTCCCTCACTTGAAGCTATTCTTGATGAAGCCCCTTCCTTTATTTTCTGTGGCTAAGGGGAATGCAGTGGTATTCTATCAACTTACAATATCACAGCCAGGCAGAGGAGGTCAAAGGATAGAGGACAATTTCACACGCTAAGTGAGCATGCCTTTCTTTTTATTCTCCCCTTTAAAGCAACGATGGTTGGCTTGAGCTGTGTTTCAAATAGGAGAATCATTTGCAGGGAGTCATTATGTGTCTCTCCAAGGATCACTCTTCCTGAGACAGATCCATTGATCTACTCGGGGATCAGGCTTAGAAAAGTGAGCCACAGTGATGTGGGCCACATCTGTGAATGCACCAGGGAGCCCCAGGAGCCAGGTGGTAAGAAACGTCATAAAGGGGGTTGGAGGAGGATAAGCTCTGGGAGGAGAAAAGTAGAGAAATGCTCATGTTTTAACAATGGCTCTCAAACTTGGCTGCACATCAGAATCACCTGGGGAACTTTGAGAAATCCCCACACCCAGGCCAATCCAACCCTCTCAAATCAAAGTCTCTGAGGTGGGACCAGGTACCTGAATTCTTTTACATCTCCAAGGTGATGGCACTGTGTGGAAGGTTTGAGAGCCAGTGTCTTGGAAGATTTGGGTTTGCCAGAAGGTTTCTGGATGGAGCCTGGGTGCTGACCCTTTTACCCTAACTGGTTAGAGTGGCAGATGAAGCTCCACCCATCTAGTGCTAGATCTTTTGGAGATTTATTTTTAAAAGCCACTCATTATTCCTCTCCCCATTTGGCAAAAGCGTTTTCATCCATTTTCTCTTTGACACCCATTACATTTAAAAAAATTATTTAGTCCTATACTGGACAGTCTGTAGCAAGTCCAGCCTGCTCTGCCACTAGTTAACTGGATGCTAGGCCTCAGTTCTTTTCCAGGGAAGCAGGAAAAATTAGCATAGGCCGCCTTCAAGTTCCTCTCCTCTCTTTAGCTTTAGCATTTAGTCCTCTACAACTCCATCTCCAGTTTTCTGAGGCTGTTCTGAGCCACCTCTGCCCACATGCTTCTGGCTGATCTCTAGCCACAGCTGCTTGCCTCATGGCCGCTACTTCCTGCTGGACGTCCACGGGGCTGGGGTGGTGGGCAGGGAGGGAGAGTGAGGATGGAAAACCAGGATGACCAGCAGCTCTAAATCCCCTAAGGGTGGTATTCCTTTTTGAGGAACTGGCCACCCCTCTACACAGCAGCTGAGATGCAGGAGTTCCTGTTTCAACTCCCCCGCCCTGCTGGAGGCTGTAAGGCAGGGTGTGATCAGCTTTTACTGGAGAACATGAAATAGCAGGAAACGTCACCTACAAGGGCACATTAATCACATTAGCTTGGCAAACTATCATCTGGGATTCAAAGTCACACGTGTGAGCACAGCATTTCTAGGCAGCCCGTCTCCACAGCCCTGCTGCCCATGCCTTTTGTTTTAGACCAGTCTCTGCAGCTCACTGCTGCTGGAAGGAAAACTCACATGATCACATTTTGTGTACACATGCATCCACATGCATAGTAAAACCAGGTGAGCTTAATTCATTTTGGCTAGACTGAAGTCAAGCTTCTGAAAATATAAAATGGTTGTATTTCTGGGCCAATGCTGACACTGGAGGTGGCATGTTGATGAGGCCAGGAAGTTATTCTATTTTCTGGTGAGGGAGTACTTGTCTTGTTCTCTTTTTTTTTCCTACAGAAAATGCAGCCATTACTCATATTTAAAAAAAATTACATTTGGGCTTTGAGGTATAATAAGAAATATATACATATTGGTCACTGCTCCTGATTCCTGACACAGAGCCGCTAAAACCCTTGTTATTTCCTGAGTGATAGGGGTGCGAGGAGAATATTTTGTCCTAATATTTGGTCTCTGACCCAGTTCCCAGCACAGAGCTCTTAAATCCCCTGGAATTTCCTGGGTGATAGGAGCGTCTTTCATTCTAACAAGGTGACTCTTGGTGGACTCCTGTATGGAGTTTGTCACCAGAAAGATCAAGCCATGATGAGAAGCTTGGAACATTCAGCCTCACTCTCCATCCTCTGGGTAGAGGAGTGGGGCTGGAGATTTAGTTAAAAATTGATCCTGCCTATGCCATGAAAGATCTACATCATAGATTTTTCTGTGTCTATAACAATACCTAAAGTATAGGGCTGAGAGCTTCCAGATTGATGAACACGTCTACGTGCTGGGGGTGGTGCATCTCAGCTCCATGGAGACAGAAGTGCCTGTGCTTGGGACCCTTTCAGACCTTGCCATCCGCATCTCTTTATCTGGCTGTGTGTGTGTATCCTTTGTAATATTCTTTGTAATAAAGTGGTAGGTGAATATAAGTGAGTATTTCCCTGACTTCTGCAAGCTGTTCTAGCAAATGATCAAAACTGAGGAGGAGGTTATGGGACCCTCCTATTTGTAACCAAGTCAGACAGGGGTTGTGGGTAACCTAGAGACCATCACTTGTGATTGGTGTCTGAAGTGGGGTGAGGAGTCAGGAGGAACTGAACACTTAACCTGTGGGATCTGTGCTAATCCCAGGTAGATGGTGTCAGAATTGAATTGAATTATTGAACACCAAGTTGGTGTCTGAAGAGAATTGGAGAACTAGTTGGTGTGGGAAAACCCCACACATACTTGGTTACAGAAGTGTTCTGTGTTAAGTGTGAGTATAAGGAAGGAAAAATGAGTTTTTCTTACAGGCTTACATTTAAGGAATTATCTTTCTTGAAAATGATATTGAAGTCAGCACTGTCTGGGAAAGTCTGGAACATAAAGTGCTTCTGAGCCAGGATCTTTTGTATCATTAAAATGACGCACTCTTTAGGGAGGGAGCAACCTACTTTTAGATGAGGGTCTTAGGGGAGACTTTATTTTGGAGCCATTTGTGGGCACATGAACTTGACTTTCAGATCTCTGATTGGGCAGGAACAGCTCCTTGCTAGGGGCTACTGAATGAACCTCAAGGAAAAGTGAAGTTGAAAGCTCTTAGGCCACATCAAAGAAGTGGGGAGGATACAGAGCCTTCTTCCCTTCTGGGAGACAAGGGCACCAGAGGCCTTCCTTGCTTTTTAACAATGCGCATCTATTTTGTGAGGATTAAAAGGGCGTTTTGTCCATGGGAGATGCTAAAAATATTCTTGTAGGAAGAAAGGAAAAGAGGGAAAGGGAAGATGTGATAAAAGGAAGAAGAGAAAAAGGGATAATTCAAAGTACTGAAATAAAAATTTTGGTTAGCTCAAAAAAGAAGTAAAATACAGTATCTAGAGAGCAACAGCACAAAAGAGAAAACAAGCAAATATTCCTGGATGTTTCTTTCTCACCGTATCACCCTGAGTACGTTATTTAACCACTCTGAGTCCCAGTTTCCTCATCTGTAAAACGAGTCTCTCTTTACAGGAGTTTTGTGAGGATCAACAAACAAAAAAGCTTCTGCTGATTCGTGAGGATGCTAATGCCAAACACCATGCACACTCACCACAGCCTAAAACCTTTTCTAAGAGCTTCACAGGTATGATCTCATCTAGTCTTCAAAACAAAACTGTGAAGGAAGTTCCTTCCTCATTTGAAAGAGAAGACTGAGGCACAGACCCTCAGCTAAACCAACAGGTGGCATGCTTGGATTTGAACCTTGCTAGTTGCTATTGCTCCTTAGTCTGTGTTAAGTACCTCCCTTCCTCACCATCCTATGTTGCAGTAGCTCCTCTTTCTTTTCTTCTTCTTCTTTTTTTTTTTTTTTTGACTGAGTCTTGCTCTGTCACCCAGGCTGGAGTGCAGTGGTGCCATGTAGACTCACTGCAACCTCCACCTCCAGGGTTCAATTGATTCTCATGCCTCAGCCTCCTGAGTAGCTGGGATTACAGGTGCAGGCCACCATGCCCGGCCAATTTTTGTATTTTTAGTGGAGACAGGGTTTCACCATGTTGGCCGGGCTGGTCTTGAACTCCTGACCTCAAGTGATCCGCCTGCCTCAGCCTCCCAGAGTAGCTCCTCTTCTGACTATTTCACAGGTGCGATGCTCATTCTGACAATTCAAAAGAAATGTGGTTGGCTAAATTGGGCTCTATGCAATTGGGAAGTATCACTGGATTTGACATATCTAGGCTCAGTTCATTGTTAGCAAACGTAATTGATACACACTGAGATCTTGTGATCCAAGCCTGAGAACTACAAACATTAAATCCACAAATGTATTTCAAAGTTCAAATTTTACATTAGTGAAACAAGGAAATATAAGTGTCATAACACAATGGCAGCTTTCCAAGAATGAATATTTTATTGGTGGGGAAAATTGGCCTTTTAGGTCACCTTACTTTAGCTCTTCAAGGAAGTACAACTATATAAAATTGACCTTATGTTGTGGTATTGAACAGCTGGGCTATGGAATATTTTAAACCAGCGTTTAAAAATAATCCCATAGAGTGGGAACTGATGCAATCCTAAGGGGAAAGAAAGCTTTGGAGGAGTGTCTGGCTTCCTCTTTTCCTCTTGGCTTGAAACCGACAGGCAGATCTTGTCTACTCTGGTTGATTTTCTAGCATTAGGACTTTATGCAAATGGATCGGGGCCATGTATCCTGAGAGGGAAAGTGGTTCACTGGAAGTGTTTTGGCAATCACAGATTCTTCCAGGTGCCTGCCTGAGAATGATTTTCTTACATTGAGAATTTTCTTCCAACTGGGCACAGATGACAGAAGTCTGGACTTGTTTGGAAATATGATCCTATCAGTTCTCAGACATTTTTAGAATATCTACCCAACCCCAGCCTTTCAGCACCCCTCTAATGATCATATTGATTTCATACTTCTAAGTTTTGGGACGTTAAAAATAGGAAGGACTTGAAACCCTTATTGTGGGATTTACTGTTTATTCCTGGTATCTCCTAACTTGGGTTAACATGGATTCTGATGAGAATAATGAAAAGTGAATAGTTTAACCATGTTTAGAAGAGTATTCATTTATTAGACATGCTGCTAAATGTGTCTGATCTCACAGAGATTAATTACTCTTTCTCAGTATTCCTCTTTCTCGTGCACACATTCACTTACAAGTTCAGGCTGTCATGTTTTTGCCATTTTCTTGCCGGTGCCTTGCAATCCTAATAAAATGTTTACTAGGTAGCATTTCTCTGGATACAGTGTTGAGCTGAGAACTGACTTGAACATGAATCATGATAATGTTTCTTACTGTTTACATAGCAATGAAGATTATCAAGATGAATGGAGAGAAGCCAACCACCCTCTTTATTCATCACAAAGTCATTCAGCCCTGTTATTTCTCATGCTGAGAGATTTATTGGTAATTTTGCTGCAGATAAGTTGTCTTGAAGGGAGCAAAAACTTTCAGGAATTGAGGTGCTTCTGAATCAGAGAAAACTATGATACGTCATTAACTCTGATACTGAATTATATAGAAGAAATGCAAAAGACTCATAAGCACTTAGAAAAACAGTATTCAGTGTGTGTTGATTATCTCAGCCACGGTATACCTTTTTTTCCACCACACATTTCCGGGGTGATTTGCACTGTATTTTCATATTTAACATTAGGGAAAAGTGTGTTGTGGGTGCTGTGGACATGTATTAGCATATTTTAAGATGGTTTATTTGGGCTTTTTTTTTAACCTAATAAATCCAGTTCATGTGCACACAACATCACTCATGTTTGCTGCTTTTGAAGTAAATTTCATTTTAATTCTTCCAATCAGTCGAAACATTTGAAAAAAAAATAACATGAAAGTTTTGAGCTCGGGAAAGTTTTTGTTATCATTTCTGTTTTTTTACATTGATCTTAGGTCATTGAGTAGATAATAGGAATACATTTGCTAATGAAGATGAGACGTCAACTGTCCGATATAATCATCAATCAAATGTCTGGCTCAGAATCAAGACACAGACCTTTCCATCTCCCTACCTGTTTCCCCAGCAGACCTGCAGCAACCCAGATGGTGTTCTTGGACTATTTTATAAATGTGTAATTCATAGAAGTCTACTAATGATCTATTATTTTATACTAGTGGCCAACCTTGGAATTCGGTGTGTAATTTCTGCAGGCCACAATGAATGATTTCTGACAAGAGGTTGTTGTGTTGAAGGAGAAAGAGCAAAGGAAATCTTTCAGAACAATTAGTAGGTTAAGTTATTTGGCTCCCAGTTTGAGATTGAGAAATAATTTTTAAAGTTTTTTCCCTGTCCCATTCCCTCTTTGTGACCTAAAAAACCCCCAATAGCCAGAGAATAAAGACAAAGAGCAAGAGGACTCCTTGAAAGCGCTTCCCCAGAGCAAGTTATCAATTGCTAAATTGGTAGGAGGCAGGTGTGCTTTGCACAATCCACTCAACCTGACAGTGAGAAACAGGGACCAGATGTTGAGCCAGGGTTTGGGCTCAAGTGCTTAGGTGGCTGGATGTGCACTTTCCATGAAGTCCAAAAGCCTGCTTGAGGAAGTGACCAAGTTGACTGCTCAATCTTGACATCTATTTGAGAATTTATTGGAAAGACCATGGGCAAATACACTTTGTCTGAGAAGCTGTTCCTGTACAGTGGGTTGGAAAGACCCAACTGAAATGTCATTTTCCATGATCTGACCATTTTATACGCCTTCTTCCATGAATAGGAATTTTCGAAAATCATTGGCTACTTCCAACTGCACAACTGTGTGAAGGCCTTGCTGCCAGCACTGAGCATAGGTGTGAGTGTCCAAAGAACAGTATTCTAGTCCCAGGTCTGCCACTAACTCAGCTTGACACTTGGCCAGTCTCTGATTTTCTTTGGCCTCGTTTCCTCAGCTGTAAAATCCGGAGGCTGAACTAGAAAGTTCTGCTCTTGCTCTGTGCTTCCAGCATTTCCTACCTTCGATTACACCAGCCAAGAATTCTTGACAAAAGCCCAGTGCTCCAGCTCCCCTATCCCCAGCAGCAGCTTTGCCTTTCCATTGGGAAGTTTGGCTTTTAAGCCTGAAACAACATATCAGATCATAATGCTGCTGGATCATCTGAATTATCCATGGCTCCTTATTGCCTGCAGAAAACAAACTTCCTCCATTGTCATGTAAAGTCCCATGAACTGACACCCCACCCCCAGCTTTCCAACCTTATCTTTATTCTTGTTCCTCCAGACTGGCCTGCTCATATTGCCCCAAGCACATTACATCATCTCTGTCTCTGCTTCTTTGATTTCAGTACTCAGTGTTCCTGGAATCTTCCTTGTCTTTCTTTCCCAACCCTGTAGGGCAGCACTATGGGACCCAGCCCCACCTTGGCTTCAGTAGAGCTGCTGTTGACTGTTGCATTGATTTATAATCCAATTTCAACTTTTATTCAAGCAAAAAGATTCAAGACAAAAGTTAGTTTGGAATTCAGTAAATACAATGATTATGGACAAGCACCAGCTGTTGGCTTTTTCCCGGGATCTCTACCCAAGAAGCCAGAAGATATTGGTGGTTCCCAGAATCTAGTGCAAAAATCGTGAGAAATCTTTGGGAAGATGAAATAGAGTGGTTCCAGGTGCAGTGGAAAACATAGAGTGAGAGAGAGCCTGGTATTGAGGAATGAATTTTGAGAAAACTTTCTAGTTATATCTCTCCACCTCTGGCCCTCCCCCTCAACCACATTACTACTCACGCTTTTATGGGGAAATGGATGGTAAGGAAAACAGCAGCAGCAGCTTAGAGCCAGCCAAAGGCAAGAGGCGAAAATTAGGGAAGGCCCAGAGACTGGCTGGGTAAGGAGTGAAAGAGTAACAACAGTGAGAGGATCAGGAAGATCCTGAGAATTCTTTTTTTCTTCATCCTGGATGCCACTCCTGTGTTATCAGTTGCATTCTATGTAGCAGATCTTGGAAGACAGATCTACCTAGCAGCAGGTTTACCTGTGGCAAATAAGTGGGGAGGAGTTGCTGAACCCAGATTGTAAAGCCAGAAGATCCTTCCAAGTCCATATCCCTTCTACTCATTCTGAAATCCAGAATGTATTTAGAATTAGAAGTATTTACTTAGGGGTATGGGCTTTTTTAAAAAAAGTCAGGGGCTGGGCGCAGTGGCTCACGCCTGTAATCCCAGCACTTTGGGAGGCTGAGGCAGGTGGATCGCCTGAGGTCAGGAGTTCAAGACCAGCCTGGCCAGCATAGTGAAACCTCATCTCTACTAAAAATACAAAAAATTAGCTGGGCGTGGTGGCAGGCGCCTGTAATCCCAGCTACTCAGGAGGCTAAGGCAGGAGAATTGCTTGAACCTGGGAGGCGGAAGTTGTGGTGAGCTGAGATCGTGCCGTTGCACTCCAACCTTGGCAACAAGAGCGAAACTCCATCAAAAAAAGAAAAAAAAAAGAGGCAGATTTATTGAACTATAATGTGTATAAAATTTACTTGTTTTCAGTGTTGAGTTTTGACAAGTGGGTGTATTAGTGTAACTACCATCACAATCAAGACACAACAATTTTTTCAGTTCAAAAAGTTCACTAATGACCCTTTACAGAATTCCCGTACCAATACCCCACCCTAGTACCTTTCCCCAGAAAGATAGATCTGTTCTTTATCATCGTCGTTTTGCCTTTTCTACAATTTTATATAAATAGAATCATATGGTAGTGAAAGAAGTAGTCTAGCTTCTTTCACTAAGTGTGATGCATTTGAGATTCATCATGGCATTGAATGTATCAGTCGTTTGTTCCTTCATATTGCTGAATATTGCATGAATATCCCAAAAGTCATTTAGTCATTCACTGGTTTATGGACATTGGAGTTGCTTATAGTTTTTGGCTATTACAAATAAAGCTGCTATACACACTCATGTACAATATTTTCTTTTTCTTGGGTAAATACCTAGAAGTAGGATTGCTGGGTCATATGGAAAATGTAGGTTTAATTGTATTACAGAGTGCTAAACTGATTTTCTACAGTGACTGTACCACTTTGCAGTCCCAACAGCAATGTTTGAGAGTTCCTAGTCAACACTTGGTATGGTCAGTTTTATTTTTTTTTTAACTTTAGACATTCTAGTAGTATGTATTAGTAACATATGGTTTCAACTTGCATTCTTTTTAATAACTAATGATATTGTGGATCTTTTTGTGTGTTTTTTTTTTGCCATCATATATTTTATTTGGTAAAATTCCTGTTCAAATATATTTTCTATTTTTAATTGGGTTATTTGTCTTCTTATTCTGAGTTCCAAGAATTCTTTCTATATTCTAAAGATAAATACCTTATAATGTGTATGTTATTCAAATATTTTTCTCCCAGTCTGTGGCATGCATTTTTATTTTCTTAACAATATCTTTCAAAGTTTTCAAGTTTTTTATTTTGATGAAGTCCAATTTGTGTTTTTTCTTTTATGTTTATACTTTTTCGGGCCATAACTAAGAAATATCTGCCTGACTTCAGGTTACAAAGATTTTCCCCTATATTTTTTTTCTGGAAAGTTTATAGTTTTAGGTTTTACTTTTAGGTATTTGACCTATTTTGAATTCATATTTTTATATGGCGTGAGATAAGTGTTGATGCTCATATTTTTCTATATGAATAGCCAGTTATTACAGCACCATTTGTTGAAAAAAAGACCCTGTTATTTCCCTATTGAAATACCTTGGCAGCTTTGTGTATGGTCTATTTCTAGACTTTCTATTTTGTTCCACTAGTCCACATGTTTATCCTTACACAATGACCAAATTGTCTTGATTATTGTAGCTTTGGATTAAGTCTTAAAATTAGGCAGTGTAAGTCTCCCAACTTTGTTCTTTTTCAAAATTGCTTTGACTATCCAAGCTAGATTTTTTACCTTTCATATAAATTTTAGAAGCAGTTTGTTAATTTATATATTAAAAAATTTGAAATTTTGATAGAAATTATATTCAATCTGTAGGTCAATTTTGGGGGAAGTGGATATCATAACAACATTAAAGTCTTCCAATGCATGAACATGGTGTAGCTGTCCATTTAAATTAGGTCTTTAATTTCTTCAGTGACTTTTCATAGTTTTCAGTGTACAGGTTTTTTGACCTCTTTTGTCAAATATTTCATGTTTTGGATGCCACTGGAAATCCATTTTGAAAATTTTGACTTCTAATTTTTTTGTTGCTAGAAGATAGGACGTGCAGGCAGATAAGCATAAAGGACTGACATTTTTAATGTTTGAAATAACTGACTGCAGAGGGTCTAGAGCATGCATTCTCAATGGGAAAAATATTGTTCCCAAGGGGATGGAAAAATCTTACTCTTTTAATGTCTAAATTATAGATATACATTTACGTAAGCCAATGCATAAAAGTGTATACATTATATCTGCCATATTAAAATCTTATGCAATGGAGTAATTATAAAAAAATGTTTAAAATACTCCTTAGGGGAGCAATAATTTAAAAACCATTGGGAAACACTGGTTGTTCATAGCTCTTGGGATATATGATACTAAAAGAATACAAGTACTTTGAGTATTTGGGTACTTAATCTCTGTAAATTTCTTATACATTGATCACATTCAGGCTTAGTAAATAGATTTAAATAAGACCTAAGTCAAGACCACATGATTCCCAGAAAAATTAGTTAATACAAATTATAAACAAATTTTAAATGTTGAGCAGCAAGAATTTTAGGTCAGTGAATGCTGGATTTTGTCATATTCCTTTAAAGAGTGTTGGACTGTGTTCTTCCTGCAGTTACATTACTTGCAGATCAGACTGATCCTTTTGAGGCTTGCTTTTCAGGCTTATAAGGGTAGATCCAGAGCAGCCCTTACTCTAAGGCTAATAGTCTCACTACTAAGGTGTGGCCCTTCTAAGGACTCTCTCTATCCAATGCCCTGTGTATTGTGAGGTCTCTTATAATTGATGGGATTGCAAACTCTCCCCAGCCCTGTGAGAACTCCGGGAATTGTTCAACCTATTGCTTCTCAGTGGTTCTTTCTCTGGTGTTGTGGATTTTCCTTCCATGCATGCTCAGATCACAGTTTGGCCAAAGACGCCAGGGGACTCCTCTGTTCTCTTAAGCCCTCACTCCATGTAGCTACCACTGCTCCAGGCATCCACCCAGCCAATTCTAGGTGCTTCTGCTTTCTCAAGTTCTGATCTCTACTCCTCACTAGGTAAGACTGCTGGGAATTATTGGGTTTTCCTCCTTGCACTGTAACCTAGAAAATGCTGCCAGGTAGTAAGCTGGTACAAGTGCAGGGCTCACTTCATTTGTCTTTGTTCTCACTGGAGTCATAGTCTTGTGCTGCCTGTGGTTCAACGTCTGAAAACAGTTGTTTAATAGATTTTGTTTTCCAATTTTCTAATTATTTATGGTCGGAGGGCAATTGCCAGCTTTGATAGAACCAAGGAAATATGAGCTCAGAGGAAAAGATAATGACACATTTGAAGAGCACAAATACCATAAAGAAACACAATACACTGAACAAATAATACCAGGCAAATAAGAATTAATTGACCAAAAAGGGAAAACAATTAAATAAGCTTTTACATAGCTTCAAGTAGCCAAGAAAGGATATTCAACATGAAGGTAGAATAATAATTTGAGAAGAACCAACTGAAGTTATTGGGTTTGAGAAAAACAATTTGGTTCCTTCTGAAAGTATTGCAGACCAGATATGCTGAAAAGCTCCCCATGGAAAGCATCTGGATGCTGGATATATTTTTAAATGTTTTAAAATACAATACTGAATCCATAAGTGAGTAAGTCTAGCCTATACTTTCTGCCTCCCTCAACAAATAGAGAGTTGAAACAAGTATAGTCAATGAAGCTGGAAATGAAGGCTGCCCTCATTAGGATGTAATCTCTGTGAGGCAGGGATTTCTGATTATTTTATTTCCTGATAAAGCACAGCCCCTGGAGCAAAGCCTGGGACAGAGTAAGTGCTGAGTACATATATGTCGAATGAATGGATGAGTGAATGAAGCAAATGGTTATCCAAGATCTTAGAACTTTGAGTATGAATAACTTGTCAAATAGGGAATAGAAACTAGGCCTGGGAACCTGGAAATGTTGTAGGAGCTGCCCACTGCACCTCTTCTTATGAAGCCACCTCTCAAAGAGTCCATGTTCTTAGTGAATTGTTGGCTTTACAAAAATAAAAGAATCCACTTGCCTGAGACAAAAGAATCACTTAGGAAACATATTTGTCTCCAGCATGAAGCCAGAAGGGATAAAACCAAGTCATAATCCCCTGAGAATTTGCAACCACTGGCCTTTCCTCTTGCATCTGGTGTTGAATTTATACTTCCTGAATGGTCAGAGAAACATTAATCTAAAATGAAATTCAAATGGTTCCAGTCTAAGACATCCAGCAGAATCAAATACAGATCCTCTTTGGTGGAAACCTTCTTAGAGTCAGGTCCTTCAGGTCGCCTACAGATTAAATTCAGCCAAATAAGAGCTCAAAATTTAAAAATATATAGATATACAAAAATCATGAGGAAGCAAGCTTCCCTGAATAAGAGTCAGAGGGAACAATCCAAAATAGATTTAGACTCCAAAAGCTTCAGATCCTGGGATTATCTGAAATGAAGTAGAAAATAACTATGAAAAATTTAATTAAAAATAAAAGATCAGATCAAAAATGAACAAGAAAAAATAGACTGTTACATATAGTCAGATAGATTTGAGAAATAAGCAAATAAAGATTCTAAACACGAAGGCAAATAACTTCAAATGTAGTCTTTTATATGCAGCTAAACAATTTTATTATAAGGATGAAACAGATATTCTCAATTACACAAGTCTTCATAATTTGTAACATACAATGAAAGTATTCTGTAAAGAAGTACCCCAGCAAAGTAAAGAAATAAATCCATGAGGAAGCAATGAGATATAGAAAGAAAGGGTGAGTGAATAACTTAGAAAAATCATATTGTTTTGGATATATTGGATTAAATGAAATGTATTTTTTTTCTTTTATTATTATACTTTAAGTTTTAGGGTACATGTGCACATTGTGCAGGTTAGTTACATATGTATACATGTGCCATGCTGGTGCACTGCACCCACTAACTCGTCATCTAGCATTAGGTATATCTCCCAATGCTATCCCTTCCCCCCTCCCCTCACCCCACAACAGTCCCCAGAGTGTGATGTTCCCCTTCCTGTGTCCATGTGGTCTCATTGTTCAATTCCCACCTATGAGTGAGAATATGCGGTGTTTGGTTTTTTGTTCTTGCGATAGTTTACTGAGAATGATGATTTCCAATTTCATCCATGTCCCTACAAAGGACATGAACTCATCATTTTTTATGGCTGCATAGTATTCCATGGTGTATATGTGCCACATTTTCTTAATCCAGTCTATCATTGTTGGACATTTGGGTTGGTTCCAAGTCTTTGCTATTGTGAATAGTGCTGCAATAAACATACATGTGCATGTGTCTTTATAGCAGCATGATTTATAGTCCTTTGGGTATATACCCAGTAATGGGGTGGCTGGGTCAAATGGTATTTCTAGTTCTAGATCCCTGAGGAATCGCCACACTGACTTCCACAATGGTTGAACTAGTTTACAGTCCCACCAACAGTGTAAAAGTGTTCCTATTTCTCCACATCCTCTCCAGCACCTGTTGTTTCCTGACTTTTTAATGATTGCCATTCTAACTGGTGTGAGATGGTATCTCATTGTGGTTTTGATTTGCATTTCTCTGATGCCCAGTGATGATGAGCATTTTTTCATGTGTTTTTTGGCTGCATAAATGTCTTCTTTTGAAAAGTGTCTGTTCATGTCCTTTGCCCACTTTTTGATGGGGTTGTTTGTTTTTTTCTTGTAAATTTGTTTGAGTTCATTGTAGATTCTGGATATTAGGCCTTTGTCAGATGAGTAGGTTGCGAAAATTTTCTCCCATTTTGTAGGTTGCCTGTTCACTCTGATGGTAGTTTCTTTTGCTGTACAGAAGCTCTTTAGTTTAATTAGATCCCATTTGTCAATTTTGTCTTTTGTTGCCATTGCTTTTGGTGTTTTAGACATGAAGTCCTTGCCCATGCCTATGTCCTGAATGGTATTGCCTAGGATTTTTATGGTTTTAGGTCTAACGTTTAAGTCTTTAATCCATCTTGAATTGATTTTTGTATAAGGTGTAAGGAAGGGATCCAGTTTCAGCTTTCTACATATGGCTAGCCAGTTTTCCCAGCACCATTTATTAAATAGGGAATCCTTTCCCCATTGCTTGTTTTTGTCAGGTTTGTCAAAGATCAGATAGTTGTAGATATGTGGCATTATTTCCGAGGGCTCTGTTCCGTTCCATTGATCTACATCTCTATTTTGGTACCAGTACCATGCTGTTTTGGTTACTGTAGCCTTGTAGTATAGTTTGAAGTCAGGTAGTGTGATGCCTCCAGCTTTGTTCTTTTGGCTTAGGATTGACTTGGCGATGCGGGCTCTTTTTTGGTTCCATATGAACTTTAGTTTTTTCCAATTCTGTGAAGAAACCATTGATAGCTTGATGGGGATGGCATTGAATCTATAAATTACCTTGGGCAGTATGGCCATTTTCACGATATTGATTCTTCCTACCCATGAGCATAGAATGTTCTTCCATTTGTTTGTATCCTCTTTTATTTCCTTGAGCAGTGGTTTGTAGTTCTCCTTGAAGAGGTCCTTCACATCCCTTGTAAGTTGGATTCCTAGGTATTTTATTCTCTTTGAAGCAATTGTGAATGGGAGTTCACTCATGATTTGGATCTCTGTTTGTCTGTTGTTGGTGTATAAGAATGCTTGTGATTTTTGTACATTGATTTTGTATCCTGAGACTTTGGTGAAGTTGCTTATCAGCTTAAGGAGATTTTGGGCTGAGACAATGGGGTTTTCTAGATATACAATCATGTCGTCTGCAAAGAGGGACAATTTGACTTCCTCTTTTCCTAATTGAATACCTTTTATTTCCTTCTCCTGCCTAATTGCCCTGGCCAGAACTTCCAACACTATGTTGAATAGGAGTGGTGAGAGAGGGCATTCCCTGTCTTGTGCCAGTTTTCAAAGGGAATGCTTCCAGTTTTTGTCCATTCAGTATGATATTGGCTGTGGGTTTGTCATAGATAGCTCTTATTATTTTGAAATATGTCCCATCAATACCTAATTTATTGAGAGTTTTTAGCATGAAGCATTGTTGAATTTTGTCAAAGGCCTTTTCTGCATCTACTGAGATAATCATGTGGTTTTTGTCTTTGGCTCTGTTTATATGCTGGAGTACATTTATTGATTTGTGTATATTGAACCAGCCTTGCATCCCAGGGATGAGGCCCACTTGATCATGGTGGATAAGCTTTTTGATGTGCTGCTGGATTCGGTTTGCCAGTATTTTATTGAGGATTTTTGCATCAATGTTCATCAAGGATATTGGTCTAAAATTCTCTTTTTTGGTTGTGTCTCTGCCAGGCTTTGGTATCAGAATGATGCTGGCCTCATAAAATGAGTTAGGGAGGATTCCCACTTTTTCTACTGATTGGAATAGTTTCAGAAGGAATGGTACCAGTTCCTCCTTTTACCTCTGGTAGAATTCGGCTGTGAATTCATCTGGTCCTGGACTCTTTTTGGTTGGTAAGCTATTGATTATTGCCACAATTTCAGATCCTGTTATTGGTCTATTCAGAGATTCAACTTCTTCCTGGTTTAGTCTTGGGAGAGTGTATGTGTTGAGGAATTTATCCATTTCTTCTAGATTTTCTAGTTTATTTGCGTAGAGGTGTTTGTAGTATTCTCTGATGGTGGTTTGTATTTCTGTGGGATCAGTGCTGATATCCCCTTTATCATTTTTTATTGCGTCTATTTGATTCTTCTCTCTTTTTTTCTTTATTAGTCTTGCTAGCAGTCTATCAATTTTGTTGATCCTTTCAAAAAACCAGCTCCTGGATTCATTAAGTTTTTTGAAGGGTTTTTTGTGTCTGTATTTCCTTCAGTTCTGCTCTGATTTTAGTTATTTCTTGCCTTCTGCTAGCTTTTGAATGTGTTTGCTCTTGCTTTTCTAGTTCTTTTAATTGTGATATTAGGGTGTCAATTTTGGATCTTTCCTGCTTTCTCTTGTGGGCATTTAGTGCTATAAATTTCCCTCTACACACTGCTTTGAATGCGTCCCAGAGATTCTGGTATGTTGTGTCTTTGTTCTCGTTGGTTTCAAAGAACATCTTTATTTCTGCCGTCCTTTCGTTATGTACCCAGTAGTCATTCAGGAGCAGGTTGTTCAGTTTCCATGTAGTTGAGCGGTTTTGAGTGAGATTCTTAATCCTGAGTTCTAGTTTGATTGCACTGTGGTCTGAGAGATAGTTTGTTATAATTTCTGTTCTTTTACGTTTGCTGAGGAGAGCTTTACTTCCAAGTATGTGGTCAATTTTGGAATAGGTGTGGTGTGGTGCTGAAAAAAATGTATATTCTGTTGATTTGGGGTGGAGAGTTCTATAGATGTCTATTAGGTCTGCTTGGTGCAGAGCTGAGTTCAATTCCTGGGTATCCTTGTTGACTTTCTGTCTCACTGATCTGTCTAATGTTGACCATGGGGTGTTAAAGTCTCCCATTATTAATGTGTGGGAGTCTAAATCTCTTTGTAGGTCACTCAGGACTTGCTTTATGAATCTGGGTGCTCCTGTATTGGGTGCATATATATTTAGGATAGTTAGCTCTTCTTGTTGAATTGATCCCTTTACCATTATGTAATGGCCTTCTTTGTCTCTTTTGATCTTTGTTGGTTTAAAGTCTGTTTTATCAGAGACTAGGATTGCAACCCCTGCCTTTTTTTGTTTTCCATTTGCTTGGTGGATCTTCCTCCATCCTTTTATTTTGAGCCTATGTGTGTCTCTGCACGTGAGATGGGTTTCCTGAATACAACACACTGATGGGTCTTGACTCTTTATCCAATTTGTCAGTCTGTGTCTTTTAATTGGAGCATTTAGTCCATTTACATTTAAAGTTAATATTGTTATATGTGAATTTGATCCTGTCATTATGATGTTAGCTGGTTATTTTGCTCGTTAGTTAATGCAGTTTCTTCCTAGTCTCGATGGTCTTTACATTTTGGCATGATTTTGCAGCAGCTGGTACTGGTTGTTCCTTTCCATGTTTAGCGCTTCCTTCAGGAGCTCTTTTAGGGCAGGCCTGGTGGTGACAAAATCTCTCAGCATTTGCTTGTCTGTAAAGTATTTTATTTCTCCTTCACTTATGAAGCTTAGTTTGGCTGGATATGAAATTCTGGGTTGAAAATTCTTTTCTTTGAGAATGTTGAATATTGGCCCTCACTCTCTTCTGACTTGTAGGGTTTCTGCCGAGAGATCCACTGTTAGTCTGATGGGCTTCCCTTTGAGGGTAACCCGACCTTTCTCTCTGGCTGCCCTTAACATTTTTTCCTTCATTTCAACTTTGGTGAATCTGACAATTATGTGTCTTGGAGTTGCTCTTCTCGAGGAGTATCTTTGTGGCGTTCTCTGTATTTCCTGAACCTGAATGTTGGCCTGCCTTGCTAGATTGGGGAAGTTCTTCTGGATAATATCCTGCGGAGTGTTTTCCAACGTGGTTCCATTCTCCCCATCACTTTCAGGTACACCAATCAGACGTAGATTTCGTCTTTTCACGTAGTCCCATATTTCTTGGAGGCTTTGCTCATTTCTTTTTATTCTTTTTTCTCTAAACTTCCCTTCTCGCTTCATTTCATTCATTTCATCTTCCATTGCTGATACCCTTTCTTCACATCAGCTCCTGAGGCTTCTGCATTCTTCAGGTAGTTCTTGAGCCTTGGTTTTCAGCTCCATCAGCTCCTTTAACCACTTCTCTGTATTGGTTATTCTAGTTATACATTCTTCTAAATTTTTTTCAAAGTTTTCAACTTCTTTGCCTTTGGTTTGAATGTCCTCCCATAGCTCAGAGTAATTTGATCGTCTGAAGCCTTCTTCTCTCAGCTCGTCAAAGTTGTTCTCCGTCCAGCTTTGTTCTGTTGCTGGTGAGGAACTGCATTCCTTTGGAGGAGGAGAGGCGCTCTGCTTTTTAGAGTTTCCAATTTTTCTATTCTGTTTTTTCCCCATCTTTGTGGTTTTATCTACTTTTGGTCTTTGATGATGGTGATGTACAGATGGGTTTTTGGTGTGGATGCCCTTTCTGTTTGTTAGTTTTCCTTCTAACAGACAGGACCCTCAGCTACAGGTCTGTTGGAGTACCCTGCCATGTGAGGTGTCAGTGTGCCCCTGCTGGGGGGTGCCTCCCAGTTAGGCTGCTCGGGGGTCAGGGGTCAGGGACCCACTTGAGGAGGCAGTCTGCCCATTCTCAGATCTCCAGCTGCGTACTGGGAGAACCACTGCTCTCTTCAAAGCTGTCAGACAGGGACATTTAAGTCTGCAGAGGTTACTGCTGTCTTTTTGTTTGTCTGTGCCCTGCCCCCAGAGGTGGAGCCTACAGAGGCAGGCAGGCCTCCTTGAGCTGTGGTGGGCTCCACCCAGTTGGAGCTTCCCGGCTGCTTTGTTTACCTAAGCAAGCCTGGGCACTGGCCGGCACCCCTCTCCCAGCCTTGTTGCCGCCTTGCAGTTTGATCTCAGACTGCTGTGCTAGCGATCAGCGAGACTCCGTGGGAGTAGGACCCTCCGAGCCAGGTGCGGGATATAATCTTGTGCTGCGCCGTTTTTTAAGCCCGTCGGAAAAGTGCAGTATTTGGGTGGGAGTGACCCGATTTTCTAGGTGCCGTCTGTCACCCCTTTCTTTGACTAGGAAAGGGAACTCCCTGACCCCTTGCGCTTCCGGAGTGAGGCAATGCCTCACCCTGCTTTGGCTCAAGCACAGTGCACGCACCCACTGACCTGCGCCCACTGTCTGGCACTCCCTAGTGAGATGAACCTGGTACCTCAGATGGAAATGCAGAAATCACCCGTCTTCTGCGTCGCTCACGCTGGGAGCTGTAGACCGGAGCTGTTCCTATTCAGCCATCTTGGCTCCTCCTCCGAAATGTATTATTAGAATTAATTTTACCTGAAGTTTTTGTTTTCTTGCCTGCTTTACATTTTAATGTAAAACAAATGCTGCTACTAGAAAATGCAATAGAATAAAACCAAAAAGAAATGTGAGGATTAAAATGGAAGAGATAAAACTATCACTATTTCCAGATGATCTTTATAGAAAATCTACCAGGCTTAATAAACAAACGATCAGCATATTTAGAGAGTTCAACAAGGTAGCTGAATACAAGGTCAATTTACACATACACTTTACCAGAAATAATCACCTAAAATATTTACCAGGAAACAAGACACATTTACGATGGCAACAAGATGATAAAATATCCAGGAACTAATCTAGAAGAAGGTAAAACAAAAACTTTATGCAAAATATATTTTAAACTTTATTAAAGAACATGCTATAAGACCTATAAACAGAGAGAGTTTCAGCAAATCCAGGCAACAGATTATGATGGTTGTGACTTGGGTGGTACTAAAAAGTAGTTTGATTCTGGAAATATTTTGACAATAGAGCCTACAGAATTTCCTGATGGATAGGATGGGAAGCTTGAGAGAACAACAACAACAAAAAGAGTTAAGAAAGGATCCAAGATTTTTGTTCTGAACAACAGGAAGAATGCACTTGTGTTTTAGGAGGTAGATTGTGCAGAGCCAGTTTGAAAGGAAAGATTGGAAGTTTGCTCATGGACATGCTAAGTTTGAGATATCTGCTGGACATCAAAATGAGGTGAAAATGCAGTGTAATATATGAGCCTAGAATTCAGGAGAGAGGCACAGGCTAGAGATGCATACCAGAAAGTCATCAGTGAACAAATGGCGTTAGAGCCATGAGGCTGGCTGGCCTTCCAAAGGGAGTGAATACAGATAGAAAAGGCGACTAAGGATTGCGTCTTGAACTCTCCAACATGGCCAGAGAGCGGGGAGAAAAATGAGAGAGTGAAACATTGAATGAAGGTGTTTCATGGAAGAGAGGGAGAACAATAATTTTAAATGACAGGTTAAGGAAAATAAAGACTGAACATTGACCATTGGATATAGGAATGTGGAGGTCATTCATGAATTGAAAAGGAACAATGTACATTAGCAAATTCTGTCAGCTTTACTTTCAGTGTGTACTTGGTTGGGGCAAAACCATGATTCAAGGGAGAATGAAAGGAGAGAAATTGGATACAGTGACTATAGACAATGCTTGGAGAAGTTTTGATGCAGAAAAAGAAGAGAAGTGAGGTATCAGGAGGGAGAAGGAGGGTCAGCATGGGTTGTTGTTGATTTTAAAGAAGAACTCACAATATTCTTGAGAAGTGAGTTAAATTTAGCAGAGGGAAAAGCTGATAATGGAGGAGAGAGGAAGCATTGGGTAGACAAAGAAGGTGGGATTGAGGGCTCAGATTGAGAGGTTGCCCTTGGTGGGAACATGGAAAACTCACTTCTATGAATAGGAGAGAGTTCAAGGACATAGACACAGTTGCAGGTAGGCGGGCGGATGCAGGGTTGCAGTTTGTGGACATTTTCACAGTATTGCTTCCCTTTTCTCTGTGAGGTAGAAATCACAGTATGAGGAAGAAATGGGGGAAGAAGTTTTGAGGAGACAGCAGAAGGTATAAACTCTGCTAAATGAGAGGAAAAGTGTCTTACCTCATATCATACACACAAATAAACTAACTGGATTAAAAGTTTAGCTGTGAAAACCATTCTCACAGCTAGTGCAAGAAAATACAAAACTTATGTCACTTTGGGGCAAGTATAAATTTCTTAAATGAGATCTAAAAAGTACCAGTGTTAAGGGGGAAAATGAATAGATTTGACACAAAACTCCTTCGAAGACTTAAACTGTGGGCAGAAAGCCACCCAGGTGCCGAAGCAAGAGACTGAAGGCACAAGATGTTCCAATATAATTAAGAAAATAGTTAGGATAAGAGAAAGTTGTATTAGAAATAGGATATAGAGATGATTATGGATATTATCAATCATTAGTTTTCAGTATTAACCTTTGTATTATTCTTATAACCAAAGAAAAACCAGGCCATACAGAGTTAGGAGCTGAAGGGACATTGTGAGAAGTGACCAAAAGACAAGAGTGTGAGCCCTCTGTCACGCCCAGATAAGGGCTGCTTGAGGGCTCCTTGGTCTAGCTGTAGCGCCAGTGCCTGGGAAGGCACCCGTTATTTAGCAGACCTTGGTCTAGCGGTAGCACCAGTACCTGGGAAAGCACCCATTACTTAGCAGACCGGGAAAGGGAGTTTCCCTTTCCCTGGGGGAGTTAGAGAACACTCTGCTCCACCAGCCTCTTGTGGGAGGTCTGACATTAGCCAGGCCTGCCCACAGTCGTCTGGAGGCTTAAACATCTCCCTGTGGTGCTGTGCTTCAGTGGTCATGCTCTTTGTCCACTTTCATGTTCTGCCTGTATACCTGGCTCCTCTTTTTAAGTTCTTAGAAGATAGCAGTAGCAGAGTTAGTGAAAGTATTAAAGTCTTTGATCTTTCCGATAAGTGCATAGAAAAAATGCTGACGTATGCTGTCCTCCGTCTCTGCTTCGGCTACCACAAAGGGCCCCCTGTCACATGGACATTTGATTTGCTTGACCTTATCAATCGTTTGAGATGACTCACACTCCTTACCCTGACCCCTTGCCTTGTATACAATAAATAGCAGTGTGTCCAGGCATTCGAGGCCACTACTGGATTCCACGCTTTGGTGATAGTGGCCACCTGTGCCCAGCTGTCTTTCTTACTCTCTTTTTTTTTTTGAGATGGAGTCTTGCTCTGTCTCCCAGGCTGGAGTGCAGTGGCGTGATCTTGGCTCACTGCAAGCTCTGCCTCCCAGGATCATGCCATTCTTCTGCCTCAGCCTCCCAAGTAGCTGGGACTACAGGCACACGCCACCACGCTGGGCTAATTTTTTTGTATTTTTAGTAGAGACGGGGGTTTCACCATTTAGCCAGGATGGTCTCAATCTCCTGAACTCATGATCCGCCCGCCTCAGCCTCCCAAAGTACGGGGATTACAGGTGTGAGCCACTGCACCTGGCCTTGTCTCGTGTCTTATTTTTCCTACGATCTCTCGTCTCCGCACACGAAGAGGCCTATAGGGCTGGACCCTACATTATACGGGTTGAGTAGCCTTATCCAAAATGCCTGGGACCAGAAGAGTTTCAGGTTTTGAATTTCTTTTGAATTTTGGAATATTTGCATATAATGATATCTTGGGAATGGGACCCAAGTTTAAACATAAAATTCATATATATTTTGCATATTTATTATACCTATAGACTGAAAGTAATTTTATGCATGATTTTAAATAATTTTGTGCATAAAACAAAGTGTGTCGACATTGACCTATCAGAAAGCAAAGGCGTGACTATCTCGGCCATCTCTGTGGACAATCTGTAGTTGTTTAGCATCACCATCATTCCTGACTCTGAATTTATATAATGCCGATAAGCAGTCATTCTCTTACACTTACTGACATACCATTATTACAGTGAGAGAATAAAGTGTAAGCAGCACAGTAGCATCACCAGACACCTGGAACAACTGTTAAACAATAGCAACAGTAAGCAGCCTTTCAGTCTCCACTTATGATGCCTTGCTTGGAGTAAAAGTTTACTGTAACTGTAATTTTTTTCTTTTTTTTTTTAGGTGAGGGAAACATTAGAGGCATTGAGGGACCAGGAAGTGTGTCCTCTAGGGATGAGGAGGCATTCTGCTGAGTGGCCTTTCTAAATGTTTGCTCCAGAGTCATCTGCCTCGTTATCTGCGGGTTTTGTCTTAGAAATCTCTTTTTGATTTTATAAACTGACATGACTTCATGTTCTATTACGAATGCATGCTGCCCTAGTCCTTCGATAAGCCCTTCACACATCTTCACCGTGTTGTCTCTAGGCACTTTTTCTGCAGCATTAACATCGTCCTCACTGTCACTATTATCAGAATCATCTTGATTCAGAACCATTTTTACTGCTTCGTCATTGGTCGGTGAACGAATAACTGGAGCCTCATTATCAATGTTAAAATCTTCAATATCCACTTCTTCCAGCTTGCTAATGGACTCTGAAGGAATATTTTTACCATATGTAAGGAAGTCAGCCATCTTTTTTTTCTCACTTGACATACAGAATCTTTCAAAGACACGACCTTGTTCATCATTATCATTAAACATAGTTACAGACCAGAGGTTGTGCCAGGCATGCACGACTGTGTCTTAGTCACTGTGTTTCATGCATTGGCAATGGCATATATGGCATTCTTCATGTTAAACTCCTTTTGGAAACCCCCCACAACCACACCTCCGTTCACTGCTGCTAGCATGCTGTTCAAGAAAGTGTTTCTGTAGTCACTTTTGATTGATCTAAGGATTCTCTGGTCACATGGCTGAATTAATGATGTCATATTTGGAGGAAATGACAGCATAAGCATGATTTTGTTGAGAATTTCAGCTGGAGGATGAGCAGAACAGTTGTTGAAGGAAAAACAAAATTTTTCAGTCAATCATCCAGTCCAGCTTCCCTGCAGTGAGCACAAGCCACTGGTACAAAATGTTTGTGAAATGAATCAAAAACTATGCCCCAGGTGATCCATGTATTTTTGTTAGCATAACAATTGGACTGGTAAGAAATTCACTTCTTGAAAACAGCATGAATGCAAGTCTGCCCATCACAGCAAGTTTACACTTACGCGTGCCTGCTGCATTAGCACATCCCAGCCGTTATTCTGTCCTTGGCATCCTTCATTCCTGTCTCATCAGCTGGAGTTAATGTCTTTCTGGGGCAGTAACACCGCAACAAGGATGTTTCATCAGTGTTATAGACTGTTTCTGGCATCAGATTTTCATCAGTGATGATTCTGGCAAATTTGTCAATGAATTTCTCTACTACTTTGTGATCAGCAGATGCTTTATCACCACAAATCTTTAAACATATAATGCCACGTCTTTTCTAAAATTTCTGCAGCCAGCCTGTTGAATATTCACACTTCCCTTCAATTTTCAGTTTATTGTCATAGATCTTCTCTTGTTTCATAATCAGCGTACCATTAAGTGGCATGTGTTCACAGGGATGCTGACAGATCAACTCTTTCAATACATGATCAAGACCTTCGTGTTCATCTTTACCCAGTGTTTTCCTACTTTTTCATTAACTTCTGCTTATCACTTTTAGCATAGAATGGCATTAGTTTTATCCTTCTATTTCTTCAGATCACATATTGTGGTCATTCCAACACCATACTCCTCTGTAAGATGTTTCATGCACCATTGTCCAGTTTCTCCAACAGCTTGACTTCCTGTGCTATAAACATAAATACTTTCTCTTTTTTTTTTTTTTATCACTGTTACCCATAGGGTTATCTGCAGGCCTTTTTGACATTTTCAACAATATCTTTATCCCACAGAGTAGAGAATACACACACACACACACACACACACACACACACACACACACACACAGTAAGTAATGCACAGAGGTCTTGGCCTCCTGTGGAGCATTGAGGGGAACCTGCAGTCAGCGTGTCTCGCCTGGATCAGTGCTATTTTATTATTGTTCGTGAGCGTGCTTGCGTGGGGAATCTGGGTGTCTGCCAAAAAGATAGATGGCAGCTGAAGGGGCCTGGGAGGATCTTTTTTCCCTTGGGGACACAGAATAAACTGGGTGTCGTGTGCCTGCATTTCAACTGTGACCCATCACATGAGGTTGGGCATAGAATTTTTCACTTGTGGTATCATGTCGGTGCTCAAAACATTTCAGATTTTGGATCATTTCAGATTTCAGATTTTCGGACTAGAGCTGCTCAACCTATTTACCGTCAGTCTTTCCTCAACACTTGTTTTCTTTCCAGTACACACTCCAAATAGTCTCCTGTCCTGCCACTTCCTCAAGCCTGACATCTCGAAGGTCAGCAGTGTTCCCACAGGGACGAATCTCGAGGGCAATTCTCTGCCCTGATTTACCTCCACCTGGTAAGAGCTTCCAGCACAATGGGGCAGGCTCTCCTATGCAGACACTCCCTCCACCTGGCTCATGGAATCCCACCGCCTCTTGGCTTTTCCCTTACGTCCTCAGCTTCCTTGGCTGGGTCCTCCTCCCATGCTTCGAACCTCAGAATAGTGAAGCCTCCCCGGTGGAGCGTCCTCAGACTCTTCCTCCAGGGTCACTCACTTTGTAAGTGATCTCTTAGTTCTGTGATTTCACAAATATTATCTGCACACTAATGACTCCCAAACTTTTGATTCTGATCTCAGCCTCCCCGCCTGGATTCCAGGCTTCTATACACAATAGCCTCTTTAACATCTCCATTTCTATCACTAGCAGGCCTCCCAAACTCAAACTCTTTAAAATCACACTTGCTATTCCTCCCTCAAACCTGTCCCTTCCTGAATGTGCCACATTTTATTATTGTTACCCTTGAGTCCTCATCTTCCCTCTCCACTTCATATTTAATCCATCAGCTCTACTTTCAAAGTCTGTCAGGATATGACCACTTCTGAATGTATCCACTACTCTCACCCTGGCCCAGGCCACATCATATCTCCCTGCTCATGGCGATTCCTGCTTTACTTGCCCTCCCACGTCCATTCTCCTCACCCCCTTCTTCTTTGTATCCAAATACTTTAAGTATACAAATGATATCATATCACTCTCCCACTCAAAACCCTCCAGTGGATTCCCAGCATTCTTAAAACAAAATCCAGCGTCCTTACCTTGGCCTCTAGGGTCGTATATGATGTGGTCCTTGATCTCATTTCTTGCCCTTCACCCCTTCATCTGCCACCCTTTGGGCCCTCTGGCCTTTTAGCTCTTCTGGAAGCAATTGCTCAACTCAAGGCTGAATGAGCCCATGGCTCTCTCCTCCAATGTCAGGACCAGGAGCAAGGTTTCCTGACCCATTGCCTGATTTAAATAGCACCTCCCGTTAAATCTCTTCCTGTTTGTCTTGCTTTATTTCTCTTTATAGCTCTTATCATTACCTGGGTGTGTGTGTATAATTTTTTTGGCCAATATCTCTCACTAGATTATAAATTTCATGAGAATAAAGCCATGTTCTGTTTTCTTCACCACTGCAGATTTATTGAATGATAAAATGAATGAGTGAATTCAAATGACTGAATATAGCATTGCGGATAGATCATATAAACATTGCGTTAAGTGAAAAATTAAGAAATATAATGGAAATTGTAACACAATACTCGTTATATAAGTTATGAGCACAAGCTTCAAGGAAATTCAATGAGGGAAAGAAAGTGTTTTCAACAAATGGTGCTGGAATAACTGGATAAGTATATGGAAAGAAAAATGAACTTCAACCCTTATTTATACTATACATAACTATACATGAGTGATAGGCTAGAACATAAAAGTTTGAATTATAAATGTCCTAGAAACAAATATAGAAAAATATATTCATGAGCTTAGGAGAATGTAGGCAAAGTTTTCCTGGCTAGCACCAAAAAGAGTACTAACCATAAATGAACAAACAAAAACAACCCCCGATACAATAGGCTTTATGAAAATTTAAAATGTCTGGTTTATCAAAAGACACCATTAAGAAAAGGTAAAGGCAAGCCATGGACTGGGAGAAAATATTTACTGTACATAAATCTAAAATATGTAAAGAACTTCTAAGAATCAACAGTAAAAATAGAAGCAATGCAATTTTAAATGGGAAAAGGATCTAGACTCTTCTTTAAAGAAGAAATAAATAACCAATAAGCACATGAAAAGATACTCTATCAAAAGTCATCAGAGAACTTCCAATTAAAACTGCAGTAAGATATTCTAGACCCCAAGAATGAAACATTCTCATGGCACTGGGGGCAATGTGCAATAGCATGAACACTGTGGAGTGCAGTTTTCCAGTTTCTTATGAAGTTAAACATATAACTTCCTAATGAATCAGCAATTCTGTTCCTGGGCATTTACCCAGAAGAAATGGAAACCCATGTCCACAATAAAGACTTGTGCAGAAACATCCAGAGCAGCATTACCCACGATAGCCAAAAAGTGCCACCAACCCAACTTCATGAACTGTTGATGGATAAAGTACATCCATTCACACAATGGAATATTGCTCTGCAACAAAAAAAAGAATGAACTACATGGATGACTTAAAAACATTATGTTAAGTGAAAGAAGCCAGACGTAAAAGGCTGTGAGGTTCCAGTTCAGCAACAGGCAAAATGCATGTAGAAATCTGAACAGTGGGTGCCTCTGGAGGGTGAGAGTTGACTGGAAGGTGGCACAAGGGGACTTTCCAGAGAGATGAAAGCGTTCGGTACCTTGGTTGGGGTGGTGGTTTTACTGGTATATACCTTTGTCAAAACACCTCAAACTGTACAATTAAGATCTGCATATTTAATGAAAGAAAAGTATACTTACAAAAACACATATAGAGCAAGCCTATATATATTTCAGAGATCATTGCCTATCTAAGGACGTATAGTAAGTACTTTTGAATGGGCCTTTTCTGGGGGAGGGGATTTTATGAGGACAGCATGTAAAATATTTTATAAAATAACAAAAGAACTCAGAAACTGATGAAGACAGCCTGTCATGAAATGAGGAGAGCGACTATATGCAGAATTTGCACCAGAGATAAGAAAGGAAAGCAGATGGGCAGGCAGGAAGAAAGGGAGCAAGATGGGAAGTCAAGAAAGAAGGTGGGGAGGCAGGGGAGGGAAAACGGAAAAGGAGTTGTGTGGAGAGGACAAGTCATAGAAAGGAGGGAGGAAGAGAGAAAGGAGAGAGAGAGGGAACAAGAGAGAGAGAAGAATTAACTGAATACTATGCCGAGGTTGCCTTTTCTTTCATTCTATTTGTCCTCTGCACTTAACCAGCTCATAAGCCCTTGGGAGGGAGGCACTATTTTTTATAAGTCCTTGCCCCTGCCAGTGGGCAGAACTTGTCGGCTGGTGGGTTGGTTAACAGGCAGCAAGAGACTGCGTATCAACGCCAGGTGTGCATTTTGTAGCACAGACAGCCCTTTCATCCAGATTTAAGGGAGGAAAATCCTGGTAGCATTTTACTGGAAACACTTTAGAGGCTGAGGCCTTTGTGATTTCATCAGCTAGGGCTCCCACAGGCCCCAGAGGGCCTTTTAATTATTGGGAGGGGCCTCCAGGGTGCCTCAGTCTCTTCCTACAGGTGCATGGGGTGCTGATTTTAACACACACGATGTGCCTATTTCTTCAGCAGGACTCAGTGTGAACTGAGCCACCACCTGACTCTCTTGCTTTCAGTGGCTCTCACTGCGGCCTGAAGCCCCCTGTGCTGGGACAGTTACAGTTGTCTCTGGATTCTGGCAGCTCTGTGCTCCCATTCTGCACCCATGATTTAGCTTTGCTCACTCCTGCTACAGTTCAGTTTGGCTCAATAATCACTTAGTGAGCTCCTTCCAGATGCAGACCCAGGGTGGGTGCTAGGGTACAGGATGACTGAGTCATGGTCCTGCCCTCAAGGGGCTTGCGTGTAGAGTGGAAGACAAAAGGAGACAGAATTGTGAAAAGAGGCAGCAAATGCAAGAAGAGCCACAGGGGCTGGGAATCAGGTGCAGGGCCCAGGCTGTGGTTCCAGGAAAGACTTCCCAGAGATGATGCCTGAGCTGCATCTCAAAGCTCCTGCAGCTCTAAATTTGGCTGCTCTTTCTCCCTAGACGTTCCAAGGCTCACAGGAGTGAGATCCCAACAAGGGTCAGCCATGCTTCTGGAAGCCCCTGCTCCTGGCTGCCAACTCTGCATCATAAGGTATCATAAGGACTTTCATGATGGGGAACACGTTGTTTCCAACATCCTCCGGATCTCACTTCAAGCCCGGCATGTGCTACCAGGAGCCACAGAAACAAAAGACCCGGGTTCAAGTTACAGCTCCAGTTCCTACTAGCTGAGTGACCATGGCAATTTAGTCAGCCTCTGTCTGCATGAATTTCCCCATGTATAAAGTGAGATCATTGACAGCCTTCTCAGAACATGGTCACGAGGATAAAATGGGTAATGTTTGTACAGCTCATAGCCCCAAGGCTGGTGCCTGGTGTGCAGTAACCACCATCTTCCCATCTTCCTCTTCCTCCGTGGGGGCAGCAGTTTTCCAGCTGTGCTTCACGGAAACCACAATTGCATCTGGTTTACTCGCTGGCAATCACAGGGTATCTGCAAAAGAAACTAGGCTTCCACATGTTAGTGAAAGTAGTAGAATTTTCATCTTTTAAGCATCTGTGGAGACATTATTTATGAATCCAATTTCTGTTTTTATTCTATCTGCAAATTACATTCTTATCATCATCCTGTAGAGGCAAATTTATTCCCAAACATAATCACAGATTACCAAAAATAAAAAAGTATAAGTATTGTCATCCATGGATAGGGAATTTATTACATTTGCCTTACAATGACCCAGATAAATGTAATGAGAATGAGAGAGAGGGGACAGATGATATTATGTCTCCCAAACCTCTGTCTCAGCTACTACTACTTTGATACTTATTTATATCAGCCTCACCTTAACATCTCTCAGGTGAAATGCTTTCTAAAACCCTGGCTCTATGATTCAAAAATATAAAAACACTCTAGATATTCCAGCTCTAGGTTACTCACAGAAAACTAATTCACTGAAAGTCAATTCATCTAAGGATCTATTTCCATAATGACCAATTCATCAAATTTTCCAACTTATAAAATATATATTCCTTTCAGCTGCTTATGAAGCTTATAGCAATTCATTCAGATGCGTAGACAGGGCCCAGGAGAGCCATGGGAAGTCAGGACTGCAGGGATCTGGGTCCCTCAAATCCTCCTTTGCTTTTCAGAGTCCTCCTCTGTCTGCCTACAGAACCAATTATCCCCAAATTTAATGGCTTAAAAGAACAACAAGTATTTATTATCTCCCATAATTTCTGTGGGTCAGGAGTTCGGGGTCAGATTAGCTGGATGGTTCTGGCTTGGAGTCTTTTGTAAGGTCACAATTAAGGTGATTTGTCATTTGAGACTGGAGCTGGAACATCTACCCCCTAGATGGCTACTCATCAGCTGTGGGCAGGAGGCCTTGGCTTCTTGCCATGTGCTCCTCTCCCTAGAACTGCTTCCGTGTCCTCCCAACATGGCGTCTTGCTATCCCAGTGTAAGTGATCCAAGAGAGAGGAAGGGGGAAACTGCTATGTTATTTCTGCATTGTCCTCTTGGTTACACAAATCATTCCTATCCAGCATGGAAGAGGATGACACAAGGAAGGGGAGACCCAAAGGTAGAACTCATTGGAGGCTGGTGACCAAACTGCCCCTCTTTGACCCTCAGACTACTCCTCCTCTGTCTCTTAGTCTTCCCTTCCCTCTGCCATTCCAAATCTATTGCTAGAAATTTTATAAAAAACTAAAACAAACTTTTTTGGGGGGTAAATCAGTCAATTCAGTAAAACTGGAGAAAGGGTTTTTAAAAAGCTAAAATGTAGGCAAGACAGAAAATGGCTTTACCAAGGACTAGAAAGAAATTAGTTAAAAATTAAAAACATCCCTTGCCAAGCATTGAAATATTGCACAAGGTGAATATATTTATTTTATTATTTTATTTTATTATTATTTTTTGAGAACGAGTCTTGCTTTGTCACCCAGGCTGGGGTGCAGTAGAGCGATCTCTGCTCACTGCAACCTCTGCTTCCTGGGTTCAAGCGATTCTCCTGTCTCAGCCTCCTGAGTAGCTGAGACTACAGGCACGTGCCACCATGCCTGGCTAATTTTTGTGTCTCCGTGCCCAGCCTGACAAATATATATAAATTCACCAAGTATGGCCAGAAAGCCTCTTCCTTCAAACAGGCTTTTTGTAAGTAGGTAGAGTGGGTATCCCCAGAACGTATCCTTTCACAAGTGGGCTTTCAGAGAACTGGCCTGCTGCATAAAATCCTCCACTTTTGGCTGTGAAACCTATGTTGGCTGCCACTTACCTTTTTCAGGCTCCTGTCGGGGAATGTGGGGGTTCTTGTGCGCACCACCTCTCCAGCCACGCTTCAGCTCCCGACGTCCCTAATCCTCAGATCTGCTGCCTCAGGTGCCCCTGGATGAAGCAGTCTGCACTGGTGGGTTCCACTGATAATGTCAAAGCTGCTTCCACTCCTTCAGCAACTCTATTACGTAGGCATCAGATGATCCTTCTTCCCACAGAGGCTGGAGAGGCTGTGGGACCTGTCACACAGGCCACACAACAAAAAGGACAGAGTGAGGATTCAAACCTCACTGTGTCTGATTCCAATCACATCTGGCCATCTCATCCCCTCTGCTTCTGACTGTGAGTGGGAGCGTTGCCTCCTCAAACTTCAGTCACCTGTTGCACCTCAGCCATGGAATTCCAGACACTCCGTCCCCTGAGAGGGGCTGCACTACTCCCAGTGGGGGCTCCTGGTGGGCCTGTCTTGGAGAGACCCTTCCCTACCTTCCTCACTGTGCCTGCAGTCCCCAGGCTTGTGACTGCCTGTCTAAATGTAGTTATCAGGGGCGCCCTGGAGCCCTCAGGGGCCAGCCAATGGCCAGAGACAAAGAGCACATTCCTCCCCTGAGCCAGGAAGGCTTCCTCGAGGTTGCACATGAGCATGGGCTGATTGCTGCTGTCTGAAGAGGACAGAGAATGAATCATTTCAAACAACTTTCAAGCCACCAGAGAGAAAAAAGAAAGAAAATCCTTTTCAATTTGCTCTCTTTCCTCCCTCTCCTTATTTTACCTGTCTTTCTCTCTTCACCTCTCTTTCTACCTTTCTTCCTCTGGTTCTCTGTCTTGCCATCTCGCAGTCTCCTGCATGTCTCTCTGTCTGGCTCTGTCTCTTTTGCTGTTTCTCCTGTGTCTCTGTCCCTCTTGTCTAGGTTTTCCTTTGAGGTCGGGGATTACGCTGACTCTCCCTCTGGGTCCCTGACTCATTGTCTGGAATCAGGGACCACCAACAGGTGATAGCTGGAGAAAGGAGAGGTCACAGGAGTGACAGAAAACTGTCCAGAGTTGTTTCGGGGGCAGACCCACTTCAGCCATCAGTAGAATTGGGTGACATCCTTAGATTTGTGCGCCATCGCTGGGCTGACACTTAGGGTCATCTGGAGCAGAGAGAAGGGACTGTGAGCATGATGCTGAAAGGCTGGAGGAACTCACCTGCTGTCTTACCTGTTTTGCAGAAAACCATAAGCACTGGCTCTGATTTTCTAGCAGGCTTGGTTGCCCTACAGAATGGGATAGGGCTTGACTCACGCCACTGCTGGGTGGCATGTATGGCCATGGTTGTGGGTAGGTGGCAACCCAGTGACCACTCTTTGTTTACTGCATGGAGAAATGGGCAGGGGAAACCCAGATGTCCCAGGGGCATGTCTCAGGCGGCTGGTGCCACTGCCCAGGGCTCTGTAGCCATGAGGCGCTGGGAGCACTTGCCCCGTGCTCCTTTTGAACATTGCTTATGGAGGGGTGCAGCCTCTTGGGTGTCCTTGGGAAGCACAGGTGTATCACAGGAGCAAATGAGAGCAGCTAGATGAAACCAGTGCCCATGCCTCAGTGACAAATCATGAGCACTACATTTTTATGAAAAATAGATCATTTAAAAATATTTTTCCTACTCGTGAAGCCTTATTTTTTCCTGCAAAGTACAACTGTCTTTTCTATAATACCCTGACAGTGTATTTTAAGTTACAGCAAGTATTTTGAATAAGGCAGTCATCAAATTTCCACTCTGGAGGTTATTTCTAGAAGTTGTCCCCTGCTTTTATAAAGATAGCTCATTTCTTCTTGAAGTGACTCTGACTCTTTTTCATTTCTCTCTTTCTCTCTCTCTTTTAAAAGGCAGCGCAACTGGCTAGCTCATTATCCCTATTTCTGCACAATTAGGAAGGGCCCACTGCACTTTCACTTCAGAGTGATGTATTTTGTGGTGATGACTGATACTGGGGTTGACCAGAGAGGAGAGAGAGATGAAGTGCTGTGAGAAATCTCAGCAGAGGAGGAAGTGATCTGTCGAAGACGAGATGGAATTAGCCGAACGTTACTTTCAAACTCAGTGGCCTGGGATTCATCATGGGGCCAAAGCTGGCTCAGGCCAAAACAGTAGAGCAGCACATTTTGTTCTGAGTCTTGCCAGCCGCCTTCCCCACCACAGCCTCCAATTTTGGCATTCCTTGCTTGCTTTATTCCTGAAGAGATATTGAATAGCTACCGTTTATATATTGTTAGGGCTTTACAAAGTTGTTTTTGTTTTGTTTTTTGTTTTTTGAGACGGAGCCTCGCTCTGTCACCCAGGCTGGAGTGCAGTGGCACGATCTCGGCTCACTGCAAGCTCCGCCTCCCAAGTTCATGCCATTCTCCTGCCTCAGCCTCTCCCGAGTAGCTGGGACTATAGGCATGCACCACGGTGCCTGGCTAATTTTTTTGTATTTTTAGTGGAGACGGAGTTTCACCATGTTAGCCAGGGTGGTCTTGATCTCCTGACCTCATGATCCGCCTGCCTCAACCTCCCAAAGTGCTGGGATTACAGGCGTGAGCCACCGTGCCCGGCCTAAAAAGCATTTTTAAAAAATAAGGTGCTGGTCCTTATATTGTGATAAGCTATAAAATGCCTCTGCCGAGGTCTGTTCTTAGAGAAACACAGGGCTCTTTGCTGTAGATATCTTCTATTTGAGTGGAAGGACAGGTCGACATGCAGCGGTAAAGGAAAGCCTCACCTTTTACTGCATGGTAGCAGGAACACATGATCAAACCCTCTACGTTCTTGGAGGGAGGAGGCCCAGGCATCAGCCCCCGTGTTGGTATTGAATTCAATGTTCCCATGTGATGAGTCCATTGAGAGGAGAAAGTTAATTTAAGTCGACCGGACTGTACATCAATGCCATTAGGAAAACCACACTGCAAGAGTGAATGAGGCATCACGCCAACCCCGGGGAGTTGTCCAGACAAGGAGATAAAGCCTATGCATGGGGAAGATACAAGATATACAATAGTAGATGCCATAAGTAAGGCTCAGAGGGCTGTGGGGGCTTAGAGCAAAGGCAGAGGACAAGGGGAAGGATTTAAGGAGGAGGCGGTTTTTGCCTTGAGAACTCCATAGCATTCAATGGCCAGAGAGACAGGTTATGAATAACCTTGAACACCAGACTGGAATTTGACTCTATCTAACAGTGTAAGAGAAGGGATGCCAAATGCACTGTTCATGCGCCACAACTATCCTATCTCTGTACCTACCCACCTCCTACACAAAGCCAAGAAACACCAGTGATCCACTGTGGCCCTTTTTCCTGGCCTGACTATGGCCTCAGAATCCAGATGTTTCTCAGTATATAAAAGCAAAAGGACCAAGTATCTTGCAGTAGCCACAGAGAGGCCTGCCTGCAAGCAAACCTTTTGCAGAGATCACAGCTGATTGAAACCTCCGGGAAGCTGCACCTCTGGATCCATCAGGGTGTTCGCACCTGGCCGCACTTCTGCCAGCTGCCTCCAGCCAACACTGAGCCTGGCAGTGGTGCTAGAAGTGGGCCATTCTTGCCCTCTGGGTGATTCCCTTTATGGGCAGCTTTGGCTCAAGGACTTGCCGTCTGTCTGCCTAGGACTCGCTCAGGACTGCCATGAGATCTGGGGCTCTTCCTGTCCAGTGCTCCTTCCCTCTCAGCTTCTCCTGCTCCCACCTCCTTAGCCTTCACAGGTGTCTATCCCCTAGAATCTCTTGCACTTTGAATTTTATTTCAGTATCTGCTTCTTGGAGGACACATGCCCATTACCAATTAATTGTGTCACATTTAAGTCTAAAACTTTTGCTATTTCTCTTCTTGAAAATGGGAAACCATGGACATTTGGGAGGCAGGGGGTGAAATGCTTAGTCTGTCCCTCAGCAGTGTGAGCAAAACGCATTTGACTAGAGTCAGGGAGGCAAATTAGGGTTACTGCTGTAATTCAGGCTGTGCACACCTGGACAAGGGTGGTGGCAGCGGGACTGGAAAAGAGGAATGGCCACAAGTGACATAGCCACATCTGCCTCATCTGACTGCCATCTCTCCAATCAGCATGGAAAAAAATGATAAACAGTGGGTTTTTTTAAGGAAAGAACACTGACGTAGAGGTCAGGAAGCCTGGGCTCAGCTCCAGCACTAACCAGCCGTGCACCCCAGGAAATGACAGCAGCTCTCTGAACTCAGCTTCCAACACCTGGAAATGGACAGGGAGGGGTGGGATGAGGTGATCTGGCAATTCACTCGTGTTCTCACATGCAGCCCTCCCCTTTTAACATAACACAACGTTTGCCATTTTAGTCATTTTTGGGGGTACAGTTTAGTGGCATTAGGAAAATTACACTGTAAGAGTGAATGAGGCATCACCCAACCCTCAGGAACTGTCCAGAGAAGGAGGTGAAGTTTGTGCATGGGGAAGATACGAGACATACAATAGTAAGTGGTATTGGATGCCACAGTATCCACTAGATGGAGGTTATGCACCCATCACCAACATCCATCTTCAGGACTTTTTCATCTCCCCAAACGAAAACTCTGTCCGCATGAAACACCAACTCCCCATTTCCCCTCCTTCCCCAGCAGCTTCTGGCCCTTCTCATGCTACTTTCCGTTGTTATGATTTTGACTACTCTAGTACTGCATATACGTGGAATCACACAATATCTGTCCTTTTGTGTCTGGCTGATTTCACTGAGCATATTGTTCCTCCATGTTGCAATGTGTCAGAATTTCCTTCCTTTTCAAGGCTCAATAATATTTCATTGTGTAGATGACCACATTCTGTTTATCCATTCATCACTAAGAGACACTTGGATTTCTTCCACCATTTGGCTGTTGGGAATAATGCTGCCATTAACATGGGGGTGTAAATATCTCTTCCAGATCCTGCGTTTGATTCTTTGGGGTGTATACCCAGAAGTGGGATTGTTGGGTCACACGGGTAGCTTGCTGTTGTCTAAGCAGCGCCTTCCCAAACTTCCCAACAGAGCAGCCACACAGCCACTGTAAATGAGTGCAGGAACTAGTAACCGTCCAGTAGTGGCCAACATATCACGCTCTATTTTACGAATTCACCCAGATTCAGCATTCTGCATCACATCATCTCCTCGTTTGTTTATAAAAGTGTTGCTTTATACTACATTCCAGGGTAAGGAACACTTTGCTCTGCAGAGTCCAAAAAGCCCTGCTTCTCCTGTGGCTTCCCCGGGCTGGGCTGTGATGGCAGTGCCCAGCTGGACGAGCACCCAGAACAGGGTTGCAGTTAAGATCCCGTCCAGCTCTGACACTCTCTGACTTAAAGCAACACCCCTCCCAGTGGCTTCTTCATTTTCAACAAAAATGAAGTGAGCTCAGGACTCTTGCTGCCGAGCCAGGAGGCGTGAGTCACTAGCCATGGGAATTTCAGGCATCTGCGTGTGTGCGATGGCGGCTGGAAATGGAGAGGGAGCATTTCTAGAGCTGAAATGTCGCAGAGGCACAGCCCCCAGTGGGTCTGGCACAAAAGCAGCGTTATATCGAGAGGCCTGGCAGCGCTGCCTGGGCTTGTTTCCCAGCTCCTGCAGCTCTCGGGGGGTTCTAGAAGATCGTCCAGACTATGACTCATTCCTGTGTTACTGTAATAGAGAAAGAAGTAGGTGGCAGTGTGACATGGATTTCACGGAGAATTAGTGAGAAATCTGTGTCCACTCAAGCACATTTTATGTTGTCTGAATGTGAGGATTCTCCTTTGGGCTGTTTATGGGCAGGGTGGGAGAGATATCGCAGAGGTGCAGTCATGGGCTTCCAGAGGCTTTTTACAATTCTGTAGTGGCCATGCTGGGAAGATGCCCTGAGAAGACACTGCGACTGTCCATGTGACAGCTGCGGGAGTGAAAGCCATTGGAAATTCCTCCAAACCCATTGAGCCAAGGCTGCCACTGCCATGTCCCATCCAGGTGAGCCTTTGGCCAGAGCTGGCTATGGACTGGTTTGCATTTCCCTGCTTTTGATTTCCCCGACAGTCTACGGTGGAAATGCCAATGGGGAGTGAGGAGATGGAAGAGAACACAAAGGCAGACAGGAAAGGCTGAGAAGGTTCTCCCATTGGACACATAGTCCTCAGATGCATGAACTGTCCCTTGAGAGAGAGGAGTGGGACTGTAGGTCTAAATTCACATCACTGTAAATTCCATTTGTATCTTCACGGGATGTGACGAGGACCATAATGTCAACGCTCTTGAGACGTCTGCCCACAGGTGCCCTCGTGCTGAAGCTTTCCCTCCCAGCTCCCATTTCAGGAATGAAGGGTTTCTTCCCCTAGCTGCAGCAGATGTCACCAGTGGACAGTCTTCAGTGGACAGCTCTCTTCTGGAAATACCCTGGCTGAAGGGAGCCAGTCTGACTAAGCTGCACAGCTCTTCCTGATGCAGACTATACACCAGCCATGATGCAGAAGTCAACTTGCAAGTGGAGAGAGAAGGAATTCAGACCAGAAATGGACTAGGGTTCACAGCTGAAAAATACCAGTAGTGGCCATGAGGTAGGCTGTGTGAGCCACAGACCTGAGAGACACCGTGGGCAGCAGCAGGAGAGGCGGTGGTGACAGAGGCCAGCACCCCAGGCCCCTGGTGTGCAAACACCTCCAGTGAAGCCAGGGCAGAGTGGTGACCAGGCGCCATCCTCCTCCACTGTCATGACAGCAGGTGAGACCTGGAATGTGTGTGCAACCCCACAGGGAGCCAGGATCAGGAACACTTGAATTCACTAAAGTAACCCCAAACTGACAGAGAAGCCTTGAACTGAAAGAGAAATTACTTAATTGCCTGAGAAATAGCTAAATTTATTTTTGCACACCTGAGGCTTGTGAACAATCTGAACTTCATACCTGCTCCACAGTGTTTGCAGTTTAATCACTTCTTTCCTGCTTTTCATTACAACGGCAGGGGGAACAGAATAGGGTGTCAGGACAAGGCCCACAGACACAGCTCAGTGAGCTCTCCAGCTCTCCAACAAAATCCTACCTGCGAGGGTGTGGCAGCCATGGAAATGCCTTGCTCAAATCTCTCTGCAAGAGAAGCTTCTGTGGAGAACACTGCTGACTACAGCCTCCAGCTGCTAAGCCTTGGATCCATCATGGCGGCCAAGCCAGGACCCACCTCCCCAGGCTACCCAGAGAGGGTGCCAAAGCCAAGACTCTGGAGGATTCCTCTTCCTGGCAACTTTGGCCCAGGGACTCCCAGTGGCCCACCTGGGACTCTCAGGGCTTCTGTGACATCTGAGGCTCCTCCTGACCATCCTTCTTCCCTCTCTCCCCTCACAGGGGTCAGACCCGCACTTCAGTCTGAGGGTCCTCCTTGCCTTCCTATGCTCCCTCCCCTTTGTCACCAAATGTCTCCTCCAATAAACCTCTGGCATGTGTACTCTAGTCCTAGCATCTGCCTTTCTCAGAGCACCTAAACTGACAAGGGAGAAGGAAGATGTTCCCTGGAAAGAACTCAGCATAAAAAAACAAGAGATGGCCTGAGGATCTTGACTCGGGAATAGGCTTTGCTAGAGAGAGGCAGGGATCAGAGTGTAGTATGCCATCTTGTGTTTGAAGCCAGCGTTGGCCCAGCTCCCTGGACTCCTGTTTGGGTTCTGAAGTCAGAGGATGTGACAAAAACGTTCATCAAACTTTGTGACATGCTAGGGGGTGCCTCTCCACCAGAGTGTAACCCAAAGCGGGGGCATTCTCTCCAATATGGACACGAGTCCAGCTTGGAATCCCTAAGATCTCCCGGTTGATCTCCCAGTGTTCCTGGTGGGGGCTCCCTCCCAGGCCTGCAGCAGCCTTGGCAGGCAGAGCAGCTACCTGCAGGAGGGACGTGTGTGGAACAGCACTGGAGTGGCACCTGTGACATCAGAACAAACTGACTGCTTGCTTGTTTGGTGGTTGCTGTTTTATTTTCTCTAATGACACCCCTCCAGCTTCAAAATACCATGGTTTTATTCCACGTAGGTCTTGCCTCCCTGACCAGACCGTAAGCTCCTTATGTCAGGGATTATATTTTCTGTGTTTTCATCCATTTCTAGGGACCTCATAGAAATCCAGGATATACTGGTTGGCCATTGGTAGTTACATAATTGTCCAAATTTTATTTTTTATTTTTATTTATTTTTTTGAGATGGAGTCTCACTCTGTCACCCAGGCTAGAGTACAGTGGCATGATCTTGCTCATTGCAACCTCCACTGAGTTCAAGCGATTCTCCTGCCTCAGCCTCCCAAGTAGCTGGGTGAACGTCACCACATTCCACTCATTTTTGTATTTTTAGTAGAGACAGTGTTTCACCATGTTGGTCAGGCTGGTCTTGAGCTCCTGACCTTAAGTGATTTGCCCACCTCAGCCTCACAGAGTGCTGGGATTACAGGTGTGAGTCACTGTGCCCAGCCTCAAAATTTATTTTAGACCTTCAACTCTTTGTATAGTTTCATGTGCAAGGGCACTATATCAATACTGTTTGAGGATGGTTATTTTCCAATTGCTATTCCTCTTGATATGAAAGCTATGATGAGCAAGAAATTCAGAGATATAAAAAGAAATTGTTTTTTCAAAAGATGAATTTATCAAGTCACGATAACATACCAGGCATAGTGATGGGCTTTGCAGGGGGAATGATGACACAAAGATGAGCAAGACACAACCCCTGTTGTGCACTCATGTGGCCTGATGGGAGGGACAGGCATGAATCAATAGGTCTTATACAATAGGATAAGAGCTACAGAGTCTGGGGACCCGGGGGTTCTGACGGCACAGGAAAGAGGGTGACTAACTTTATCTTGAAATCCTCAGGAACGCTCTGGAGAGGATTAGTAATTGAACTGGCTCTTGCAGGCTGAGTAGGTGTTTGCCAGTTGACAACAGAATGTAGGGGAAGGATGTCCAAGAAGAGGAGAGGAGGGCTTTACAAGTGCAGAAAGGCCAGGAAATCACAGTCTTCCCAGACTGTGTGGAAAGTGAGAGGCTTAGGGGCATGGCCAGCCATGGGCAGTGAAGCAGCTTAGCCCTAGGTTTTCAAGGCCCTTAAACACCATCCTTGGGAACCGAAACTTTGCCCTAGAGTTTGTTACTGTGGAGCCGTGTAAAGTTCTGGAGGGTAGTCATATTTTATATTTCAGTTATGGAAACTTTACTGCTTTATTAAATAGAAAAACATCAATTGTTGGTTTTTTGCATACCTTACCAGTGTTCACTCAAAGACATGTTTCCTTGTTTATTTATTTATTGCTGTTGCATTTTTTAAACTTTTATTTTAGATTCAAAGGTACATGTGCAGTTTTATTATATAGGTAAACTGTGTGTCAAAGGGGCTTGGTGTACAAGTTATTTTGTCACCCAGGTAATAAGCATAGTACCTGATAGGTAGTTTTTCAATCCTCTCCCTCCTCCAACAACAGATACGGCCCCCTGTCTGTTGTTTCCTACTTTGTGTCCACTTGTACTCAACGTTTAGCTTCTATTTTTAAGTTAGAACATGTGGTATTTGGCTTTCTGTTCTTGTGTTAATTTGCTTAGGATAATGGCCTCCAGCTCCATCCATGTTGCTGCAAAGGACATGATGTCATTCTTTTTTATGGCTGCATAGTATTCCATTGTGTGTGTGTGTGTGTGTGTGTGTGTGTGTGTGTGTATCACATTTTTTAAATCCAGTCTACCATTGATGGGCATTTAGGTTGATTCCATGTCTTTGCTTTTGTGAATAGTGCTTCAGTGAACATACTTGTGCATGTGTCTTTATGGTAGAAAGATTTATATTCCTTTGGGTATATATCCAGTAATGGGATGACTGGGTTGAATGGTAATTCTATTTTAAGTTATTTGAGGAATCACCACACTGCTTTTCACAATGGTTGAATTAATTTACACTCCCACCAGCAGTGTATAAGCATCCCCTTTTCTCCACAACCTCGCTAGCATCTATTATTTTTTTACTTTTTAATAATACAATTTCTGACTGGTGTGAGATGGTATCTCATTGTGGTTGCAGTTTGCATTTCTCTAATGCTTAGTGATGTTGAGCATTTTTCATGTTTGTTGGCTGCATGTATGTCTTCTTTTGAAAAGTGTCTGTTCATGTGCTTTGCCCACTTTTTAATGGGGTGTGTTTTCTGCTTATAAATTTGTTTAAATTCCTGATAGATTCTGGATATTAGACCTTTGTCAGATGCAAGTTTGCGAATATTCCCCCCCCCCATTAAAGATGTTAAGTTTACAGAGATGGCCAATCACCCTCTGATTTTCAACTTAGAGATGAGATCATTAGTTTATTCCTCTAAAAACATATTAAATGGAACAAGGGATATATTTTTTTTTTTTCCTGGAAAGAAAGAGGTCATTTTTCTTTTTTCAAGTTTATGGAGAGCACTGTATTTAAACTGTCTTCTGAGTTTCCTGGCCATATATCTAGGGAATAAGAGCAGTTTCCCAAGGATAGAAACGAAACAGTACTTCCTTTGTTCTACTTGATGGGGGACACCCAGGAACTTCAGATGCTTTCAGTGGAGCTGGCAAGTCCCCATGGGGAGCCTGTTACGTGCCCGGCAGCCCTGTCTTCATCCACCGTTGTCCTCAGTTCCTGTTGGGAATCACTCTGTGGTGTGTCAGGTACTGCCAACACCAAAGTGCTGGGCTCAGCTATGGAGACACCTGTAAACATCAGCATGCTGGCCACCACCCCCACCTCAGGATGCCCCCAACTCTGGGAGCATTACAGGTCTGTAATCAGCACCATAGAGTGTTAGAAACGGGTCTGGCTAGGGACATAAAAGAGGATTGCCAGACTAGGGACAGTTGTGACCAGAAGCAATAAACCTCCAATGCCAGCAATTAGTTCATGGTTTTCTTCCACCCCACTTGCTGCATGGGAGCAAATGTGAGAAAGGCAGATGGCAGGGTTGGAGGTCGACTGGGCGAGCACAGCTGGACCAGGGAGGGAGGGAAGTTGCAGTGTTGTGTTGAAAGGGCCAAAGAACCCAGATGCAGAAGGAAGGAAGGAAGGAATGATGGAAGGAAGGAAGAAAGGAAGGGAGGGAGGGAGGAAGGAAAGCCAGGAGTGTTGTGTCAGAATGAAAGCATCTGTGAGGAGTGAGCCTGGAGTTGAAGAACTGGTTTAGTGAGAAGGAGGGCGTGGGAGAGGTGGAGAGGCCCTTGGGGTGAGAGAATTTATTTGTCATGGTTTAGATGCCCCAGATCAGAGAGGTGAATTTCACGTATGAAGTATTGAGGTTTTAAGATGAAAAGTCAGCACATCAATACATACTTTGTATCTCCTTAGAATGTAATGTGGCACATATACACCATGGAATACTATGCAGCCATAAAAAGTGATGAGTTCATGTCCTTTGTAGGGACATGGATGAAATTGGAAATCATCATTCTCAGTAAACTATCACAAGGACAAAAAACCAAACACCGCATGTTCTCACTCATAGATGGGAATTGAACAATGAGAACACATGGACACAGGAAGGGGAACATCACACTCTGGGGACTGTTGTGGGGTGGGGGGAGGGGGGAGGGATAGCATTAGGAGACATACCTAATGCTAAATGACGAGTTAATGGGTGCAGCACACCAGCATGGCACATGTATACATATGTAACTAACCTGCACATTGTGCACATGTACCCTAAAACTTAAAGTATAATAATAATAATAATAATAATAAAAAAGAATGTTTACTCTTTTGAGGTGTGTTCCAAAAACCACCCCCAGCATCTTAGGCTCTGGCTGAGTGCTGCTCACCTGTGACCATCTCTAAGTCTGAATCCACATGACTACACCGTCATGTTATCTGCAATGCTGTTACTAAAAATGAGATCCTTTTCCTCATGTCCAAATCAGGGCTTCATCTGGATGGGGTCCCAGCTCTGGCACAGGCCAATGGCAGGAGAGTTCAGGGATGGGCACACCTGGCCGGCTGAGGGGAGCCTACAGCCAGGCTGGCCTCCCCAGCCTCTTCAAGTGCAGGGCCTGGCGAAGGCCTGCCCTCTTGGCACCTGTCCTGTTGGTCCTGGGACAGAGCCCACAGCCTGGGATAGTCCTGTGGGAGGGGGAAGTTGAGTCACTTTGTGTCACATTCATGTCTCTGCAAATGCTGAGTCACCCTGGATGCAGAGCGAGAAGATGCTGTGGCTGCCTGCCGGGAACGTCTGAACTGGGCAGCCCTTTGCCATTGACAGGAATGAGTGGGCGTGATGCATTCTCTCCAATTCTGTGCCTTAGTCACCAAGGTCACTAGATTATGTGTGTCATGCGAGGGAGGCGCATAAAGGGCTGGGAAAGGTGGCAGGCTGGGGTGGGGGAGAGAGAAGGGCAGGAGCAGGCTTGTGTTTCAGATCTCAGCTTTCCTTAGCAAAGGGAACTTCAGCTTTTCCATGCCCTTTCTATGTATTCTTTAATTTTTCAGGTCTCCCCTTAAGATGACTTTGCAGTTAATCAGGCTTGAATCTTCACGGTCTCTTATTGCTACAGGATGAAGTTTCAGTTCTTAGCCTGGCATTTAAGGGTCTACAATTTGGTGGCCCAGCCATCATGTCCTGGGAACAGCTCTGGCCCTGGAGAGGAAGCCTCTCGAGGCTGTCACAGTTTGGTTCTTCTTTCCCAGGACAATCCTCCACTGCTCTCCTGGCCAGCTGCTTCCTCCAGCCAGCCGGCCCTCTCCCTCCCTGCTCTTCCCAAGTCCCAGGCTCAAAGTGCGGCTCACATCCCTCCTTTCCCTGAGCCTCCCCAGACAGCCAGCCCCACAGTGGCCTCTTTCCATTCTCGAAGCCTTTGGTGGCACTTCATGGCAGAGCCAGGGTAGAAAACAGGGACGATGAGACTTACAAATCTGAGCTCAAATTCCAGATCCTTCTCTGACTTGAAGTGTGATCTTGTGCAAGACACAAAACCTCCTGGCCCTTAGATTTCTTCTTCTGCTACAAATAATCAGACGTTCATGAGGGAAATGGAACTTAGTGTCTGAGTGCTGGGCACAAGGTAAGGACTCACTCAATGCTGGCCCCGCCTCTTTTGCTCTCACCGCCTCTTACTTTTTTATGACTTCTTTAGCATCCATTATATCCATGTATGTTTATATTTAAAGTTATTTTATTATGTGTGTATACTGATTCCCTAATTGAATTGATTGTGTATTTTCATTCATTTTTTGAAAGAATTTTTGTGGAGAGTCTATTATGTTCCACAGCTTGTGCCAGACACTAGGGAGTCAAAGGGGGAAAGATGCTGTTCCCAACAGAAAGTCTGGTCTTATACTTCTTTGTAAAGTCACCATAAATATTCTTTAGCGACAGGTAGAGTGAAAATAAACAAAATATTTTCCACATAGTGATAAGTATAATAGATGCCAAATAAATATTTGTTGAGTTTTAGCTTTGGAGTTTAAGATGAAAAGTGTGAAATGCCTTCATGATATTTTATTTCAGAGCTTAACATATTTCAGTTGTGACCAAATTGAAAAGTCTGAACCTTCAAAACTGAAATGCTAGGAAATGATTGCTCATGATCTAGAAGGATTTGTCAAGGGCTTTCTTTAAAAGCCATCAGCCTGGCAGGGCTCCGTGTGTGTACACACGCATGTGCATGTGTTCTGAGGGCTACCAAGAGAAGCAAGGGTTGCAGGGAAGGCTCTAACAACGCCCTTGAAGGGAAAAGTCAATCAGAAACAAATTGACTACAACTGTGAGATTCTAATGTATGTCAATGAAGAGATAAGGTTCAGTCTACAAATATCTGAATTATATGCAAAATGTAAGTCACAAATCTCGCACCTAAAGTCAGTGTTACCTTCCAATACTCCAGCCTTGTTGTACAAGTGGGGGCTTACACCGTCGCGGGGCAGAACTGCTCCCATAATGAGTATAGGAAATATTCAACCCACCATTTCTGAATAAATATCAGTGCATAGCACATTTCTAGTCTTTAAAATGTCTAACTGCTTTCTGCATGAGTTCCCATAGCCAAAACAACACCCTTCTTCCCCCTCAGGTCTCACATTTGTGACTGCTCCCTCAACAGAGTCCCAGGCTTTCTTTTCTGTGTAGATTCTTGCAGAGCTTTCTTGAAATGGAGCAGCTTCATCAATAGGCCACCCTGCACTGCCAGCTCTGTTAAGTAACCAAGTCTCTGTTGGGCGGAATTTGTGGGTCTGGATTTGTGACTATATTCCAGGTGTCTCCTAGTGGCTCTCAACAATCTTTGGTCCATATTTATGGCCCCTTGTTTCTTACCTGCATCTGCAGGACAGGCCGTCTTCTGAGGAGCTGTCCAAGCTTCCTGAACTTGCCTTGAAGGGCCCTGCAGTCAAGATAATACTCCCTGCAACCCTAGGTTGCATTGTTCCACCAGATGCTCTATGCCACTTGCAGCCATCATCACTAGCAATAACCACGGTGATGGAACTTTACATTTCTGCAGGAGTTTACAGCCTGCAAAGGGCTTTCACATACATCGCCTCAGTGTAGGTGACTGACCATGGTGCTGCCCTGCCCAACAGCCTTCAGTGGTGGCTGGAATTCCAGTCTCCTTCCCAGGGTGTTCATGGCCCCCATCTCCTCGCTGTGCAGGCCAGCTCTCACCTCTTTGCCGCCTCCCTATCCCACCTCCCACTGCAAGCTCCCAGAACTTCAAACTGCCTGTGGCTCTCAACACACACATCTCCCTCCTCTCACCCTCCGTATCTCGGCTTTGCCTGTCCTTCAGCCTATGTGGCTTCCCCATCTGCTCTGCTCTTTCTTCCACCCGCAACCCCCCTGCCATGCCCCTCCCCAGCTGTGCCAGGCCCCCTTCTCAGGGCTCGTAATGTCCTGTGCATATCTCTCTGATGGCCTCTGAGGGTGTGTGGCTTTCTTATTGGGATAGAATATACCAAACATAAAATTTGCCATTGTAACCATTTTTAAGTATACGGTTCAGTGGCATTAAGCACGTTCATATTGTTGTGCAACCACCACCCATCTCCAGACATTTTTCATCTTCCCAAACTGAAACTCTCTACCCATTTGTATCAGTTTGCTTGGGCTTCCATGGCAAAGGACCAGACTGCATGGCTTAAACAACGGACATTTATTTTCTTACAGACTGGAGGCTGGAAGTGCAAGATCCAGGCGTTGGCAGGGTTGGTGTCTGGTGAGACCTCTCCTCCTGGCTGTGGCTGGCCAGCTTCTCCCCGTGTCCTCACATGGCCTTTCTTCTGTGTGCTTATTGAGAGAGGGGGCTCTGGCATCTCTTCCTTTTCTTATAGAGACACCAGTCCCATTGGACTGGGGCTCGGCCTTCATTTAACTCTAATTACCTCCCTAAGGCCCAGTCTTCAAATACAGGCACACTGGGGATTAGGGTTTCAACATATGAATTTAGGGGGGCACAATTCAGTCTCTAACATCATTGAGGAATAACTCCCACTCTCTCCCCCAGGCCCTGGCAACCACCATTTTACTTCCTGTTTCTATGAATTTCACTCCTGTAGGTAGCTTGTATAGGTAGAATCACACAGTGTTTGTCCTTTTGTGACTGGCTCATTTCACTCAGCATCATGTCCTCAAGATTCATCTGTGTTGTAGCATGCGTCGGAATTTCCCTCCTGTTTAAGGCTGAGTGATATTCCGCTGTCTGCACACACCACATTTTGTTGATCCACACATTCACCAATGAAACCACTGTGTTAGAGAGGTGTTTGTGTCTGTCTCTACTCTGAGGTCGGACCCTTTGTCTAATACTTCTCTGTATCCCACTCACCAAACACCGTGCCTGGCATGTCATTCTCTTGATAAATGTTGAAGGAACAAATGAGTCAATCACTTAACATGCTGACCATCATGACAGCCCTGAGTTAGGCAAGCTTCCCATTCCTACTTCCATTTCTCAGATGAGGAACTCAGACTTGGAAACGTAAAGGGACTTTCCATTTTATCAATTGCCTTTCTCATCCTGCTGGTAATTATGTGAAGCAGAAATCATCCTGCTGTCTTTGGCCCCCAGACATCATGCCCTATGTTAGACATAAATCATATAGCTTGATTTCTATAAAGGCAACTGGACTTCCTGGGAAAGAGCTAGTACAGCTCTTAGAATGATGCAGAAGTAAAGCCAGGATGTTCTGGGACTGTAGGGAGGAAACCATCAGAGCCCAGAATCCATGATGGTGAAAGATCCTCACAGTGGTCCTCAACCAAGGGCGATTCAGCCCCCCAGGGGACATTTGGCAATGTCTGCAGACATTTTTGGTTGTCATGACTTGGGGTTAGGTGGTCCTGGCATTGACTGGGTGGAGGTCGGGCATGCAGCTGAACACCATACACTGCACAGGACGGCACCCAGAACAAAGACTGGTGTTGCCCAAACGTCAATGATGCAGAGGTTGAGAAACCTGGTCCGAAAAGAGTCAGGAATTAAGTGGCCCCAGCAAGGGGAGTGGCAAACAGAGGAGAACGTGGGGTCTCCTTAGGGGAACCAGTGTGCAGACTTCTGCAAGACCAAGCTGCGCTGACCGATGGAGATACTGAATGACTTGCTAACAGCTTTGGCCTAATGATTTTGTGCATCCTGGAGCCCTGGGGCTTTTTGGAGGCAAATGTTAATGTAATGCTTCAGTTCTGCCTCCAACTTCTATGATACTTACGTGTTGGATTCATAGCTGGAATATAAAAATGACATATATAGACTATGCCAAGCATAGATCTATCTGTGTATGCAAAATAATACCAACCGAAAAAAAGCAGAATGTAAAATGCCATGTGTATGGCATTTTACATGCCACTAGTACATCTGTGTCCGATATAAAAGAGTGTACATAGACAAAGATCAGAAGAGTTTGAAATAACACAGTTTATATTCAGTTGTAATCTTTGTTAGTTACATTTTAACTTTTAAGGTGTTTTATATAAACATCCACTTGAAGTTTCAAAAATCAGGAGTCTAGCCCTTCTTTCAGAGCCGTATGTACGGTTTGTTGAGATTTTCTACTCAGCCAAGCAAGGAACTGAGTGCTTTTTGGACATTGTTACATTACACCCTAAATTACCCAATGAGATAGGCACTGCTGTGCCTGTTTTACAGATGAAAAGCCTGAAGCTTTGTGATTAAGTAATTGACCAAGGTCACAAAGCCAGCAAGTGCTGGGGCCGAATGTTCACCAACTGCTCTGTGCCTGCTCCAGAGTGCATGGGACATGCTGTGTGACCAGATTTGGTGATCTCACACCATGGCCAATTTCATCAAAAAGCTACATGGATTTCCCAATCTGAATCACTAAATAACTAATTCCCTGCATTAGTCAGGGCTCTCCAGAGAAACAGAGCCGATAGGATATGTGTGTGCATTTGTGTGTGCACGCGTGTGTATGAGATTTGCTATGGGAATTTGCTCGTGCAATTATGGAAGTCAAGAAGTTCCACATCTACCATCTGCAAGCAGAAAGTCAGGGCTGTAATTCAGTTTGAGTCCAAAAGCCTGAGAACCAGGAGTGCTAATGTCTGAGGGCAGGAGACGATGAATGTCCCAGCTCAAGCAGAGAGAATGAATTCACCCTTCCTCTGTCTTTTTGTTCTATTCAGTCCCTCAATGGATTGGAAGTAGCCTACCTACACTGGTGAAGATGATCTTCTTTACTCAGTCTACTGATTCAAATGTTAATCTCATCTGAAAACACTCTCACCAGAAGTAATATTTTACCAGCTACCTGCACATCCCTTATCCCAGTCAAGTTGACACATAAAACTAACCACCACACTTCCTGTTTTGCAATTGGGCAATTATGCGAATGGTATCTCCAGGCTTTTTCTGTGGTCATAAGTTTTTAGATCTCAGCTTTTGCATAGTAAATATGATAATTTGTCTGTAATGCACTAACATTATGACCTAAATTGGGTCTCAATCATTTCAAAAAACCAGAATGAATTCTAAGTGGTATTTATATCAGCGTCCACAAAACAGAAGTAGCAGCTAAATATGTCACCCCAAAACATGATCTAGTTTTAACTACTAAGCATTCAAACGGTCTATTGCTGTGCCATGTAAAAATGGTTTATTTTTAAAATTTTCAGGCAATGATCACATTTTACTCCTTTCCTCTTTTTATTGGTGACCTAATATTTCAGGTTTTTGAAATGTAAATGACACAGTGCTGTCATTTTATAGGACTCTGATTGCAAAGTTAAGGCTCAAAGGTCATGTATTTTCTGTGATAGGTATATGGCCCTGCAATTTGCCTTCTTTTGAGCCTGGGGAACATTTGGTTTGCCCTGTGGTTATTGCCTCAGGTCAGGGTCCCTGGAAGCAGAGCCTCAGACAGGGATTTTGTGCACAGTGCTTATTGCAGGTGTGCTCTCTCCAGGAAGAACTATAAGCCAGTGAGGGATGCAGGATAGAGAAGGAAAGGAGCTGAGTAGGGATGTTACTCTTACCCCTAGTGGGGGGCTCTGGAGCACAAACCTCACCCCAGTCTTGTCTTCCATTTAGGAAAGGGTGCCACCCTTCCATACCCCCTGCCCATCAGTCAGGCAGCCATGGGTGTGGGCTGATGGCGCCTGTGGGTGGGGACATAGCCTCCCCACTGAGGGGTCACCTATGAGCCAAGGACAGTTAGTAACTAAACTCACAGCGCCCACGGGACAGAGTGAAGGGAGAATGCGAAGGGGGCATGAGTGCACAAAGGCAGTGAAGGGGATCAACATAGGGTCAACAAAAAACACATACTAAAGTTCTCATCTTTCTTTCTACAGTCAAGTTTTTCTAAAGAACACTGTATTATAAAAGATTCATATATAGAGCAAAAAATACCTACAGCAAGTGTAACTAGATACCTTTCTTACTAACCTCTCACTGTAATATGTTTTGTTTTTATCTTATTCCTATTCATAAATATGTATGAGAACATAATTAGGTAGCTTATCTCAATATATAATCCAAATTCATGGTTTCGAGTATCTGGAGGCCTCACTACCATTTTGATAACTGCCAATTTGAACTGCCCTAATAGGTAAACCAGATTGGCCTCATCTGGCCCCTTCCCCCATGGTGTTTGGGATCTTTGTCACTCAACAAGGCTGCAGCTTTTCCTATAAATGCAGTGAAAGAAGGACCTTAGTCTCATCAGGCTTCTCCACCCAGGGTGAAATCCATCTCAGCTGTCTTCATCCATCAGAGGAAGGTTCCTCCACGCCCAATACATCCTCGTCTGTATCTTTTTAGTTGTAACTTAGTGGAGAAAATCATTCCCCTTGGCCTCTTGCCTCTGACCAAACTAGTAAGGCCCTTGGAGGAACCAAAGTTTGCCTTTGACAGTGTCCATAGCAACAAGCAGCCTGACAGCCTCTTCTCTGACACCAAGGGCTTTCGGTTAACTGCTGTTCCAAAAACCTTGCTCTGTATCAGAACATGACTTTTTAAAACACATTTAATTAGAGTTTGACAAGGATTTTATTCAGAGCTATAAAGCAGTTTCACCACAGTGATTTGTAAATATCGATGCGGTTTATGATTATTGTCCTTAATTTACCCCATAATCATCATCATCAGCCTAATGATATGATGAACGATGCAGAGGTCTGTGTGAAGATTTACGTGTTTAAGATGTAAAAACATTTAGAGAAGGTAATGCTGCATGAAGAATCTTCATGGATACAGATTTGAAAGGTGAATTGGCGTGTCAAGACCTGAATGATAAATTTGTAGCAGGTTGGTCTGTTTCCCACTTGTGCTGTGATGTGAGTCTTATACAGCATGAAAATGCGGCTGCAATATTTTTTATCTACTCTTGAAATGCAGAGCACTTCTTGTCAGGTAATGAGTCTCCATCATCTGTTCTGCCGCTGTAGGGCCATTTGCAAATTCCACCTGGACATCATCCCCTTCTCTCACATTGTAGCTTAAAATGTACCAATCAAAGATGGCTTATGACTCAGCTATTGGCAACCACTGAGATAAGCCAGGTTGTCCAGCAGAGAGAAACTTCTGCACTCTCAGGCACTCATTTTGTGGAGCAGCTCATTCACTCAGATGCCCTGTAGTTACTGCTGCCAAATTTGCCCATAGGAGAGGCCATGAAATGAAGAGAGGCCAAGGGGTTGATTTCATGTTTAGTAAGTGAGAGTGTTAGCTAATTTGCATCCACTGTGTAAGGGATGGGCCTCCAAATCCTGGAATCCTTTTCGAGTACTTGTGGGCTCATCAGTCAAATTCACAGTGACGGATGGTGAACGTAGCTCAGGGAAAACAGGAGGCGTTTTATAAAGATGAGAGCCTGCCAGCCAGCCAAGGAGGCTGGATTCCTATCGGGACTCTATCAGTTTCTCTTCAGAGCCAACATTCACACTTGCTGAATGCCTGCACCTAACCAAACAGGAGGTTAATTCTCCTGTTGGGGTTCGTGAAAGCACAATAGCACGTCCTGTCTAGCAGCTGCCAAGGCAAGGAGAGCCTTTCTCTGGTGGGGAATTGTCTGCAGGGACAATGGGTAGCAGCAAGGAGAGATCTTTCCCTCCAAAGCTTGAAAAATGAGCACACAGATGAAATCCAGCATCCTAGGCTGGAAAATCTCCATAGCAACACATTCTGGCTCTAACCCTCTTGGTCCCAAACTTCCAAATCAGACCTTTTCACAGAACCGTGAGGTAGGGGAATGTACATATTACAAAGAGACAGTCTTTCCCTTTTTCTTTCTCCTCAAATCCCACTATGTGCCCACCCCATCCAAACACACAAGCGTGCACCCCGACAACCACACTCACACGTCTACCCACGGAATTTTAGGGAGGAAAAACACCTTCCGTGCCTCTATTTCCCAGGGTAGATAGCTTTATCCCAAGAGTCTTCATCTGATGAGGAAAGACAGTCAACAATAGTCATAATTTTAAACACAGTAGCCATTTTACAGTAAAACAGCAAAGTAATTTCCCAAAATAATGGCCCTGGGTATCTCGGAAGAGGAGACTCTATCTCTGTGTTTCCCCCATCCCTAGTTTCATGAGCAATTAACCCTGTATTTCCATGCTCAGGCAAGTCAAATAACCCTTGCAGAGCTGGTTGAAGGTGCTGGGAGGAGAGGTGGTCTTGAACTGCATGGTAAGAATGGTCCTGAAGTGCCCAGGGGGGTGAGAGAGTCCAGTCCACCAAAGTAACTAATCTGGGCCAAAGCAGGCAGAACAGTGCAGCTAGCCTTTCCAGAAGTCAACAGCAGATAAAGGGAGAGACGTCTAGACCACTGGGTCTCAGGCTCAGCATGCATCAGAATCATCTGGAAGATAAGTTAAAACACCAGCTGCTGGGTGCTAGCCCCAGAGTTTGTGAATCTGTGGGTTTGTGATGAGGCTGGAGGGTCTATGTTTCTAGAAAGCTCTCAGGTGAAGCTCATGTGCTGGCCCACAGACCCCTCTCATTAGTCTCTATGCCTCGCAGTGACCCTCTCGGTCCTCAGGGGCTGCTGAAGCGAGAGGGGTGGGAGAATGATGAATGAGCATGCTAATGCAAATCACTGTTCACTACTCATGTAATCCTTCAGGCAGTCCTGTAAAATAGGTCTGATTTTTTCCATCTTTCTGATGAGCAAAGTGGCTTAGAGAGGTTATTTCTCAAGTTCACACACTTAAGTGTCTGTCAGAGTGGATTTAATTGAGCTAGGGGTCCCACGATCAGGTTTTCTATAGCTTCCAGGTGATGGTAATATGCAGTGTGGGCTGGGAGCCACTGATCTGAGACTTCCACACTCTGAACCAGCTGCCAGAACAAGACACTGTTGACCCCATAATGTGAGGACACTTCCCCAGGATTTGCAGTGGAATGTGAGGGTTTCCAAAGTCATCTTTTTGAAGAGATTTTTTTTCCACATTCTGGTATTAAAAGAGTTGTGAGGATAGGAAGACTAGCAGGCAAAGACATTGAGAAGAAGTTGTTTTAAAAACAGAATTTGAATGTCATTCCAGGCTACTGACTTCTTTTGGCCCTCTGGAAGCATTAGACCTAGTTTCTAGAACAATCACACTTAGGGGCATGAGTGGCCATCCTACCCTACACCCAGGTATAAACTGACCAGTGGCTATGACTCCTCTCTTTCCCCACTGTACCAGCCATGGTTCCTGCAGGGAATAAATGGCCCACTCTAAGTAAGACAATGGAGGATTGTCCAATAAAGGTGCTACCTGCAAAGCTGGGGGTGAGTTGGTAAACCACAAGAAATACTGCAGTGCCCAGAAGGAGAGAAAGCAATAGAGGTGACTATTTTGAGAGGAACAATGGCCTTTGGTTAAGGTTGGCATGAAGCTACCCCACAAGGAAGAAGCCAGCAGAATGAATATCCCACCACCATGGTATGCTGGACAGTGTTTAATCATTGGCCCTCTGGAGAAAAAAATATTTATAGCATTTACCCATTTTCTGCGTATTAAATACCATCCCCATGGCTTATTTCAAGCTACCTATGTGAGGTCACCAGATGCAGAATTGACAATAGATGTGCACAGTCAACTCTCGTGAGCCACTATGAGCAGGCTCTAGCCCAGCACTGCCCCAACCTCATTCATCCCCCTTCACTCCAATCTCCTGCCAGACATCCCCACTGACCACACCCAGCTGGAAGCCAGCGGCAAAGGGAGTCCACTGACAGAGTCCGTGGACAGCCTCTCAGTCTGCCAGGATGGGAGACCATTAACAAGAAGAGGAGGAGGAGAAGAGCTTTGAAAAAGTGCCCTGGGAGAAGTCATTCAGCCTTTTCCTCCAGGCTCCCTGGCTCTCATGGACCCCCATGTGCCCACCTCAGCCTTTTCTGGGTTGTGGCATGAAATGCCCGTGTGCTGCCTACATGACCCAAGTGATACTGCCAGGGAGATAAATTTGGCATAGGCTGAAATTTGAAAAGCAAGAGGACATCCCGCCTGAAGACTTGCACCCCCTGGGCTTTTTTCTTTATTTCATCACATGAAGAGGGGAATAAGTAGAGACGATCTGGTTGTGGAGAGTCCAGAGGCAGGAAATCCACATTTATTGAACCTCATGTGAGTTAGAAACCTTAACATAGGCCTGGCTCATTTGCTAAGTATTCACTGGGTTCCTGCTGTGTGCAGGACACTGTGCAAGAGCTGAAACCTGTAAGAGGAAGCAGTGAGTTTGCCAGGACTCCTCCTCTACACTCGTTCCCACTGGTCCTTTGCCAGTCAGTTCTGCCAGGAAATAGAAACTGCTCTAGGTCTTTCTAACGGAAGGAATCTGATTGAAGGGATTGGTGACAGAGGGATGGGTGAGCTGGGAAGCACAGAGGGACGGGTTAGCAGCAGAGGAAGTTGCTACCACCCCTAGACTGGGAAAACAATAGGGGGAGGTGGAGTTGCCCGGGTCTGGAAGTTCGGTGGAGGCTGCTGCAGAAATGCCATGAGAACCAGAAGGAAAAAGGGAATATTCTGGGTGTCCCTTCTCCCACCCTCTAATCTCTTGCTTGTTGTTCTAATTGGCTTCACCTATGCAGATGCTGGGAAATGCAGTTCTGTCTGTACAGAGCAGGCAGAGGGGAGATGGATGGAGCCCAAGTAGGCTCTCGATCTTGTGGTGCATTTGTGCACTGGAGGTCTCAAGCTAGCAGGTCATTTTCTTTGGTTTGGGAGTCCAGGGAAGCAAATTAGTCATAGAGGGATTGAGTAGTCAGAGCTAGCCCCACCAGCTTAAATTCTAGGTACTTGAGTCATCAGTCTTTTACAGCGGTGTGTTTGTTAGTCAGGATTCTCCAGAGAAAACCAATAGGTGATAGATAAATGATAGGTGATAGAAGAGGGAATTAATTAATTAATTAATTAATTTTATTTATATTTTGAGATGGAGTCTTGCTCTATCACCCATGCTGGAGTGCAGTGGTGTGACCTCAGCTCGCTGCAACCTCCACCTCACAGGTTCAAGCGATTCTCCTGCCTCAGCCTCCCGAGTAGCTGAAACTACAAGTGTGTGCCACCACACCTGGCTTTTTTGTGTGTGTTTTTAGTAGAGATGGGGTTTCACCATGTTGGCCAGGCTGCTCTCGAACTCCTGACCTCAGGTGGTCTGTCCCCCTTGGCCTCCCAAAGTGCTGGCATTACAGGCGTGAGCCACTGTGCCTGGCCAGAAGAGGGAATATATTATGGGAATTGGCTCACATGATTATGGAGGCCAAGAAGTCCCACGATCTGCCAACTGCAAGCCAGAGAATCAAGGAAACTAATTCAGTCTGAGTCCCAAGACCTGAGAACAAGGAGAGCTGATGCTGTAACTCCTAGTCTGAGGCTGAAGGCCTAAGAACCAGGAGCACCAGTGTCTGAAAGCAGGAAAAGGTGGGTGTCCCAGCTCAAGCAGAGGGAGTGAAATTATCTTTCTCTTACCTTTTTGTTTTATCTTGGTCCTCAATGGATTGGGTGATGCCTGCCCACAGAGGGAAGGGTTACCTCCTTTACTCAATCCACTGACCCCAAGGCCAATCTCTTCTGAAAACACCCTCACAGGCACACCCAGGAATAATGCTTTCCCAGCAATCTGAGTATCCCTTAGCCCAGCCAAGTTGACACCTACAGTTAACCATCAGCCTGTGTCACTCCTCCACCCTCTTCCTTATAGATCTCACCTCATCCCCTTCCCTTCCTGCTTGTCCCATTCACCTCCTCTCCCCAGGCAGGATGGAGACACCAAGAGACCTCCAGATCCCCATCGGGTAAACCCACCCAGTTGGACTCTGATAGTTGACTGTCACATAAGCAGACTGCCTGATGTACCATGCCCTGTTCTCTAAGCTCTCTGATATATTTAGTGGGTGTTGATGTCTCTGCTTTGATGGAGAGGAAACTGACCCCACTGTGAATTGTTGGCTTGTCCAAGGTCACCCAACACATTAGCAGGAGTTCCAGAATTGGAGCCCAAAGCTCCTGAGTCATGGCCAAGTGACGAGCTCCACTGCACTACGTGGCTCTTTGTGGCTATAAAAAGATCCATCTCTGGAGAGCACCTCCTCCAAGGCTTGCTGACATAAGCTAGATGCTGGCCCTGTGTGTGTGCCTTAACCGGGCAGTGAGCCACCAGTCCCCTGATAGGAAGAGTGACTCTCGTGGGGCGAGGAAGAAAGAGAATGCTTCAAGAAGTCGGAGGAGGCAGCCTTTTACCTTAAATGGCCCATGCTCAGATCAAGACATGGCACAATTATTATGTCTATATTGTAGCCTGATCTGCCACAAGTTGAGAAAAATCTCTTTTTCCATAGCATAACTATTTGTGGCATTTGCCAATTTTCTCCATGTAAACACTTTTCCTGTGGCCTATTTCAAGGTACAAACAGGAGGTCACTGGACACAGAATCTGGGGGAGATGTGCGCAATAACAGCTCAGGAGCTGGTCTGAGCAGTCTCCAGCCCACCACGTCCCTAACCTTACTCACCCCACCCCTGCCAATGTCCTCATCTTTAGGCAAGGATTATCATACTAATCAAGAGTTCTCCATCTAGAGTTTATCATGTGTGATACCTAGCTCAGCGAAGTAAGATTCTGATGCCCTCGTGTATGAAATGGGCTTGGATATTATCTTTGTTATGTAATGTCACGCCTAGAAATAAACAGGAGCTGTCCTTACAGGCACTAAGTGTACCATCACAACATCTGCTGCCCAGTTTTGAGATTAAGGGCATGACCCTGCCTGGGTTCAAATCTTCTCTTTGACACTTAACTAGCTGTGTAATCTCAGGCATTTACCTACCTTCTCTGTGACTTAATTTTCCCATCTAACTAATGGGAATACTGGTAATATGCATCTCATAGGTAGTTATGAAGATTAAATTATTTAGAAGATGTCAAGCACTTAAAATAGTGCCTACTAGCAATTGAGGGCATAAGTGACCCCTAATAAATGTTACATCACATTATTACTACATGCTGGCAGGCCAAAGGTGCATCTGTTAACAGATGGGGAAGGTGTGGCAGCGGTAAGCTTGCACTTGGGCCATTCACAGGTGTAGAGAGAATCAGCAAAGAACATGTAGAAGGGTACTCTTATCTCAGAAAAAGGGTGTTGACAGCACTTAGTTCAAGCTTGCCCTTTTCCCAAAGGGCAAATCCCTTCCACCGCATCTGTGCCTGCTTGAACAAGTGCAGTATGGGGATCTCATTACTTCTCAAGGCTGTTTGGTCCACTTTCAGACCTCTCTGATGTGTGCATCTCCTCACCGTCCCCCAATTCCAAATCAGAATTAGCCTTCCAGCAGTGTAGAGCTCATTGGTCCTAGTTAGTCTTTCTGGAACCTCACAGAAAAGTTTGATTCCTCCTCCGCCTGAGGAGACATCACAGAACTATCATAGCTCTGAAAGCTGACCCCTTGAGAAACTTGGTGCTCTGAGGATATCAACACTCAAAGCCACAACACAGGCCCTCAGGCCCCATGGGACAGGGCCAGCCGGGTTCTGTCCTGTGTGGTTGACTCAGCTTGTATGCTGCCCTGCCCCTTGGCTTGGGGAGGGGAGGCACCTTCCCTAGCAATCCCACTGGGACTGCACATAGTGAGGGTAAAGTAGGAACCCACAAAATAAAAAATAAGCCAACTCTAACCCAAAAGTAAGGTGGTAGGAGGATGATGTTTTCTATGATAACTCCTCAAGTATTTGAAGACAGACCCCGATCCACGTAAGGTATTTCTTTCAAAAGCTAAATATTCCAAAGGGCTTCTGTAGAAAAGAGTAGGGAGGAATATTTGTGATGACTTTGGCTCAGGCATCAAATCCTTGGTTCCCCCACTTATAATCCATGTGATGTGGGGCATGTCATGTAGTTCCTGAGGATCAGTTTCCTCAACTGTAAAGGGGGCAAATAATAGTATACACCTCACAGGATTGTTGGGAAAATGAATGTGTTTCCAATGTTTGGTGCCCAGTAAGTACTCAAAGAATCCTGTCCTCAAGGTCCTCACATTCTGTCCATAGATGCACATCACCTCCACCCTGCACCTATTACATTGCACTAAACATACGCACGTGTATATTTCATCCAGCTGCTTCCTGGGTCCTTCCAGGCACCTTAATTTCTTCACCTTGATTTCCAATGCCTGAGCCAGTCAAGGTGTTCAATACCCATTTAATGGATTAATGAGTAAACAAATGAAGAAACTCGTGTATTCACAACACTGCTTGCATTTAACATGCAATGTTAGATTTTGTAAAGCAAAATCTTCTCCTGCAGAGGAACTGTAAGTGGTTGTGTATCTAGAAATTCACGCCCAATTGTTTTTCCTTCTGAAGGCACGCAGGGAAAGGGAGCAACATGGGGCTGTAGGGTGAGAGTCCCGCGTGGAGATTAAACGACAAGAAGTTCCTCCAGAAAGCCTGAGAAGGCAAGGCCAAGGGACACTGTTGATGGAAAGGTGGCCCCTGCATCTGGATGGGCCCTGCTCATGCTGCTGGGAAACTAGGAGCAGCTGTCAGTCACCCCTCCAGAGGCACTCCAGCCAGCATGAGAAATGCAACACTTAACCAGCATTTCTTCCTCGCCCTCCAGGGAAATGGACCTTGACAACCACTCTGATCAGCCCTGTCACTACACTTTCAGAGGTTTTCCTTCAATGAACTCCTTTTATTAAGTAAAAAAGCAAGTCCAAAATGTGGCACTAACAAGAGGAATAATTCAGAGAACTGAAGAAATGTTCACTCAAATACCTCACGCAAAAACAAAAGAAGAGTACCTTCCACATGACAAGTCTCAGGGAACTGAAGCAAGAAGAATTTTATTTTTGCCTGCAGTATCCATTCAGTCCAATTCTGTGAATACTTAACTGCACACCCAGTAAATCCCCAGTGCCACATTTGGGGCCCTGGGATCACCAAAGTGGGAGGCAGTTCCCCTCCACGCAGTTAGTAGCCCCATGGATGGATTTGGGTGCACTCCTCAACCCCTGCTCTAAGATAGAAACCCAGTTTCCTGCCCTGAATTTTCCATCGGCCACCTGCTTATCCCACGTCGGCTGTATGTTAACCTGTCACTTAGATGAAGTGTCATCAAATAATGTCTGCCACCTACTTAATTTAGCATCCTCCCAACTTCCCTGCAGATTTTCTTTGGGCTTTGTTCGGGGAATGCACTGCAGATGGCTCATGGTGAGGGATTCTGTTTCACACCAGCTGTTGTGCTCTGGGATGCTGAACCGAGCCCCATTCTATGAGCTCTGACCAGGCTCCTGTACTCGTTAGACCACCTGAGGAGCTGCCCTAGCAAGAGCCTGCCAGTGTCACTGTGTGTTTGTCCTCGGGCTGCCTGGCTGCCGTGAACATGGCCAGCCGGGACCTGTGGCCTCAGGCGCTCACACAATTACAGGGACAAGCAGAGGGCTCCACTGCTGCCTCCGAAGCCTTCTAACTCACCAGGTTCTTCCCTGCATTCTGCCGGGTTCCGTCCTTGCTCTTGTCTCATTCTTCATCCTCATTCTTGGCGACCTCATTCACCTCCTTATCTTTAAGTACTACAGCCTGGCAATTCCTAAGTCTATATCGGCAACCCCCTCTCCTGGCTCTACCTGTGGGTGTCCTCACTGGCCACTTGCATCAAGCAATTTCACATACCTTATCATCATTATAGCAATGCCAACCATATCCCGAAAGACACAATCCCTAATATTAAAATCTTGAAAGATCAAAATCCCCACAGAGCAAAATCTCTAAAGTCTAAAATTCCAAAAATCACAATCCTGAAGGATTAAAATTCTGAATGTTGAAATCCTGAAAGCCGAATTCTGGAGACGTGGTTAGTTGAGTTTTCTGTTTTGTGCAGGATAGTTGCAAAACGATTACCTTGTTGATGTCCTTATTTGGAAATTAGGCGTGGTTTCAGGAGATACGTATGGGTGCCAAGTTGACAAGGGTGGACTTGTGGACCTAATATTAGGTGTTAACTTGACTGGATTAAGGAATAAACCCGGTAAAGCCTTAAACCTTCGGGGATTATGGCTCAACCCCCCCACAGATGCTCTTTTCTGAAACATCTAAACCTTTCTCACCTGAGGCAGGATGCCAGCATCCCCCCCTTTCCCCTCTGAGGCTCCCCAACAACCACAGGGTCCTCATGTCCTGCTGGGTCTCCTTAGAATCCCTGCTCTTCTTTGTCCCAGCCACCCACTGCCATAGGTCCTTCCCTTTTCCATTGAGAAGGCTGTAATATAACTTTCTGTAAGGATCTCTCTGTGTTGAGTCCCAGCACCCTTGCCCCAATCCATTCTCCAATATACTGCCAGACCACAGACTTTTGGAACACAGATTTAATTGTGATATCCCCTGCTCAGAGCCCCACGGTGGCCCATCTCCTGCAGCAGTGGCGATATTCATAACCAGCAATCAGTCCACTCTTGCTGGGTGGCCAGCCCCTACAAAGCAATTTGCCTGTTGTGCTTGTATCCAACTCTCACAATAACCTAAGAAGAAAGTACTGTCTTTATCCTCCCCCCCACTTTTTTTTCTTTTTTTTTTTGAAATGGAGTCTTGCTCTGTCGCCCAGGCTGGAGGGCAGTGGCACAATCTCAGCTCATTGCAACCTCCACCTTCCGGGTTCAAGCGATTCTCCTGCCTCAGCCTCCCAAATAGCTGGGATTACAGGCATGTGCCACCACACCCAACTAATTTTTTTGCATTTTTAGTACAGATGGGGTTTCACCATGTTGGCCAGGCTGGTCTTGAACTCCTGACCTCAGGTGATGCACCCGCCTTGGCCTCCCAAAATGCTGGGATTACAGGCATGAGCCACCGCACCCAGCCATTATCCCCATTTTTGAGATGAACAAACTGAGGCACAGAGAGGTCACTAGGCTAGGAAGTGATGCAGGCAGAGCTTACTCTCCTGTCCATGTTCTTCATCCCTGGGCTACATGGCCCCTCAAGCTGTTATTCCTATAGCAGAAGGGCACTTTTGATTTTCACACCAAACCTCATGTGGAACCCTGGAATGGTATACAAAACCGATGGAAGTGAGGGGGAAGGGGACACAGGACCCAAAGCCATGCCCATTCATGTCTCCTTTCCTTTTGTGGGCTCTGAGGCCCCTTCTTGGGACTCCAGGGCTCCATAGGGCTGAAGTCTGGCCTCACTGGCCCCACAATTCAGAAGTCAATCCCAGGCCTGAGTTCCAGCGGCTGTGGTCCACAAAGGGTCAAGGAGCTATGGAGGGGGGAAAGGCACCCGGAGCCAGGGTGTAAGAGCCAAAAGTGGTGCCACGGAGCCACTGAGGTCATGCTTGTGTGGGTGAGGAAGGAGGATTCCAGTAAGGAAGGTGGAAGTCAGAGTAAGTCAGGTGTGAGAGAGGTGGGGTCCGGGATGGGCCAGGAGCTCACGGTGCTGTGAGGGTGTGCTTGCTGCAGCCCAGGCAGACAGATCCTCAGGCTGAGCTGCCTCCTACTCATGAATCCTCCCACATTCCACTCCCCAGAGCCTGCACACACCATGCCTCCAGTCTGGAGGCCCTTCCTGTTCCACCTGGCCCTGGCTGATGCCCACTCATGCCTCAAGACACTGCTTCTGTGCCACCTCTTTAGCCAGGCCTTTCTCTGACTTTGCAAAGCTGAGTCCATCTTATATTCCTCTGTGCGTCCCACAGCACCACAAGTGCAACCCTTATGGTGGTGTCTGGTCACCATCTTTTGTTTATGGACTGACCTCCATCCCTAGCCCCCTGCCCGTCTCGTCAGATTCATGGTGGATAGGGGACGGGCGTCACTCTCTCTGAAAGCTCCTGAGGCAGAGAACCTCTGAACATGAGCGTGGTCAACTCAGTGGCTGGGAATGTGTTGCCTCCAGCTCTACCTGCTGGGCAAAGCCTGACCCAGACAGATGTTTGATGATGGAACAAGGAATCAGGGGAGCGTCAGGGAGCCCTTTGGAGGTTGCCTGGATGATATCCACATCATTCACCTTCACTCTGGGGCTGCCCTTGGATCAGCTCAGTTTTCTTCCTTCCTCTACCCAGTCAAGCTGACTGCCAGTCTGGCTCCCTGAGGTCAGCAGAACCCCCTGACTTTTTCAGAGTCCAGCCTGCCTTAGACACGATCTTATTCACCTCCCACCAGCCATGGGTGCAGCGTATCCTCAATGGTGCCTTGAGATTCCATCTGCTCAGGCACTGCTCCAGGTCACTGCCTCCCAAGGAGCTCTTCTCACTGTGATCATTGATGACCGCCTTGGGAAGCAACGCACTGGTGGGCGAAAAGTGGGGTCTTTGGAACCAACCCAGATGTGAATCTTATGGAGCTTTCTCTCTCTGTATCCCAAATTCCTCATCTGTAAAAATCCAGGTTCTAAGGTTCACTTTCAGAAAGCAGCTTCTGAGGTTTCATGTGCTTCACACATTGCACTTAGAACAGTGTCTGGCACACACAGTGAAGGCTTCTTTAAAGATTAATTGAAGAATGAATGACTGTCTGAGAGAAGGCAGTGCATGTGAGGTGCCTGGCACCTCCACACAGCAGATTTCATGTAAGTGTAGGGATAATGGGCTTGGAATTGTAACCAACATTGTTCCCCAGAGTCTCCACCCCTTTGACCTTCCTGGCATCCATCAGCCACACGTCCTGGGCTTGTTGCCCCCGGGGAGGAATGAGATGGAGCATAAACTGAAAAATAGCATGTGGGTCTTTTTTTGGCTTTAGTTTCCAAAAGCCCTTGTGGAAAATACCTTGCCCTGGGCAAGGACAAAAAAAGATAAGAAATGGGGGCTGGGCACTGTGGTTCACACCTGTAATCCCAGCACTTTGGGAGGTCAAGGTGGGTGGCCCTTGGTGAGGTCAGGAGTTCAAGACCAGCCTGACCAATATGGTGAAACCCCATTTCTATTAAAAATATAAAATTAGCTGGGTGTGGTGGCATATGCCTGTGATCCCAGCTACTTGGGAGGCTGAGGCAGGAGAATCACTTTAACCTGGGAGGTAGAGGTTGCAGTGAGCTGAAATCGTGCCATTGCACTCTAGCCTAGGCAACAAGAGCGAAATGCCAACTCAAAAAAAAAAAAAAAAAAAAAAGAAAGAAAAAGAAAAGAAAAAAGAAATGGAATTTGTGGGGAGTAGAGTTTCTCCCAGAGCCAGGGAAGATGGAGGGGACAGGAATGAGCACAGAGCTAGGGGAGTCCACCTGGAGAGAGTGGGCTGGTTCTCCCTGGGGGAGGTGCTCCTTCCACACAGGGCCCTGAAGGGCCTGGGGGAGCTGAGCTCAGTGGGGGCTGACTGCTGGGAGTTTCCAGTGAGTACACATCGCCATCAGCCAGGATCTAGTCGGGGATCTGCAAAGGGCTCTGGCCGCACTGGGGGCGGAGTCTTTGCCTGACTTTCACCTGATCTCAGTGTCCACTGCCTGCCACCCCGAGGGGCCAGGCCAGCTTTCCTTCCTGCTAGTGTCTATCCCCAAGGATGTCCCGTGAGGGCAGCCAGACCTGCCTGCAAGCGTCCAGAAACAGAGGGCTTTGCTGTGCCCCGGGACCAAGCTTCTCCTCTTCCTACTCACCCCATGGCGACAGCCCTTTCCAAGTCTCAGGAATCCCAGGAGCCCAAGAGGAGGAGGTATGGCAGTGTGGTGCTGTAACGGTCCCACCCCTCATAAAGGCGCCAGTCAGTCCAGTGAAGAGCCCTCTTGAGGCAAGACCATCATGAAACACCAGCCTGTTGCTATCACATTTGTTTTTCTCTTCAGAAGACATTTTTTACCCCAAATCTGATCCAATATCAATGGCCACCCACTGGTCACCGTTCCAACTTAAAGAATAGCCCCCTCAAAAGCCCCCAATTTGTGGGTGATCACCATGTGCCCCAAGACTCCTTGCCTTTGTGTTGACAGCCCCATTCCCATAACTGAAGTGGAATCCAGAGCTTCTGCCATCTTTGTCCACATCCCCAGTACCTGTTCCTGTTCATTACTGTCCCTTAAAATGAAGCACCCAAACTGGCCATGAGGCCTCTGTCTCCTATGGGACTACCTCTCCAACGGGGTGCCTTTAGCCTTTTAAGAGGAACCACTGCTAGGTCCACTGTTTGTCCTCACTGCCCCCTAAGTACTGTGCCCCCAACAAGAGGACGTTACCGTGTCACCATATAACTAAAACTGGACTTCAGACATTTTCTTTGATTGTCAGCAAAGCCAAAATAATGAGCTCCCTTGGCTGAGAGAGTGAGCAATTCTTTATCTGAGACAAGAAACCATTCCCATGAAAACTAGATGGAATTATTAATACAGGTTTTCATAAACATCTAGGAAACATTTCATTTTGTATAGATATCTATATATATATCTATAGATACAGATATAGATTTTTTTTTGGCATCTGAGATTCTTCGGGCACTTTCACAAAGGGTTGTTACAGCTGCACAATGTCATCGTTTTAGTGAACACCTAGTACTTATTCCATATAGATCCCAACATTGAAAAGTCGTTTTCACTCACGTCTAATCAACCTACTGAAATGCCTTTCTGGTCACTGGTCAGGCGTGTTGGTGAGGAGAATACACTTGATTCTTCTATCCCCAAAGTAGCCATTTTAAGGAATATCTATCCAGATACCCAAAGTGGTAAGCTCCTGGCAGCTTAACCAAATGCTAAAAGGGGTTGCTGGGTGCAATGAGAAATGCTTGAGAGGAAAAGGTGGGGGAAGCACCAGGCTGAGCACGAGGTGTGCTGTGCTGTGTGTCCCATGGTGGACAGCGGGCACCTGGGGCTGGGGTGCCATGCTCCAGCAGACCAGGGAGGGAAATTTGGGAAATGCTGTTTTCCTTCCCCACACTTCTCTGAAAGTCAGCGAGCAGAGTGCTCTGTTTTTATACTAAGTTATCCATTACACAGAAGCCTGAGTACCCAACAGGCTAGAATTTCAACAGAGGCTCATCTCTTTACTTTGGAGGCAGGAAGTCTTCCACTTCATCATCACTGAAGGTAAGGGAACGTCAGTAAAGACTCATTTGTTTGACAACTGAGGTAAGGGAACATCAGTAAAGACTCCTTCATTTGACGCCTGGTTCCTGTGGCTCTCCTGGTATGGTGATGATTGGCCCAGGATTTCCAGAAAGCCTAGCCAAGGGGCAGGCTGAGAAATAAAGATAAATGAATGTGAACCATCTGAGAAAGCATATCCCATCCACATCCACTGCCTGTTTTCAACGTGCAGTGGAGGGGCTGGTATGGGGGTGCAGTGGCAGAAGTTCATTACAGCTGAGTATAAATTAGAGAAGGCACCCCCACATTCTGATGGATACAGTCTTTTATGCTTCCAAAGCAGCCCTTGCATATATTATCCTACTTGAGCCTAACAGTGATAATACCACTACACAGACAAGAAAACTGAGGCTTAAAGAGGGCATGTGATTTGTACACACTGAGACTATCAAACCCCAAATCCAGGTTTTCTGACTCCAAATCCAGAGTTTTTACCAAAGCGACACACAGTCTTCAGGGAACCAGGGAAACACCTAGCATTGATTGAATACCTACTGTGTGTGTCTCACACATCGTTTCTCCTATTTCATCCTCTCACAGTCCTGCCCAGTAAGCATGAACTTGACCATTTCTCTGAAGAAGAAGCAAGTTCGGCTTTAAACAATTTGACCAACTACAAAGTGGTGGGGAGTTGGGGTTAAAACCCTGTTCTACTAGCTTGCAAAGGCAATTTTCTCTCCTCTCTGCTGATCTAGTCATTGTGTATTAGACATGAGAAAACAAAGACCCAAGAGGTTAAGTGACTTTCGGGATCACACAGCCGGCTCAACAGAGAGCTGAGACCAAAATCTGACCCAGTACAACATGGGGATCTGGGCTGGGTTATTGTCTAATCGTCACTTCCCTGAAATCAAACAAGACTATAATGAGGTACCTGGTTAGTGCTTCATAAGCAGCTCTAACATTTAGTAGAACAAAGTGTTGAAGGAGGTCTGGGACCTCAAAATGCCCGAAAGAATGGTATCAAAGCCGGCAGCCAGGGGCACAGCCAGGTCAGTTCTATATATAGATGTAATTGTTCACCAGCGATTTCAACTAGCTTGTCTGAGCAGCCTCGGCTCTCTTTGGTCTGCTGTCTCCATGGGTGCCAGGAACTGTGCTGTGAATATCTGGATGCTGCATCATTAAACCTATTGAGTATCTCACTGTCTGCCGATAGCCCAACTGTGACTCTGTTCAAACAAATAAAGGTACCTAATGGCTGCAACCTGAATTGTGGGCACATGGCCCAAGTGGTAATCAGAGACGGCCTATGTTGCTGAGGCACAAGGCCCACAAGAAGTGCAGAGAATAATAGAGATGCAGAGGCTATTCCCAGATTCCCACTGGAAGTCCCATTAGCAGTGACAAAAGGAGACACAGACGGAGGAGAGAGTTGAGGCAGATGGTCTCCATCCAGGAAGGAGCAGAAGAGATGCTGACATCAAGAAAAAACGGGGGCTGTGACTCTACTGATGACTCTATTTCCTGTTCCAGGCTACTTGGCAGGGATTCTGGTAGGAAGAATATTTATTGTCAAACCTTAATAGGCTCTATTCTTTGCAATTATTTGAGCATCTGAAGAGAGGAGAGGGTCTTGCAACTGGAGGAGGATATTTTGCCTGGCCATTGGTTGGGGCTCAGTTGCTGTTGTGAGTGGAGTTCTGATAGCATCTCTCCGCCCTTGCAAATTTTTATAATGGCTAATTAGTATCTTGCGAGTAGAGTGGGGAAAACAGTGGATCTCTGAGCATTTTGAGGGTCAAGGATTGGAAGGCAGTTCTGCTGCCCTGGGCCATATTGCAGTGAGGACAACAGAGCCCAAGAGAGGGAACTCATAATTAGGAAAGCACTTAAAATCAAGATGAACAGTTGTGCAGGTTGTGCACTGAACAACATTGTGGCATCATTTACTTCTTAATCTCTCTTTAGATTTTTATGGTGCACAACATGCAAATTATATGTGACAACCCTGGCAGTCTACACTAGCAAACCTTACACAGCCCCTAACTGTTGAGGTCAGAGAAGGGAACTGATTCTAGGTATAGCATATTGCAAATACTAGAATCCACCTTGACCTGCCCACTCAGGTGCCCTGGAGTATTTGAAGAAGATGACTTCAGGTTTGTTTGAACTTAAAGTGCTATAGCACCAAATGCTATTACAATTTAGGACATAAGCAATTTTTGTATGAAACATATCATTCTCACTCTTAGTTCTCCGGAGTCAGAAGGAACTAAGAAAGGTTTACCTGGAGGTCAGCAAGAGCAGATGGATGAACGGGAGCCAGGGAAAGAGGGAGGTGGGCTACCAAGCCTTGGTACAGCTGAGAGCAGCTCCAGTGTGGTCAGCAGGTTTCCCTGGTGGGGGCTGTGGCTGCCACAGGTTCGAATGATGCAATGGGAGTGACATCTCCAAGGACTGTGAAGGAGCCAGGGCGGGGGTCATTCAAGTAACAGGGACCTGATGAAATTCCCCTTGGGCTGTCCATGAGTGCCAATTGAAACTAGCTTGAAAATCTGCAGAAGCAGATTGGGAGCCTTACACACACTTGGGAAGGGGAGAATTTGTGGCAGATAGTGGCTTGGCAGAGCTGAGCATTGGGGATCAATGGAACATGGCCTCTTTTACACTCAATGGCTATCCAAGGCTGAGGCCTGCTGGCTACACAGCTATGTTCATTTCACTGCAGAGACAGCGAGGGTGTCAGTAAATGCTTCATTTTGTATCCCTTGCATCTGCAGGCCACAGAGGAAAGGCTCTACACCCAGACACACAAGGAATAAAGCAGTGTGTGCCTCCCAGAGTGGGTGGAAAGCCAATGATCGGACAATCAAATGGGGTCATGGAGCCAGCAGGAATGAAGCAACTGGTGTCCAGTAGAGAAGAGGGAGAGAAACCTCGAGGTCTTAATTTCACAGAGGTTCTTGACACAGGGTGGGATTCATTGCTGTCTAAGAAGGGAACTTAGGATCTTGTAGAGTTTTTTTTTTTTTTTTTTTTCTGAAGCTACTTCCTCAGTGTGTTGTTTGGCCAAAATCAGGAAGAAAATAAAACCTACCTGTTAGGGTATGTTGCACTCAGAAAACCTGGCTCAGCTGATGGGATATTTATCACACTAAGTATGCTGACATTTTCCAGGATTCTTGAGGAGGTCTAAATAGAAGGATCTAAATTCACCAAAATGATAGCATTCTGTAAGAGAAAAGACTAAACAAAAATATCCTCAAGGCAAGAGGATAGCTTGAGACCAGGCATTCAAGACCAGCCTGGGCAACCCTGTCTCTACAAAAAACAAAAAAATTAGCCAGGCATGGTGGTATGACCTATAGTCCCAGCTACTAGCGAGGCTGAGGAAGGAGGATCACTTGAGCCAGGAGTTCAAGAGTGCGGAGAGCCATGATCAACTGCTGCACTCCAGCCTAGGCAACAGAGTAAGACCCTGTCTCAGGGAAAATAAAAATAAAAAATCCTCTTCTGTCCAAAATAATATAGGCTGAGAGGGAAAGTCATAAGGTTTGTAAGATTCAGCTGAAGGAAAAGACAGACAGCATATTGTGTTAATGCAGCAAGAAGAAAACTTATGAAATTGTGATAACAGGTGGTGCCCTGGAGTTAAGAATTTCTAAAGTTCCATTTTCACAATTTAACCTACCTTTAAGGACAGTAGTGCAAGTAGTTAGTTCTCAAAAAGTTCCACAGTGCCACTGCTGTCAGCAAGACACTGTTTAAATGAATTGTTAGTTGGGGGCATATGTCAGAGATGATAAATTCCTCTTCAAAGGTTTTAATTCCCTCTTCTTCCAGTTCTTTGTTTCTCTAGTTTCTATAGTTACCCGTGCTGTAAATAACCCTTCCTGCCCTGACTGTTCCCTGACATGTCCTGACAAGTCTAGACAGGCCTTGCGCCATAATGGATAGCCTTCCCCTTCCTGCCTAGATAGCTGTATTCAATTTCAAACATTAGCCAATCAGGTCACTTTAGACTGTGCAGTCCAACCCCAGCCAATGGAGAAAGAACACAGCAGTAGGAACCAATTGCATTAGGGATAAAAACCCCTGCCCTATCCCCCCGCTTGGTGTTCTCTTGCGATCGTGACTGGCACAAGCTGCGTCCTTCTGCAGAAGTAAATTTGCCTTGCTGAGAAAATTTCTGTTTGAGTGCTATTTCTTTTGCAGCACCAAAACTTATTTCTAACAAATTTGGGGGCCTGTGTGGGATTCCCATTCTCCTCTGGGGAAGGGTCCGGTCCTCTCCCATGAGGAGGCACATCCTGCTGCCTCATTGCGGTAGCCTCAGGGGTAAGGAATCGAGACTCACTCAGTGTGATGAATAAACCTGGACTCTCAGCAACACAGGAAGAAACAGACCAACAACTTTGAAAAAAGAAAAAAAAGGGTAATCACATACTGTGGTGTCCAGGTAACTCTGTGCACAGATCAAGGTAAGAAACCTCACAGCGGCGACAAAGTATTTCCTTGATGATCGGAACATCTCGGAGGTTGGAAGTTGAAAGTGTGTGAATAAGCACTACTGGTGTGCAGAGTGAGCGAGTCCAATCTGCGGTTCTGTGGTCACCTCATATGACTTACGGCAGCCTTTTGGGGGTCCTGTCAGGGGTTTATACTGACCCACCAATGTTAAAAGGGACATGATGTTCCCTTCGGGGAAGCAGCCAGAGAGGAGGAAATGAAAGGAAAAGAGTGCAAGAAGCCTCCACTAGGGGGTATTGAGGCTCTGGAGAAAAGGAAAGCAAGAAATCCCTAATATGGGTGGGGCGGTGGTGGGGGTTGAGCCTCTAGAAGAAAGGAAAGGCGAGAAATCTCCAGTAGAGGGGATTCAGCCTCACACAAACCTCCAGTCGTAGGGAAGGCAAAAAATTTCCAGTAGGGGAAGTTGAGCCTCACCCTAAAACCATCAAGATGGGAAATACCCCAAGTAAGACAGACAGTAAAAAGGATAAAGCTAACAGCAATGATATTCCCCTTAATAGTCCTCTAGGTCTCATGTTAAAGTATTGGAAAGATAATGAAAGGACTAAGCATAAGAAAAAGCAACAAATGTTAAAATATTGTTGTTTTATTTGGACCTAGGAACTAATCCTCAAACCCTCAGTTTTCTGGCCAAAATTTGGGTCAAATGAGGATTGTATTTGTCAGCTTCTAATAGAACATGTTAATAACAAGAGTCTAGTTTCCCAAGAAGAGATAGATTATGCTTTGTGTTGGCGACAAGGACCTGTTCTTCTCTACCCCCTAAAAGCTCTAAAAGAAAAGATAAGCATAAGCCAGAGAATGTTTCCCCTAAGGAAACTGAAACTCTGAACTCCAAGCTCTCTATGCCTTGGGACCTGCTAGGTCACCTTCCCCCACCAAACACCCCTATCTTTCCTCCCCTCAAGAGCTGCTGTCCCATCAAGAGCTGCTGTCCCAGACCCTTCTCCTACCGCTATTGTTCCCCCTCCTTATAACCCTGCCTCTTGGAAATTGTCCCTAGAGCCCACTCACTACCAGCCTAAGTACCCTTCCCTAAAGGGACTTCAACGTGAAACAGCAATGTAAAAAAGATATTCAAAATTGCCCCTCCCCTTTTACCTCAGGGGAATCAGCTCCAGCTCTCTTCCCCATTGAGGGAGGTGCCCCTAGGAGGAGGAGACATTGGCTTTGTAAATGTTCCTTTAACCATCTCAGAAGTATGAAACCTAAAAAGGGAGCTTAAGTTACTGTTAGATGACCCTTATCGGGTAGCAAACCAAACTGACCAATTTGTAGGACCACAGTTATATACCTGGGCTGAGCTAATGTTCATCCTAAGCATCCTCTTGTCAGGGGAAGGAAGAAGCACGATCCATAGGGCTGCTATGGTAGTCTGGGAATGTGAACACCCTCCCGGCCAAAATGTTCCTGCAGCAGATCGAAAATTCCCCACCCAAGACCCCTGGTGAGACAATAATAACGCATCCCACCAAGAAAATATGCAAGACTTTAGGGAAATGATTAAAAAAAGGGATTAAAGAATCAGTCCCTCAAACCCAGAATCTTACCAGAGCATTTGTTATACAGCGAGGGGAAGATGAAGGGCCTATAGAATTTTTAGACCGATTAAAAGACAAATGAGAAAGTATGCTCATCTAGATCTCAAGGATCCTTTTGGGCAGGGAATGTTAAAATTTCATTTTGTACTAACAATTGGCCAGATATTTCAAAGAAATTATAAAAGATAGAAAATTAGAAAAACTGTCCCATGAGTGAATTTCTTAGGAAGGCTCAAAAAGTGTATGTAAGAAGGGCCAAAGAAAACCAGAAGCAGAAGGCAAGAATTCTGCTGTTCACCATACAACAAAGTACTCGGGGCCAGAACCTATAAAGAGCCTAGGCACCAACTTTCCAGGCCATATAAAGAACACCAAAGAGCAAAGCCTGGGAACTTAAAATTAGGAGAGGAAGAAAGGATCTCTTTAAAGGCTATAATGCTTTGAAAACTGTGTTGGCAGTGTGGCATGACTGTTTCAAATAGATAAAAGCTTGTCATTTTACCCCATCCTGGCATGACTGTGAAGCCGGTGAGGAAAGAGGAAGAAGGGCAAGTTCAGATGCCAGCTGGGTAGCTGGGACAGGTTGGCTGAGGGACCGCTCGGGAGGTCTCTTGTGCCTGGCATTGCCCACTTCAGCCCAGTCACGTGTTTACAGCAACCAGAGTCCCTGCAAAGGTGTGGCTGGCTGTGGTCAGGGCCTACTAGCACCATCACCACACTCCCACCAGCGGCTTAGCTCCTCTCTGCCAGGCCAACTAAGAGTGCTTTGTCCTGGGTGGGACATGGGGGCTGATAGAGATGGGGGAAGACATAACACCCAGAAATGAAAATAGAGATTTAGAGAAGGAACCAGTAAGTATGAGACAGAAGTGAAATATAAAAACTGATCAGCTAGTACCAAATTTCTGTTAATTCTGGAAGCAAAGACAAATCTATTAGGAAGAGATTTAATGCTAAAATTAGGCTTAGGCCTCCAAATCAATCATGGAAAATTCCTCCCCTCCCTAAACTTGCTTACCACCGCAGACGAAGAACACATTCATCCTGAGGTATGGTCAAAAGACAGGAATTGGGAACGTTACAGATTCCTTTGATTCATGTTAAATTAAAAATCCCTAGGGAAGTAGTAAAGAGAAAGCAATACCCTAATCCTTTAGAAGCCAGGGTAAATTTAAAACCTATAATTAAAGGTCTTCTCCATGATGGGCTTCTTGAACCCTGTATGTCTCCCTATAACACTCCAATACTGCCTGTAAGAAGCCAGATGGGTCATACCGGTTAGTGTAAGACCTTAGAGCTGTTAATCAGATAGTCCAAACTACACACGCTGTTGTTCCCAATCCTTACACTATTATCAGTAGGATCCCATACAGCCACCAGTGGTTTATAGTAATAGATTTAAAAGATGCCTTCTGGGCTTGTCCATTAGCAGAGGACAGCTGGGACCTATTTGCTTTTAATTGGGAAAACCATCACTCAATTTCTCAAAAACTGTATATTAGGTCTGTCTTCTGCCCTCTCCTCCCTCAAGACTCAAGGCATTCTAGCCCAGACTCCACCTCTTGAATTTCCAGTTCACCACCACCAGCCTGGAGATCACGTCCTCATCAGGAGTTGGAAAGAAAGGAGGCTCAAGCCCACTTGGGAAGGACCTTTTTTAATGCTCTTAACAACTAAGACAGCAGTTCAGACCACCAAGAAGGGCTGGGCTCATCACACTCGAGTTAAGTGGGCACCACCCTTCCCAGAATCATGGACCATTGTTCCAGGACCAACTCCTACCAAGCTAAGGCTAAAGTGGTTTAACCCTCTTATTCTGTATTTCTTTCCTTCCCCCTTCTATCACTAATCCCCTTATCATTAATGTAACCAAGTCAAGCTCACCCCAAACTATTACCTTTGATGCTTGCCTTGTTATACCCTGCAGAGATTTGTCAAGTCAAAAGCAACTCTCCACCTCAGAAAAGTATCTCTGTCCTTCCTGGCTGTCCTCAGATTGGGCATTTGTTAACTGGGATAAATTAGTTTGGGAAGAGTTTGACGAAGATTCCAATATGAACTGGGAATCTAGTCCTCTTAGAGCAGAGCTTCTCTGCCGAAGTTGGTCCAATGTTCTATGAAATACTAAAGGGCAAGGATGACCTCCCCAACTAGTACTTACAGTTTCTTAAAACCATATATTCATTTTACTAAAGGGATTACCCCTCCCAATTGTCAGCTGAACCAATGTAATCCAGCACAGATTACTATCTGTGCTCCCCAGAGTTCTTCCCCTTCATTAAGCCATTTCTATGGTATAGGAGCAGAAGTCTCAGGGAAGGACCCCATAGGATCCTTTGAAATGTGCTTCACTGCTTCCCCACCTCCTGCATCCCCTTCTCGCTCTCCTAAGTTCTCTGCTAACCAAACCTTTTCTCATTATATACCCAATGATAAAACCAAAGTAGCTGTTGTAGAGGTTAAAGATTTAAAACAAATTATAGCAATTGAAACAGGGTATCAGGACGCAAATGCTTGGCTGGAATGGATTAAATATTCTGTTCACATGCTAAACAAAAGCAACTGTTACTCTTGTGCAACAGCCAGGCCAGAGACCAACATTGTCCCCTTTCCACTTGGGCGGTCCTGTCACCGACGAGGCATGAGCTGTATGATAGCCCTCTTCCAGAACCCCATAGCCTGAGGCGATGAGTCATGCAAGACTCTTTCACTGCTGTTCCCTGAGGTCAAGAGCCCTGCAGGTCAGCCCCTGAGGGCCATCCGGCCTCCAGCTCCTAATATTAACTTCACCTCGTGCCTTTCACAGCAGGGGGAAACGTGCCTTTCACAGCAGGGGGAAACGTTTGCATTCCTTGGAGACTTAACAGGGTGCAGTGATACCAAGCCTTTTCAAGAGCTTACCAGTCTGCCCTCGTTCATCCCTGAACGAATGTGTGGTGGTATTGCGGAGGACTATTGTTGGGTACTCTGCCAAGTCACTGGAGTGGCACTTACGCTCTAATTCAATTGGCTATCCCTTTCACCTTGGCACTTCATCAACCAAGAAAGTTGAAAACAGAATGTCATAAAAAGAGAGATGTCTCTCAAGGATCCTTTGATCCTCATGTTTATATAGATGCTATTGGAGTACCACAAGGGTTACCAGATGAATTCAATGCCTGAAATCAAATAGCTGCAGGATTCAAGTCTATATTGTTCTGGTGGTCAACTGTAAACAAGAATGTAGCTTAGATAAATTATGTCTATTATAATCAACAACACTGTGTTAATTATACTAGATATACTATTAAAGGAATACTTGAACAATTAGGCCCTACCAGCCAAATGGCCTGGGAAAATAGAATAGCCCTTGACATGATATTAGCTAAAAAAAAAAAGGTAGGGTTTGTGTCATGATTGAAGTCCAATATTGTACTTTTATTCCCAATAACACTGCCCCTGATGGAACAATAACAAAAACCTTACCCCGTTATCAAATGAGTTAGCTAAAAATTCTGGAATAAATGACCCCTTTTCAAGCCTCAAGGAAAAATGGTTCGGGAAATGGAAAGGAATTATGACCTCAATATTCACCTCCCTTGTAATCGTTATAGCTGTGCTCATTCTTGTAGGATGCTGTATCATATCCTGTATTCATGGTTTAGTGCAAAGACTTATAGAAACAGCTCTCACCAAAACCTCCCTAGTTCACCCTCACCTTATTCAGATAAACTCTTTCTTCTAGATGCCCAAGAAGAACAACAGAGCCGAGATATGCTGCGGTGTTTTGAAGAGGAAAAACTATAAAATCAAGAGGGGAAAATTGTCAAGAGATGATAAATTCCTCTTGAAAGGTTTTAATTACCTGTTCTTCCGGTTCTTTGTTTCTCTAGTTTCTATAGTTGCCCATGCTGTAAACAACCCTTCCTGCCCTTGCCGCACCTTGACATGCCCTGACAAGTCTAGACATGCCTTGCGCCATAAGGGATAGCCTTCCCCTTCCTGCCTAGATAGCTGTGTTCAATTTCAAACATTAGCCAATCAGGTCAGTTTAGATAGTGCGGTCCAATCCCAGCCAATGGAGAAAGAATATAGCAGTAGGAACCAATTGTATCAGGGATAAAAACCCTTGCCTTACCCCACTCAGTGTTCTCTCACAATCGTGACTGGCACAAGCTGCACCCTTCTGCAGAAGTAAATTTGCCTGGCTGAGAAAATTTCTTTTAGAGTGCTATTTCTTTTACGGCACCAAAACTTATTTCTAACTGTACATCTCTCCCACTTCTGTGTTTTGTTTTGTTTTGTTTTAATGTGATTTGGGGAGTAAAGGGCATTTGAAGAAATTCTCATGACAAAATAAGCTGAGATGTTTGCTGTGGTCTCCATACAAATTGAACTCTGAAAGTCACATGTGAGATTTAAAAATAATAATAGCAGTAGATAGTACCCAGAAAGTAGGATAGTACCCAGAAAGTAGCAACCCTATGCGATCTGTGCTTCCCAGAAACCCCCAAGACAGTGCATCTGAAACAAAAAAGGAAAAGATAGAAGACCAAACTGTGGGTGATCATATTTAAAGGGTCATAAACAATTATGGTGTCATTTGTAATGGAGAAAAAGTCTTTAACATCGTTTAAGAAATGTTAGACTACCAGCGTTATCCACTGACTGCCTAGACAATCAGATCGACAATTGATCAGACTCTGCTTCATTGTATCTTTTCTTTTGTTGCCTAAAATAATTGGCTCCCAACTGGTGAGACAAAAATCATTGGTGGGGCTTCAAATCCCTTTGCACAGCACAAATCATCTGTGGATTTAGTAAATACTTCCAACATATTATATACATTACTATTTTTCATATTGGTATTAATAAGATTAATAAAATACAAATCCAATAGAAGGCATTACTAAAACTTATTGACTACTTTTTTTCATCTATTTCCTCAAGCAGTGGATGCTAAAAAAATCCAAATCCTATTATAAATTTATGTCTTTCGTACTAAATGATATTGATTATTACCTTCCTCTAATTACAAAAATAATGGCTTCTTATCTAACATTCACTGATCAGTTATTATGTGCCCAGTAATATGTGAAGCCCTTCACATGAAATATCTCAGTTTATCCTCATCACAATTTTACAAGGTAGGCATCATCGTAACCCTCATTTTATAGATGAAGCTGAGGCTTGAAGAGTTTTGGTAACTCACCTGCATTCAAATAGGCAACAAGAGAGAGAGCCAGTCTGTAAAAGCAGATTGACCTGTACCTTAATTACACATAATATGGCCTCATGTGCTCTATCAGAAAATAGAGAAAACTGGAGAGTATAAAGTAAATATCTCTCATAATCCTGCTAATCAGACATAGGACTGGTAGATAACATGTTAGGTTGTGTCCTTCTAGTCATTTTATTAAATGTTTGTCCCCCTACTGAAGTGGTTTTAGGCAGCACATTTTGTTTTGCATTTTCACACAGCATCTACATAGACAAAAATGTTTTTCTAGGATATTATGCATTTTGCAGTGTGTGGTTGAACTATGTTTTATCTGACCATTCTTGTGTACATTTAGGTAGTTTCCAACATTCATTATCATAAATAATGTTATGTGGCAGATTACAAAACTTGCCCGCATAGTATCCCCATGGTCAAGAAGTGGAGCCTATTTCTCCACTCCTCAAATCTGCATTGGCTGTGTGACGTACTTTGGCCGACACTGCTTGTGTCCGCAAGTGTACCCAGCAGAGACTTGGCGTGAGCTGCACACTGGGACTGGCTCTCTTGCTGCTCTTGGGACCCCATGATGGCCATCGTGTGAAGAAGTCCAGGCTTGCCTGCTGCCCCATCAGCCCTGCCAACAGGTTGCCAACCACCACGCTTGTGGTTAGCCTCCATCATCCAGCACCCTCCAATTCGCCATCCTCTCCCAGACACCCAGCAGGGATTGGACAAGCTACCCAGATGAGGAGAACCACACAGCTGACCCACAGAACTGTGAACTAATTACATGGCTGCTATAAGATTTGGGGTCGTTGGTTAACAGCAAAAGCTAATACATACTGCAGGGAATAATCATGAATATACAAGTTTATACAAGTTTAAGAGTAGAAGTTACAATAGAGAATGAGAGATGGAGTGAGGTTTAAGAATGGGATGAGGTTCAGGGATGAAGGAAGAATAGAGGAGGCTCAAGGACAAGAAGAGGACAGGAATGGGATAGAGTCCTAGATGAGAAGAGAGTTTAGGGTGGAGATGGCAGGCTCCAGAATCAGTGAGGATATCTATGTGCATTTACTTGATAATTTTCAAAATCTGAACGTTTATTGATTTGTTTATTAAGCTGCATCAAAATGTCATTTGCAGAGAGTGTGTATTCCCCATATACTCATCCAAAACATTGATTATTCTTTTTCCTCCTTGCCAGTATGATAAGTGAGAATGATATCTGCATGTCTGAGTTTTGCACTCTGCAATTAATAGTGGCATTGAATTTGTTTCCACGTGGTTACCGTCCTTTTGTTCTCCTGTTTGTGTTTGGCCCATTTTGCCAAATTTTTTCATGCCTTTTCCAAGTCAATTTCCAACCCACCCCTGGTGCCAGGCAACTATTGTTGTGTGTTTTTCTGTCATTACAGATTAAAATTGTCTAAGCTTTTTAAAAATATTCCATTGCTTTGCACATCCACTTATTTTATGGTTAGTGTTTTTTCTAGCTTTTTTAAGTTTTATTTTTTAATTGATGTATAATAATTGTACCTATTCATAGGGTATATAGTGATGTTTTGATATCCATAATGCATAATGATCAGATCAGGGTAATTAGCATATCCATCATCTCAACCATGTGTCATTTCTTTGTGTTGGGAACATTCCATACCTCCTTCTAGCTATTGAAATTACATGATGTATTATTGTTAACTATAGTCATCCTACAGTGCTATAGAACACTAGTGCCTACTCCTCCCGTCTTTCTTAATGTCTAGGCTTTTTGATAAATAAAATGTATTTTAATCTTTCTTTTGTTAAATTGAACAAACTTTCATTAACTGTGTTAGTTAAAACTGCCTTTCCCACACCAAATTTACATAGAGATTCACCCTATATTTTCTTCTGTTCATTTTTACATTTAACTTTTAGGGCATCTTGGATATATTTTAATATATACTATGAAGCATCTATTGTTATTATTTCACAAGAGTTTGTCAGTTATCCCGTATTATCTTGTCCCACTGACCACGCACTCAGACACACACACATAAAAATACTTGGATCTGTTTCTATTATCTTTTTTGATCCTACATTGTTACAGACTTTTATCGTTGCAATATCTGAATAACCGGTAGTATAAGCACACTGTCTCCCTAACCAGTGCTTATTCTTTTTTTTCAATATTTTCTTGGCAGTTCTTGCCCATTTATTCTTCCCAATGAACTGTAGAATCAGTTTATCAGGTTCTTTTAAAAAATACTGGCAGGGCGCGGTGGCTCACGCCTGTAATCCCTGCACTTTGGGAGGTTGAGGCAGGTGGATCACCTGAGGTCAGGAGTTCAAGAGCAGCTTGGCCAACAGGATGAAACCCCGTCTCTACTGAAAATACAAAAAAATTAGCTGGGAGTGGTGGCACATGCCTGTAATCCCTGCACTTTGGGAGGCCGAGGCAGGTGGATCACCTGAGGTCAGGAGTTCAAGACCAGCCTGGCCAACAAAATGAAACCCCATCTCTACTAAAAATACAAAAAATTAGCTGGGCGTGGTAGCACATGCCTGTAATCCCTGCACTTTGGGAGGCTGAGGTGGGTGGATCACCTGAGGTCAGGAGTTTGAGACCAGCCTGGCCAACAGGATGAAACCCCGTCTCTACTAAAAATACAAAAAATTAGCTGGGAGTGGTGGCACATGCCTGTAATCCCTGCACTTTGGGAGGCCGAGGCAGGTGGATCACCTGAGGTCAGGAGTTCAAGACCAGCCTGGCCAACAAAATGAAACCCCATCTCTACTAAAAATACAAAAAATTAGCTGGGCGTGGTAGCACATGCCTGTAATCCCTGCACTTTGGGAGGCTGAGGTGGGTGGATCACCTGAGGTCAGGAGTTTGAGACCAGCCTGGCCAACAGGATGAAACCCCGTCTCTACTAAAAATACAGAAAATTAGCTGGGTGTGGTGGTGCACGCTTGTAATCCCAGCTACTCAGGAGGCTGAGGCAGGAGAATCACTTGAACCTGGGAGGCGGAGGTTGTAGTGAATCAAGATCGCGCCACTGCACTCCAGCCTGGGCAACAAGAGCAAAACTCCATCTCAAAAACAAAAACAAACAAACAAACCAAAAAACCTGGTAAATTTGTTTAAGTTCCTTGTAGATTCTGGATATTAGACCTTTGTCAGATGGGTAGATTGGAAATTTTTTCTCTCATTCTGCAGGGACATGGATGAAGCTGGAAACCATCATTCTCA